>NC_091305.1:19134357-19271857 GCF_038502225.1 Cherax quadricarinatus | reverse complement strand
TGAGAATAGCGTTCCGGTACCTCAGTAAGGAATCGTTCAAGACTTTATACACTGTGTACGTTAGGCCCATACTGGAGTACGCAGCACCAGTTTGGAACCCACACCTGGTCGAACACGTCAAGAAATTAGAGAAAGTGCAAAGGTTTGCAACAAGGCTAGTTCCAGATCTAAGATCCTATGAAGAAAGGTTAAGGGAAATCGGTCTGACAACACTGGAGGACAGGAGGGTCAGGGGAGACATGATAACGACATACAAAATACTGCGTGGAATAGACAAGGTGGACAGAGACAGGATGTTCCAGAGATGGAACAGAGAAACAAGGGGGTCACAATTGGAAGCTGAAGACTTACATGAGTCAAAGGGATGTTAGGAAGTATTTCTTCAGTCACAGAGTAGTTAAGAAGTGGAATAATCTGGCAAGCGATGTAGTGGAGGCAGGAACTATGCATAGTTTTAAGACGAGGTATGATAAAGCTCATGGAGCAGGGGGAGAGAGGGCCTAGTAGCGGTCGGTGAAGAGGCGGGGCCAGGAGCTGAGTATCGACCCCTGCAACCACAATTAGGTGAGTACACACACACACACACACAGCCAGTCTGCAGAAACAATTTACACAACTAAGTTTATTCATGTTAAATACCAAAAGCGACCAAAGCAAAATCACCAACTGACATTCCCATTAGCATTAACCCACAACAGTCATAAAAGCAACGAAACAAACACGCTCGTCCACAACAAAAACAAAAGCATTATAACGCCATCCAAGAGCAACACTGCCAACAACGACAGTTTCCATCAAGGCATCACCATAAAAAGTAACACTTGTGAGTGTTTATGTTGTGCCAGTCTCTAACTGACTCGCCCAATGACCGACATAGGAAGGGTTTGGATGGAAGGCGGGAGGGAGAGAGGGAGGGAAGATACTGGGAAGGAGGGAGGGACCGGTAGGGGGTTGGAGACCATGAGGGAGATAGGATACCGGGGGGAGGGGCTACTCAGCGACTGACACTAACCACTGGGAAAACTACACCAACCCTGTGAATAAAATCTTCGAACTTTCTAAGTTTCGATAAATCACCTTCCAAAACCAATCAACATACTAGAAAATACTGCGATCATTTGTCTTCTCTTAATTAAGTAGGGGTGTAAATCTGTCACTTGTACACCAGAGGTTTCTGGCCACTGAACGGGTCAGCATGACTAAGAACCGCTTCAGGAGACATTTTTTTTTTTTACCTGACGAGGAAATCACTACTAACATATATCTTTGCAAGCTGTAGAGTAGACTGTCACTGACCTCTGGCTGAGCTCATTCATGCGCGTTGTCTTGGAGACAACGTGCATGAATAAATGACTGCATAACATTTTGCCTGTGTGGCAAATTATTATGCAGTCTGCCACTGACCTCAAACAAAACTTTGCAGTCCATAATGATACACTATGCACACGATCCTTCATTTGGACAAGGTTTCTTTTCTAAGATTTTTTTCATGTCATGACTTTAAAGGGATCTACTTAAAGCGAAACATCGTTCAAATAAAAGTTCGTTGTGCATACAGACATGCGAGACTGCGCACTGTTTCTAGCCAACACCTGACAATGTCCCCTCATGACCCTTCACAACGTTAATCTGCGGGTGTGAAGGAAGTGGCTCAGAGCGCTGGAAAGCCAGAATGGAATGTAAGTAAAGTTTTACTAGCGCACTAAATTTTCAGACATGACTCCAATCGAAATAATCTGGAAGTCTGAACGTAATACATCAAAGTGTTTTAAAAACTAGTAAGAACCACATTCTAGATGCGTGCGCGTGTACGTATTAACCGAGCAAGATTCATGCAGTGACTTGTGGTGGTTGAGCATCAGCGCTTGAACCCGCCTCTTAACTTTCTTGTGGTCGGTGGGATTTAACTGTCATGCCTGCTCTTAAATCTATCACGTGCTTACAAAATAAAAGCCACAATGCCGTGGCTGGAACAATTCACAACCCACAATTTAAAAACAAAAAAGAAAACTTTTCCTGACGTTTTCGTCCGTCAACTTATGGAAGTGACCTACTTCCACTAGTGAATCCTGCCCACCAGTGACGCTGTTTTTAACTGCTGCACCTTTCCTTCAGCTCCAATATGCAAGTTCCCATTTCCTATGCCTCTCCTTTAGATAGATTAGGTATCACGAGTTTGTATAATTGCTTACTTGTGTTTTGAAGAGTCGACCCCTAGCTCCTGGGTCCCACTTCTAATCGCTGATTGACTTGTGACCCTTCAGAGCCCCAATGGCTTCGTAGTGTTATATTTTAACTATGTGGGACTACAACGTCCTCCTTCCTTAAGACATTTGTTCACCCTCCTTGCATTATTATATTATTATACAATACCGAAAAGTTGATGAATAAGACATAAGCAACAGATGGGTGTCTATTATGGACGGCGTTTCGCCAACCAGTATTTTTCTTTAATTCAATACAGAGATTATACAGTAGTGACGGTGGAAGATGAAGTAATCAGTCCGGCCTTGGCTGAAGGTGCTCAGCTAACCTTGATCAAGTATAAAGGATTAATTACCTATCAAAGGTGAGGGACTGATCACCTTATCTTCCACTTTTCCAGTACTGAATCGAAAAAAAAGTTGACTGGAGAAAAGCCTTTCTAATAAAAATACCGCGGTGTTGCACATGTCTTATTCTTCACCTTCGTTTCATCTCAGAGACTCTTGCTAATGTCTATGTCCCCTCTGCATACCACTTCTTTACACTTCTCTCCACTTCTATCTTGTGGATACTTCAGTATCTTGAACGTTTTGACCAAGTACTCCCAGTTCCTTCGTTTCTCCAGTGCTTCAAGATTTAGCTCACAAGTTTCTCTTAGTTCAAAGCTGTGGAGAAAATTCTCCAGTAAAGGGGTATCCCTCAGCTCCCTTAGCTCCCCTCAGCCCTCTGGGAGACTTAGCTCTCACAAAGGGCTAGTGGACTCTACTTTGTAGCAAAACATCTTTATTAGAACCAAATGGATGTAGCAAGCATTATCATGCACGACCTCTCCTTGCTAGAATTCCTGAGCAACTACACAATGAGGGTTAAATGAGAATAATTACTCTTTCCCCATTGCAGGAAAATTATGTGGAAACCTGTGCTTCACTTGTCCTACAAGTCAGGGGCATTATAACTAATTAGCCCATGACTCAACGACAAGGAATCGGCCTTCTTGTGTAAATTTTGGATGGAATATGTAGCAAGAAAGGTGTATAAAGTTGAGCTCAGTATTCTCTTTGTGCATAAGCCGAACGAGAGCGCTACACAGGGTGGCGGGGCAGATTGCTTCAAGAAACAATGAGGCGTGTGTCACAGAGAGTATTGCTGCCTTATCGCTAAAGGACAGACAGTAGTGACCAATGCGTTCTTGACTTTTGTTCATTCTGACAATTTCAGGAAACTAGGAGCTAGGAAATTTGCGGTAGAATTAATTACGTAGTGTTTATTGCGTCTGTGTGGCTTTCTTGACTGAACACTGGAAGTACTGAAGTATACAGTGTTATTTAGCTTTCTCTCTACTGTAGATAATCCCACGAAACTATGAACAAGTGATGGTACTGAATGACAACAGTGCAACCGATACTGCGAGTGATTGCAACGTACATTTCCGACGTGTTGTGGCGAACATTAGTGCAACATTTCCCGAGACACTTCGTCAGCTACTATCAAGACACCGATATCGACCTCGTGTCGCACCAACGACACAGGACTCCAGCTGTGAGTCAAGCAGGTTACATTTCCCTTTCATTTGACCCAGAATACTGCACTGTTTAGGTTAATGTCAGAAAAATATTTCTCCCGTTAGAGGCCGTCATTGGAGCGTCAGCTCCAAAGCAGCAGTGAGTATCCATCAGCATCACATGTATTCCGATGTGATATGCTGAATTATCCACTCCTTTGGGACAAAATATAATGGATTTATTCACTCCAACAGCCAATGTGGACGCTGCTACAGCAACTACGAAGGTGATACCAGGAAGAGGCCGCTGAAAATCGTGCTGTTAAAAGATAAATACCGCTCTTTGTTATCGTTATCATGCAGGAAAGTGTACTTCTCTAACCAGTGCCTCCACAAAAGTGTTAATCTCGATGACTAGCAGAATGCTAAATCTATAGATCTTCTAAAGTTTACTTGTATGTTTAAAGTGTGGAACTCTTGCCGATAGCATACACTCCAATCCTGACCTCACTTAGGCGTTCTATAATATATTGAGAGACTGTTTCAGAGTGTGAGTGTGATTCTTTTTTAGCTGATGTTGCTGTGTGCGCCTGTGTATTTACTCTTAACGAATTTTTCGTAGCTACATGAGAACTATGCTTGTGGTGTTCCGTCTTCAGTTATTCTTCTTTGTGTAATTATAAACTTGTTGCAAAAGTAAATCTGAGTTCCTGGTGTCCAGTTTTTTTTTATCTAAGTATTTGTGTGTGTGTGTGTGTGTGTGTGTGTGTGTGTGTGTGTGTGTGTGTGTGTGTGTGTGTGTGTGTGTGTGTGTGTGTGTACACGCGCACCGGCGTGAGAGACATGACTTATTTACCATTTTCATTTGTAGTTACAGGAGCAGAGAGCTAAGCTCGCGGTGTCCAGCTCACATTATTATTTATTATTATACTATTAGCATTTGACCTTCCTCGAGGTTACGACCCACAACAGTCAGCTAAGACACTTATTTCTTATTAAGTGAACAGAGTTGGCTTTACCTGTGCTTCACGGGCTGCAAATGGCGGTGGTATTTTTTTCGTCAGGAGCTATGTTTCCTGTGGAGAAATTTTCTCCAGGAGGGGGGTATCAACCCCCTTCAGCCCCTTTCAGCCCTGAGGGGCCCAGCCCTCTCAGAAGGGGCAAATATCTTGTTTACTGCTACAGCGAGTAATTGACCCCAGATGCAGTACCAGTATGTGACGTGGCTCGACGCTCCGTGCGGTCCTGTGTTGCAAAGTGTAGCTTAATCAGAGACAGTACATCTCTTACTTTAGCAGGACAATTAAGGAAAATCCTGCTCCCACTTTATTACCATAGTAAAGATAGTGGACATTGTTGTCTATGCTTAAGACAGCAAGAATCAAACATTCTGCTTTGCTTCATCGAGGAAGTGGCAAGGAAGCAAAAGTACTATGTCAGCTTTTCCTTTGTGCTAGGGGAGTAACGGCATGGGGCGCTGTTGTGTCTTCAGATTACTTTTGACTCTACTGAGAGTGACACTGATGCCAGGATAACCAACAAAGAACGATCTGTGCGTTAGTGTGAACAAAGTATCTCATAAAGCACAATAAACACTTAAGAGAAGTGTGATCAGCTTCTTTAGTGATAAGATTGTGAACAATAAAGACAAATCTTGTGGAACATAGTGTACCAGTGTGCGTATTCCTAGACTATGGAAGACGTGGACATCCAAGGACACTTCAGCTTCTATCAAGTCACCGATATCTGTCGAAGGTGTGAAGAACACCATAGCTCACGCTACAAGAGCAAGGTAGGTTACGAATTTCTTGTAGTACGGGGGACTGCGCAGTTCTTGAGTCGCAAGGAGTTTGTAATCAACCTATAGTTGGCAGTAAGGTGCGGACTTTTGAGTCCAAACAACCCGTTGAGAGATGACTTCGACAGCTTCTCAAGACCTCGTCTGCAGGGGCGGCTGTGCAGGTGATGAGCTGTCTTTCTAAGTTACGTACAAACTCTTTAAACTTAGCTGGTAATGCCATTTCTCAACATTTCCTGATGAGGGTTTTCATAAAATGATGCTCCACACTGTAGGTGCGCAACATTTGACGTACCCACCCGTGCTGGGCATCCTGACACAGGTTTGTTATATGGTGTGATGAGCCGCTCAGTGGCTAAGTAATCCCTGGGGTACCAGTGCTGGCTATGCCCATATTATATATATATATATATATATATATATATATATATATATATATATATATATATATATATATATATATAATTATATATATATATATATATATATATATATATATATATATATATATAAATATATATATATATATATATATATATATATATATATATATATATATATATAATTATATATATATATATATATATATATATATATATATATATATATATATATATATATATATATATATATATATATATATATATATAATTATATATATATATATATATATATATAAATTATATATATATATATATATATATATATATATATATATATATATATATATATATATATATATATATAATTATATATATATATATATATATATATATATATATATATATATATATATATATAATTATATAATTATATATATATATATATATATAATTATATATATATATATATATATATATATATATATATATATATATATATATATATAATTATATATATATATATATATATATATATATATAATTATATATATATATATATATATATATATAATTATATATATATATATATATATATATATATATATATATATATATAATTATATATATATATATATATATATAATGCATTCAAGACAAGCCACGGGGGGTGGAAATCTGTAGCTCAAGTACTTTCACACTTCTCAGTGCATCATCAGGAGCTGTGCAACGTTGCAAGAGAGCAACTAAAGCAGGGAGAGTTCTCAGGGTAGCGTAGTGCGGATGTGTCACCGTCCACGGTTTCATTCTAAGGGAAACCGTGGACGGATACACAGCAGCAGTCTACAACCTAAATAATGGAACCCAACACCAACAAGTAGATGAGTAATACATGTGGAACACTGCTAGAGACTATGGAGCTGGACACTTCTCAAAGCTGAGGGACTGATCACATCTTTACCTTGCCACTGCTTCTACTGTCTCCGTATTCGACTAAAGAAGTCTACTGTATAGGCAAAATGTTTCGGAAATAAAGATATCAAAGTGTTGCATGTGTGTGTCTGATTCGTCTACCAGTCGACACTCTTCAGAGCAACAGTGATGTGTCGTGAGAAAATGGTAACAGTGACATTTTAAGGTGACAGTGACAGGCTTACAACATCGTGTGATGTTGGACGCTAGCGTCTCTTTGAGTTTCGAATGTACGGGAAAAGTATGTCTAGACACTTGTTTTCCCCTTGTGCTATTGATTGAGTGGTTATGTGGCGAGAGAACGAGAGATGAAGCTCAACCACCTGGGTAGTTGGTCTTGAGAGATTATTTCAGATGGTGAAGCCACTTCTGAAACCAGTGCTGAAGGATTTGGTGGCGAATGACATAGGAGCTGTAGTGGACTACTTTAATGTGTGCACTTTACCAGTATATTTGTGTATTTCTATAATATTTGTAGTTAAATATTAAACCACTGTAGATTCTTCAGTTGTATGCGTGTCTCAGAAAAGTATCCCCCACGAATATTTAACAGAGTAGTTCTATGGTGTGTATTAAGACTACTGAGTATTGGTCAGAACTCAATCTGGGTGATTAAGTTTTACAAAATGTCTATCGGGAGGTGAAGAGGGATGATGCATCCTGTATGACAGTTGTAAACAGTGATTGTTATATGATGCTGCACCAGTTATAATCTGTGATACAGTGCATTTAGGATGCCAACTGCTGAAGTGACACTATTACTCATCCCACCTCCCCCTCCTCTCTCTCTCTAACTCTCTCTCTCTCTCTCTCTCTCTCTCACACACACACACACACACACACACACACACACACACACACACACACACACACACACACACACACACACACACACACACACACACACACACACGGCCCCGACCTTCACAGGTGAAAAATTCAATTATAAGTCGCAATGCTAATACTTGGCTTCAAGGGGCAAATGTGATTAGTCTCTCTGCATGACGAATCTACAGTATTATAGTTTAACACGTAAGTAGCCGTAATTGTAGCTGTGCATTGTGGTAGCGGTGGATGGTACAATAAACTGTAAAGGAAGCATATTTTTTACATACCATGCTTTTATAAAGGCCAAATTGACCATTCATTGCTTTTCCAAAGAAAAAATGGCGACGTTAGCTATTATGGAGAAAATAAGTCGGCAGACGCCCCATGAAGGCCCTGGGATCAAAGGTGCCATGAATATATAAGGTGGTAGTTTGTTTAGCACAATGACTGCGCAGGGCAACAGTGAAACATGTTCTATTATAGGATTATCACGAGAGACAGCATCCGTGTGATGGGGAGACGTGGGCGAATTTTGCTGTTAGTGGGGGACTGTGTTCTTGGAGGATTATGATACAGTAATGCCGTGGTGGTAGTGGTAATGGGGGGGGGATGCTCACTTTATTTCAATACATGTTAAGTAAAAGGACACAAATGCGACTAATGCGACATTTTATTGTGGTAACGTTTCGTTCTCCAGGAGCTTTGTCAAGCAGGGACACAGAGGGGTATGTATAGGTACAGAGGTGCAAAGCATATTATAATCGTTGGAGGTAGTAGTAGTAGTACTTGTAGTGGTAGTAGTAATAGTTATAGTACTTATGGTAGCAGCTTGTGGTTGCAGCTATGTGATGACGGGGTTTACTGTTTTGAGGAGAATTCTTGCTAATATTTCAGAAATGATGAAGCTGCCTTTATTCTGTTTGTGTTAGAAATGGCGATTAATGATGATTCAAGGCACTTACGTCTACGGAAATTGGGTTCTTTAATCACAAGAAGGGCATCGTTGAATTCTGACTGAATTCCAGTGTTGTACGCAGCATAGGAGCTACGGGAGCATAATAAATTAGCCACTCACAGGATCTGCAGTTGCACTGGCCGCGTACTCGCCTAGTTGTGTTTGAGGGGAGGGAGGGGGAGGGGAGGGGGGAGGGAGGGGAAGGAGTCAAGTGTCAGCCCCCCCCCCCCCCCCCTTGAAGTGCAATCAACCTGACATTATTGGTCCCTGGCCCCCTAAGACCTATCACGCCTAGTCATAACACTATGGTTTGCCACCACTAATTCCTCAACCAGATATTTTCACTTATATACGAGTATTGTCCCGTGGCTAAAGTATTTCTTACCATCCCTCTGACTCATCTGCAATTTTTAGATCTCACCTATGCCCCCTTAACCTCTTGTGTCTTGCATTTCAAACAGGCTGCCACTATCCGCTCAGTAAAATCCCTGTGTTCTGTACGTCATAATAATTTCCTCTATGGGTCTCTCTTTACGGCAGTTGGGTTTAGCTCCTTTAGTCTCCCCTCACAGCTCGATTCCCTCACCCCTAATTAGACTAGTTTAACTGCAAACCATCTAATGGTTCTGAACATGTTTGGTGAAGGTCTGGACTTTAAAGCGTTGCTGCATACTCAACGGAAGGCTTGACCTGCGTCATACTTTCGTATACTTAACAACACCGTTTCCAGACACAATAAAATACTGACGTTTGAACAGGATTATTATATTCATGGTGAAGTACTAGACCTTTAAGGGTCATACAGAGCCTAGGGAATGGGAGGGGTGGGGGGTAATCATGTTTGATCCAAGGAACACGAGAGCAGCTCTACTTCCCTGAATAAAGAGCTTTCTTCTGGCATGTTCTCCCTCCCAATCCCCTTTGAAGAAAAGTATCACCATCATCACAGTCAAGTATTCAAATTTTAATCTCATACGTTTTGTCGGCTAGGTTAAAAATAATCGCTATATCCTTAACTTTTCTCCATGCTTAAGTTATCAATAGAAAATTATAATGAAAGGAATTTCTAATCACCGCAATGTCTTCTTTCACCACCTCAAAGTCTTTATCACCTCAAGGTCTTCCTAAATTTATCTCTTGATTTTGACAATCACACCAGCTGTGATCTTCATGACGACTAAATAAATACATTCACACATTCCATTAAATAGAAATTGTCGTTTATTTCCATCATATATTATTTTACTGCGTAAATTTTCTTCAACCTCTTAATAATTTATAATAGTCTGTTTCCTGCTTTATCAACAAACATTTATATAATAAAAATCAAAGCTCACAGTACCATGGCTGGAATAATTCGTAACTAGGTCATTAATTCGAATGTAAACTAAATGAAGTCTCGACCATTATAAAAGTGATTATTGATAATGCTTCAGTCGAGATTTAAGAACAAATAAAAATACCACTATTTCCGTCTGTTCCGAGACCATTTCCAAGCAGATAATATATTAGATTTTGCCACCGAAGCGGCTAGTTGATTGAGCAATCCGTGTCCATCCTATGGACGCTAGGGCAAGGATTATATATCAAGTAATATGGCCTACAGGTAACCTTGTAACACGTTATTAGGCACCAATGACGTGATAGCATGACTTTCCACTGTCCAGGCGAGACATTACAATTAAAGACAGACAGTTGTGATACTAGCCGACTTACTTTACCTGTGCAATTACGATGTCTCTTGCAACTAAAATGCACTTATCAAATCCTCGTTGCTGTTCAAAATCCTAACATTTTTTCAAGATAACCGAGCTTCCTTGTGTAAACGTTGTGTTGCACAGGTCTAGTGTGGAGGTTCCTCTCAGCTCCCATTAGTCTTCACATCAACAGCTGCTTCGCACTTGGGTAGTAATGTTATTACTGTTCTCCTGTTCTTATCAGCCTACATTTTCTATATTCAGGGATCATTTCTGTAGTTTTACCATGTTATCTAGTACCTCTTCATGTCCTGTAGGTTTTTACAATTTACTATTAAGTTATTCTTCCCATTCATTATGGTTAAATTGCAAGCATCGACATTTATGCACCAAAGTATAGCCTGTTCGGTACTTTCTTATCCAATGGAGAATCTTCCCAAATATTCCAACCTGTTTTTTTTTTCATTCGAAGCGTAGTCATCTAAAGGGCGGTGTAACAAAAACATTGCTACACATCAAAACTATGCAGTCCGCCCACGCTTTCATTTCTTGCCACAAGATAGCCATAACGCATCACAAACAACCCGCACATAGAAGAGAGGAGCTTACGACGACGTTTCGGTCCGACTTGGACCATTTACAAAGTCACACTAACGAGAAGTATATTATTATTATTATTATAATCATGGGGGAGCGCTAAACCCGTAGGATTATACAGCGCATGTAGGGGAGGATGGAAGGTATTCAGGCTCAATTCAGGAATTATTATTATAATCAAAAGGGAATCGCTAAACCCGGAGGATTATACAGCGCCTGGGGGGGATGTGGAAGGCATTCAGGCTTAATTTGGGGAACTGGAGCACAGATCCAATTCCCTAAATCAAGAGCCCCTCACCAACATCAAAGAACCTTCCTTGAGGGGTCAATTCAGGAAACGAGCACAGAGCCAATTCCCTAGATCAAGAGCCCCTCGCCAGCGTCAAGGAACCTCCCTTGAGGGGAACGAGAAGTAGAACAGGACGGGTATATATAGGCAGGAAGAGGTAGTGGTAGTAATGGTAGTAGTAGTAGTGGTAGTAGTAGTAGTAGTGGTGGTGGTAGTGGTCGTAGTGGTGGTGGTAGTGGTAGTAGTAATAGTGGTAGTAGTAGTAGTAGTAGTAGTAGTAGTAGTAGTAGTAGTAGTGGTAATAGTGGTAGTAGTAGTGGTAGTAGTATGTGCGGGTTATTTGTGTATCGTTCCAGTCACGGTAGTGTGCCTTTTTTTTTTTTTTTTTTTTTTTTTTATTTAGCCATAACGCATATATTGTGATATGGCGAAACACCACTATAGCTCTACTTGTATACCCACGCCACAACCCACGCTGGTGTTTCTCCCACCACCACACGACACTGCCTCACAGCGGAACATGCTAACAAGATCCTTACACTGCTCTCGACCCTCGCTACACCCTTATACAGCAACTAAAATAAATTCTAACTATATGCACCCAACAAATATGAACAGGAACAACCAACCTTTCCAGACTGAGGTCTCCTTATATAGTATCCTCTATTTTCCAGGAAGATTACTTCATATAAGATTTCTTTCCACATTCCAGCTGGGTATAACAACTGCAAGAAAATTATTTTATCTTTGATAATTTGTTTGAGCGAAGTTTCTTGTATTTACACTCAAAAGCTGAGTGGGGCCCACCTCGGCTTTCAAGTAGTGTTTGCGTGATGGGCTTGAAGAATGGAGGAAATATTAAATGTTGGAGAATTGAAGTGATTTCCTATGTAAAAACCAGGTATTAGATACTCAATATCCCACAAAAGTTTTAATATCGAATGTCGTAAGATGTAAAGACAGCGTTCGATAGAGCTCAGCAAGATATATAAACACTAACACTTCACAGGGTGATTTAAGCTGTATTATCATTTCAGGAAAGCTTACATAACATCTAATTGTATAACCAAAATTATTGGGGACTACTATATCAGATCATTGTCTTTGAGAGCGATTTTACTTATCAGATTAAACATTGTTGAGAGCCGCGGGTTGTTTGACTCGAGGATCAGCGGCAATGTCATTTTAATCACATGGTTGAGTAAGACAAGTCTTACTGTAGCCGAAATATGGTGTGTCAACACTTAAGGCAGCCAGTGGAAGCCTTCGACCGACGTACCAGAGGGGTTCCTGTCTCTGTGGCGCCAACCCATGTCGTGTCGGACCTTAGGGATATGAATAATAGGTTTGTAGGTGGTCATCGAAAAATGATTAGTCATTTTCCAGGGGTGTAATCGAGGCGGTTATAAGTGAAAAGTCCAAAATATGAAAGATAAGACTATAGTCTTTAATACCTTAGTGATCATATTGTTCTAGCCTGATGCAAATTTGGAATTGCTTATTAACCTTGGCATTGGATTACAGATTTCTCAGTTTATCAATATTTACAGGCAACTAGTCATATCACAATACAAGGATTTGCTCCCAAACACTAGCCTAAATTAGTACACGCTTGCAAGGGGGGTAGGCAAGCTGAAAGACCTTGTTCGGGCCAGTCTCTATTATCTCCAGTAAGTCTGTTTCATGTCTGTGCAGGATTGACGCTGATCCTGTCAGTCCTTCGTCCATTTCTATCAAGAAAAATTCTCACAATATTCCACAATGAGTGAAGCCGGGAAAGAAAGTGCGACTGCGAGAGGAAAAACAGTAGGGATATTTAACAAAGAGAATAAGAGGAATGTGCTGCAGGAGTAAAACATGAAGATAGGTGTGACGCCTATTGTTACACTCAACGTACCTTGTGTGTCAAAGGTCATCGCAAACCTCTCCCGTTTCCCCCTTCTACTACATCTTCCTTAGGTCCTTTCCAACCCCTCCCCTATTCCCTTTTATCTCCATCCCCCATTCTTTACCATACCCACCTCTCCCCTCCTTTCCCATCACTTCCTTCCCCTCTAGATTCCCAGATGACGCCAGGAGGGTGGTGTGCTGTTGCTGACTAGAATGACATCACCCACCTTCGTTCCTTGCATTCCTTGGCGGTGACCGCAATATCCAACCTTGGTCCTGTTACTGCTCTTTGAGTGGACGATTAACAGACTGAGAAACGAGCCTCCACCATTTCCTGTGCTGAATGACCTACACATAGTGACACTAATATTGACCACACCAAGAACTAGACAAATTTGTTTGCCTACACAAGACTCCATTGGGCATGATACCTAAAGGAAAACTTCACCCCTAGTAATGTTTCTTAATTAACACCCCCGCACCTTGGTCTCAAATCAAGCCAGTCTGAAAGTGGTCGCGACACACAGGCATCACTAACCCGCTTTACCAGAAAAATTGCTTGAAGTGTGATGTTGGCCACCGGGCCGCAGACAGCAACAGCCTGGTTGACAAGATTATCAAGAAAGCCTGGCCCCAAGTCGGACTGAGAGGGTGCAAGAGTAGTTAAAACGTATAATCACTGCTTGGCTGGCTTTAGTATTGAAGGCTCGTGTTGTCTAGCCTAGCATTCTGCTGGCATTATTACTCTGTCCAAGAAACAGCGTCTTAACCCATAGGGGCCAAACAGCGTTTTGGGGATGGGTAGAAATCAAGTTTGATTCAAGGAAAAAAAAGGAAGAAGATAGCTCCTGCTCTTTGGATCAAGGCCCCTTCCATTTTGCTCCACAATTTGTATACAATAAAAGGCTTTGTACAGGGATAATGTATAAAAGGAAATACGCGAGACCTAGAGGTATAAAAGTACAAATAATCTCTCAAATAAAAATGTTTAATCATACATAACGTTAATTATTAAAGGGGTGGACCTGTAGGCCAGCGGAAGGCCTCGGTCAGATGACCAAAAGCTCCAGCTGCGGGTTATCATATGACTAAGCCCCGCATCAGGAAACACTAGTCCTTTTTCCTGACGAACCTACCTAACCTAATCTTTACTATGCTGAACAGCATGAAGCTTCCTCATGATGATATGCCGTTTTCTGGGGGGGACATTCTGGTTGCCTGAATGATGTGGATATAAACCATACCCCCGGCCGGGATTGAACCCGCGGTCATAGAGTCTCAAAACTCCAGCCCGTCGCGTTAACCACTAGACCAGCTAGCCACAAAAAGATTCATCCAACTAGGTATATTTCTACACCATAGGAAGGTTAGCACAGGCACCACTGTAACCACAAATGCAAGTTTTTACAGACGAATCTCCAGCTAGCGTGGCCGTGACGAACTCTAGCTCAAGTCCCTTCACTGCCGTCAACATGGATGAATCTTTTTGTGGCTAGCTGGTCTAGTGGCTAACGCGACGGGCTGGAGTTTTGAGACTCTATGACCGCGGGTTCAATCCCGGCCGGGGGTATGGTTTGTTTGCAATCGTGTCATTACGATTTCTTGAGTCATGGGGATATGCAAGTTGAATGAAGGGGATGTGCAGCTTTCTAATGGAATAACCAGCTTGCTGGCGAGGATATCCAGCTTTCTGACGAGATATCCTACTTCCTGAGTGATATTTTGTAAAACACAGTAACAACCTGATGAGAAAGCTTCATGATCCCATCATTAGCAGTGGCAATAACGATATAGCAATCTTCATGCTTTTACTTTATAACTGTATAGCCCTTGTGGCTTAGCGATTCTTTTTTATTATAATAATTTGACTTTATAAAAGGATAACAGTTTTAAATAGGAATTAACTATGCAGTTAAATTGAGCGCAGGAAATACAAATAAACACTTCGCTGCACCTTGTATCAGGACTCTACAGTGATTCCGGATTTAAACGCACAAGGAGGGCTATTACAAATAAAAAGAATTGACAATTATTATTATTATAATCAAGGGGAAGCGCAAACCTGGAGGATTATACAGCGCCTGGGGGGGGGGGATGTGGAAGGCATTCAGGCTTAATTCGGGGAACTGGAGCACAGATCAAATTCCCTAAATCAAGAGCCCCTCACCAACATCAAGGAACCTTCCTTGAGGGGAAAGAATTGGCAAATTGGTCATGATGTGCACTTGGCCAGGTCTGCTACGTGCATGAGAACTCGGAGGTGCGAGTATAATGCAAGTCTCCATAATTTATATTTATAGTCTACGTGACTCATGTGACAAGGGGTCTATAAAATACCAGTGCATGCCCGCGTTATATAGCAGTGCAACTTTAGAGCGTGATAAAGTAACAACTACCACTACAGTCTCACACTCGTACTCGGGAAGGAGACGAGTTGCGTTCACTTAAAATGTATGATGTGCAGAGTTTCGGACGGAAGGACAACCTGATTAAATTTTTAACCTACACCCAGTGTTTTACACCGTCTCGAGTTCTTGTATAAGTTTGGCTAGGTGTAGGTTCCGAGAGTGCAATTACATATTTCTAGTCACGTATTTAAATTTGCAGGGGACGAGGATGAATTCTATCTGTTGCTAAGTGAAATTTTCCGTTCGTGGTCGACTGGCTTTGTCTACCTTGTCTACGGGTACATAATTTTGAACTTTATCGAAACAGTGTTTGGCTAGGATGAAGTTTCACAGTGGTACTGTGATCACATGTGGTATAGATTACCATTATTATTATTATTTATTAAAAAGATGACTATGACTTAAGAATGTCTTCACAGGGATTTCGTCAGTATTAAAATATGCTGTAGTTTGTCAGTCAAGCACATTGCCCTGATGATAAGTTTACTTTTGTGCATTTCAGGGGACAAGTTTGGAATAATGGTTAAGCCTAGAAGCTTTCTTCTTGAGTGATTACGTGAATTCGTCCCTTCCTCCCAATCCCCAAGCGCTTTTTCATGTTTCCTCATTCTCATGGGAATGAGGAAACCACCGAATGGGAACCGCCCTACTCTTCTTGGATAAAACCTGATTACCTTACATTCTCCAGTAGCTGCATGACTTGTATGGGTTTAGCACTTCCACATAGATATAATAATCCACTTCCTCATATTTCACTAGTTTGCTTTTTTTTATGTGGTTTAACTCTAGCAACCACTAGCTTGACCATTCCTATAGTTTTTCCAGACTCTCTTGCAATTGCCTTTTCCTCTTCTTCATTTGTATTCTCCTCGTGCTTTTCGCATCATCTCGTCGGCTCCCCTGACGCTGAGTCACCATTAAGTTGTAGGAGGGGTCGAGTGGGCTGCACTAGCTAGGTGTGGGGAAGCCCTTACCCAGGAACAATTCAAGACTACGAGTCCAGCAATCTTAGTTTAAATCAGTGATTCCAAAAGTGGGCGGTCACCCCCTCCCCCCTCAGGAGTGGTGAAAAGATCCATGGGAGGAGGGATTGAGAAAAAAGGTGGAGGTAGGTCATTAGAGGTTCGCCGGTACTTCCGGCCCGGGTCTTCTCCATATGGTGACCCGGCTGGTGGTGGTAGGGAGGCGGCAGGGTGGCATCAGAACCAAGGGAGCGTTTGTTTTACAAAATCTATATGACAAAATCTAAGTCACGAAAGTTTACGAAGTTTAACGAAGTTAATTTGCAACTGCAAGGAAATGGGGTAATCTTATCAAAGTCAAATCAGCCCTTTCCACTTTTCTGTCCAGGTTACAATTGTTCAAACGTAACAGCCCGTCGTGAGCTCCTCCAGTTTCCGAACCTCTGAATTGGAGAAGAGCATATCAAACGATAACTAAGTGTATTGTGCACACCTGAGTGAGCTGTATAGACACATGTCTGACAGATTTCAGGATTTTTTTTTTTTTTGCTTAAAATACCAGACTGGGTGATATATCCATTCCTAGATATCAGCAATGAAGAAACAGGAATAGTGGAGGAAGAACTGATTTCACTCCAAAATGACATTAAACTGAGTGAATATCAAAACGTCATACAACACCAACAGGTTGGTAAGACACATAGGCAACAGTCAGGAATCTGTTAGGTCTAACTGCCGCTTATGTGTTTTACCATTGAACTGAGGGCAAAGTTCAAAAAATCATATCAAAATTTTTGGTTACAAAAAACATTTCTGACCGCTACCCTGCACTATGGAACAAAGTCAAGATGTACTTTATTGCCTTCCCAACATCATTTTAATGGAGTGAGGCTTCAGTGCAGTCGCCAAGCTTCTTTCCAAGCAAAGAAACAGACTGAAAATTACTGAACGCGGGGATCTAAGACTTCTTAGTGCCTTCAAGCCTGATGTTAAGAAGCTGATGTCCTTTCACCAAGCACGTTCATGTCATTAAAATTGTGAAGACATTGCTACAGATGAGATGTAAATTTACCCTTTCATATTAAATAAATTGGTTTACTATGTTAATTTTTATTTGTGAAATAAATACGCCTGTTTATTGTATTAGATTAACCGTTTTGAATCTGCAGTAAACCTAATACCAAGAATGAGCTGTGTTCGCATACGTGGGGGGTGGGGGCGCTAGGGATGTGGCCTGGAAGCTTAACCGCGCCACCAAGATGAGGTGACCCAGCATCAGGAGAGAGAGACGGCGTCTTGTTCTGAAGTTCTGGATGTTCAATTCTAGGGGGTTACCAGTCGACTGATTTCACTTACCTGGAGGTTATTCCGGGGATCAACGTCCCCGCGGCCCGGTCCATGACCAGGCCTCCCGATGGATCAGGGCCTGATCAACTAGGCTGTTACTGCTGGCCGCACGCAGTCCAACGTACGAGCCACAGCCCGGCTGATCCGGCACTGACTTTAGGTATCTGTCTAGCTCTCTCTTGAAGGCAGCCAGGGGTTTATTGGTAATTCCCCTAATGCTTGATGGGAGGCTGTTGAACAGTCTTGGGCCCCGGACACTTATGGTGTTTTCCCTTAGTGTACCAATGGCGCCCCTACTTTTTATTGGGGGCATTTTGCATCGCCTGCCCAGTCTTTTACTTTCGTAGAGAGTGATTTCTGTGTGCAGATTTGGGACCATTCCTTCCAGGATTTTCTAAGTGTATATTATGATATCTCTCTCCCTCCTGCGTTCCAACCACCATACTTTTTTTTTATCTGATCTTCATGTACATATATTTAGTAACATTTACCATTAATCTTATTATTATTATTACATTAATTTTGAAGTACTAAACCCGTAGGAGTCAGGCAGCTCATGAGGAATGGGAGATAATCAGGTTTGATCTAAGAAATGGAAGGACGGCTCAAATTCATTGAATAAAGACCTCCCCCCCCCCCCTTCAGCCAGCATCAAGACATCCCCTTAAAGGAAATGCCACTTAAAATCAGTGTAGTTGAGTCACTTGTAAACAAACAAACACTTGAGTAAGCCTCATAATGCCTGATGGCAGCCGCTTGTACGCACTCATGCTCCCATGTGGTCTCACTTAATTATTTTTCCACTTGTTCGCTATCCTCCCTGCCTTATTATTAGCTCTCTACTCCCAGACGATCTTGCTACCACTTTGAAACCAATATACCCCTGAGTGCTGATTGTTTCCACGAACTTGTACTGAATATTCTGTGACTGGCCCTGAACTGTGTACCTCTTCAGTACAGGAAAGACTGTGCTATAACTTAAATTGCCAGGCATACCATCTAAAGGGGACAAAAAGATACAAAACATCCAGGCCATGGGAAAACCTGGGTAGCCACAGCCACTCAAGAGGGAGAGGTTTTTTAGTGCCAGGAAGGAAAAAAAACTGGCAGGAAATGGCAGAAATCGTACACCAAATCCAGTCATTCCTGGAGTGGAACCACAGTCGATGGCCTCCACTCCAAACCAACAGATACAGATACTAATACCGGAAAAAAAAATCCCCCCCCCCAGTACCAACAATACCACCAGTCCGATAACATTCTTCTTTGCAAATATACAGGGTCTAAAGCCAGCAACAAACAACAAAATACCTTTCATCCGTGGACTGCTTGCAGAGGCAAAGGCAATGTTCGCGGCTTTCACTGAGACCCACATAAAGGATCACTTGGACAACGAAATATGGATCCCAGGTTACAACCTATACAGATGTGACAGAGTGAACAGGCAAAAGGGGGGGGGGGGGTTGGCCTGTACATTGCAGAGTCACTTGTTTGCACAGAACTGCGTAATGCCTCAAATGACGTAGTGGAAGTTTTAGCAGTAAAGGTCGAGAACCAAAACCTAGTCATTGTGGTAGTCTACAAGCCTCCGGATGCAACATCCCAGCAATTCCAGGAACAGCTGTTAAAAATTGACCACTGTCTGGAAAATCTTCCAGCTCCTGCACCCAACATCTTGCTCCTGGGGGATTTCAACTCAAGGCACCTAAAATGGAGGAATATAGCAAATAATATTGTTGCAGTAATAACCCCAGGAGGCAGCTCTGATGAAAACTCACACTCACACGAGCTTTTAAATCTCTGCACAAAATTCAATTTAAACCAGCAAATAATAGAGCCTACTAGACTGAAGAATACACTAGACCTCATCTTCACTAACAATGATGATCTGATAAGAAATGTCACCATATCAAAAACAATATACTCAGATCACAACATAATTGAGGTTCAGACATGTATGCGTGGAGCCCCAGACCGACATAATGAGACTAGTCACGAGGGAGCATTCACCAAATTCAACTTCAATAACAAAAACAAAGTGGGACCAAGTAAACCAATTCCTAACCGATATAAGCTGGGAAGATATACTAAGCAACACAGACCCCAACTTATGCCTAGAACAGATTAACTCGGTGGCACTCGATGTTTGCACAAGGCTTATTCCTCTAAGAAAAAGGAGGAGTAGATGTAAAATAGAAAGAAACAGGCGCTCCCTTTACAGGCGACGGAAAAGAATAACAGAGCGGCTAAAAGAGGTCAATATATCTGAAATACGTAGGGAGACACTGGTCAGAGAAATAGCAAGCATCGAACTTAAGCTAAAAGAATCCTTTAGGAGTCAGGAATCGCGGGAAGAACTAAAAGCCATAAATGAAATCGAAAGAAACCCAAAGTATTTCTTCTCCTATGCCAAATCAAAATCGAGAACAACGTCCAGTATTGGGCCCCTACTTAAACAAGATGGGTCCTACACAGATGACAGCAAGGAAATGAGTGAGCTACTCAAGTCCCAGTATGACTCAGTTTTTAGCAAGCCGCTAACCAGACTGAGAGTCGAAGATCAAAATGAATTTTTTATGAGAGAGCCACAAAATTTGATTAACACAAGCCTATCCGATGTTATCCTGACGCCAAATGACTTCGAACAGGCGATAAATGACATGCCCATGCACTCTGCCCCAGGGCCAGACTCATGGAACTCTGTGTTCATCAAGAACTGCAAGAAGCCCCTATCACGAGCCTTTTCCATCCTATGGAGAGGGAGCATGGACACGGGGGTCGTCCCACAGTTACTAAAAACAACAGACATAGCCCCACTCCACAAAGGGGGCAGTAAAGCAACAGCAAAGAACTACAGACCAATAGCACTAACATCCCATATCATAAAAATCTTTGAAAGGGTCCTAAGAAGCAAGATCACCACCCATCTAGAAACCCATCAGTTACACAACCCAGGGCAACATGGGTTTAGAACAGGTCGCTCCTGTCTGTCTCAACTATTGAATCACTACGACAAGGTCCTAAATGCACTAGAAGACAAAAAGAATGCAGATGTAATATATACAGACTTTGCAAAAGCCTTCGACAAGTGTGACCATGGCGTAATAGCGCACAAAATGCGTGCTAAAGGAATAACAGGAAAAGTCGGTCGATGGATCTATAATTTCCTCACTAACAGAACACAAAGAGTAGTCGTCAACAGAGTAAAGTCCGAGGCAGCTACGGTGAAAAGCTCTGTTCCACAAGGCACAGTACTCGCTCCCATCTTGTTCTTCATCCTCATATCCGACATAGACAAGGATGTCAGCCACAGCACCGTGTCTTCCTTTGCAGATGACACCCGAATCTGCATGACAGTGTCTTCCATTGCAGACACTGCAAGGCTCCAGGCGGACATCAACCAAATCTTTCAGTGGGCTGCAGAAAACAATATGAAGTTCAACGATGAGAAATTTCAATTACTCACATATGGTAAACATGAGGAAATTAAATCTTCATCAGAGTACAAAACAAATTCTGGCCACAAAATAGAGCGAAACACCAACGTCAAAGACCTGGGAGTGATCATGTCGGAGGATCTCACCTTCAAGGACCATAACATTGTATCAATCGCATCTGCTAGAAAAATGACAGGATGGATAATGAGAACCTTCAAAACTAGGGAGGCCAAGCCCATGTTGACACTCTTCAGGTCACTTGTTCTATCTAGGCTGGAATATTGCTGCACACTAACAGCACCTTTCAAGGCAGGTGAAATTGCCGACCTAGAAAATGTACAGAGAACTTTCACGGCGCGCATAACGGAGATAAAACACCTCAATTACTGGGAGCGCTTGAGGTTCCTAAACCTGTATTCCCTGGAACGCAGGAGGGAGAGATACATGATTATATCCACCTGGAAAATCCTAGAGGGACTAGTACCGAACTTGCACACGAAAATGACTCACTACGAAAGCAAAAGACTTGGCAGACGATGCACCATCCCCCCAATGAAAAGCAGGGGTGTCACTAGCACGTTAAGAGACCATACAATAAGTGTCAGGGGCCCGAGACTGTTCAACTGCCTCCCAGCACACATAAGGGGGATTACCAACAGACCCCTGGCAGTCTTCAAGCTGGCACTGGACAAGCACCTAAAGTCAGTTCCTGATCAGCCGGGCTGTGGCTCGTACGTTGGTTTGCGTGCAGCCAGCAGCAACAGCCTGGTTGATCAGGCTCTGATCCACCAGGCCTGGTCACAGACCGGGCCGCGGGGGCGTTGACCCCCGGAACTCTCTCCAGGTAAACTCCAGGTATACCTTGTGTACAGTGTTTACTTTTATAATTATTATTATTATTATATTCACAAAATACGCCCAACCAGTATGATTTGGCTCTACAAGGCTGAAGGTATGGCGAATGGAAATAATGAGACAAATTAACTTTAGGTAATAAGGAATCGAAGTTGAAGTAATAAGCGAGTCTCTCAAAAAGTCAGGTTTGTAAGTAAAAAAAAAAACATCCACTGATCAAGATATTTATTATGGAAACGTGTCGCCACACGTAGCTTCTTCAACTGTGGCGAAACGTTTCCCTAATAAATGTGTTCACTTTTACCTATAACTTGTCGGTATCGCCATACCACTTCCACCCAAAGTCAGTGTCCACATTGAAAGTAAGCCCTCTGAAATGAGAGCAGGCAAAGTCAGAATACTCAAGACACTAAAACAGCCCGAAAAATAATTGTACGTTCTATGATAAACAGTGCAATAAAGCAAATGGTGTTTGACTATTAACGGAACCTGACAAGTTGTACAGAGAAGTACCGGGAGCTTTTCACGGTAGTGTACCTGTTTTTATTCTTCGTGATAGCTATGTGCGAGTCCTGTGTGGCCAATACGCCGTCTTGCGAGAACCAAGAACCCAACTGTAGTTTGATCAAGAACAGATTTAGGACATATGATTTAACGAATCTAGACAAAGAGACGACTGCGTTCTGTAAGATGGAAACAATAAATATTTCGGACATCACAATGGTGAAATTCTTGACAGATAATACAAAAGAGCGAAATTACCTGAGATTATTATAAAGGCACTTAACACCAATCCTGAGTCATCCAACCCAACGTCGACAGCTTCCTCTCAGAAGTGAGGGTTACTTATGAGTGCTCTTTTAACCTAACATATATAGCTGGTTTTAAAAATTAACGTACAGGCTACAAACTGTAACCCATAAAAATATTAATAAATAAATGAATAAAAGACAAACATGTAGACATGATACACACACGTGTTGAGTGTATTTAGTGGTCCACCTCCCACTATATAAATTGGAAGAGACCCGGGCCGGGATCCATACCGGCGAATCACTTAGAATAGAACAATGTGTATGACTATGACTGTGGTGGTGGCTGCTTTATCACACGCTTAAAGTCAACAACTGCTAGATAACCGAGTACACACTTATATACACCACTGGCAACAGGATTCACGCAAGCTATGAATACAAATTGTAAAGACTGGCATTATACTAGTGCCTCAGTTATCAAAGCAGACCTAGTCTAGTGAACATTGTGATTAATGTGCCCTAAGATTTAAATATTTAACCTGCAACAGTCCTCCATATGCGTTGAAATCTGACATTAGTGTGAAGTCCTGCTACAGGGTGCAGCTCAGCCGACATCTCTCCCTGAGCTCTATTTAAATGCATCGTAAATTCCTATATAATTATAATAAAAATGAAGCGCCAAACCTACAAGGCTCATACAGCGCAGCTATTCCTATATAAAACTAGTATTTTTATAATAAAGGCATGGACAACATTTCACCATATAAGATTATTATATCGTTACTACAAAATCAGGTAGATAACGCAAATTATACTAATGTTATTGCCACTAGTGCAAAGAAAATGATAGGATGGATAATGAGAACGTTCAAAACGAGAGATGCCAAGCCAATGATGATCCTTTTCAAATCACTTGTTCTCTCTCGGCTGGAATACTGCTGTACCTTAACATCTCCGTTCAAAGCAGGTGAAAATGCAGATCTAGAGAGTGTACAGAGAACCTTTACTGCACGTATAAGTTGTCAAGCACCTTAACTACTGGGAACGCTTGGAAGTACTTTACTTGTACTCGTTGGAACGCAAAGAGATAGATATATTATAATCTACACTTGGAAAATCCTGGAAGGAATGGTCTCGAATCTGCACACAGAAATCACTCCCTACGAAAGTAAAAGACTGGGCAGGCGATGCAAAATACCCCCAATTAAAAGTAGGGGCGCCATTGGTACACTTATGAGAAAACACCATAAGTGTCCGGGGACCAAGACTGTTCAACAGCCTCCCACCAAGCAGCTGCTGTTACTGCGTGCGGCCAGCAGTAACAGCCTGGTTGATCATGCCCTGATCCACCGGGAGGTCTGGTCGTGGACCAGGCCGCGGAGCCGTTGATCCCAGGAATAACCTCCAGGTAGGTAGAACATCAAGAACCTAGCTAGTTTAGTTGAATTACAGTCATTAGCACATCCTCGTGAGGTGGTTGTATGCAGCTAAACAGCTCTTCGTTCCCGTTAAACAGCTTTGCATTCCCGACAAGCAGCTATGTATTCCCGTCAAGCAGCTCTTTATTTCCGGCAGGTAGCTCCATGATGCCCAACTTATTCAATAATTGTTTTGTGCCCTCTCTTTCTCTCTAACTCAATGCCGAGTGTATTTTTCTCAAGCACTGTCCTTGTACGAAGTGAATAATTTGTTTTAACATTAAATTTAAGCTACTTGGCTATGGAAAATCTGAAGGAAAAAATAAACATTAAAAAACGCAATGAAATCACTACAGCGGAAGAATGTTAGAGAACTGGGGGTAAATATCTGATGACTCACAAAATCGTAATAACACGATTGCAAACGAATCACAGAACAAGTGGGGCTCGAACCCATAGCAGATAATCCTAAAATCCTCAGGCCAATGCATTAACCACTAGGCCAGCTGGCTCCAACAGGTATGAATCTTATTATAATCAGCTGGCCCAGTGTTTAACGCATTGGCCTGGTAAGATTTTACGCTCAAGAAACTCCTGCCGAGTCTTTTGCTTTCATATGGAGTGATTTTCGTGTGCAGGTTTGGTACCAATCCCTCCAGGATATACACCTGGAAGGTCCTGGAGGGATTGGTACCAAACCTGCACACGAAAATCACTTCACATGAAAGCAAAAGACTCGGCAGGAGATGCAACATTCCCCCGATGAAAAGCAGGGGCGTCAAGAGTACACTGAGAGAACACATAAGTGTCCGGGGCCCAAGACTGTTCAACTGCCTCCCAGCATACATAAGGGGGATTACCAATAGACCCCTGTTTATCTTTAAGAAGGCACTGGACAGGCACCTAAAGCCAGTACCTGACCAACCGGGCTGTGGTTCGTACGTCAGCTTGCTTGCAGCCAGCAGTAACAGCCTGGTTGATCAGACCCTGATCCATGAGGCCTAGTCTCAGACCGGGGCCGCGGGGGCGTTGACCCCCGAAACCCTCTCCAGGTACACTCCAGGTAAACAATAACTACAAGTAAAATTATAATCTTAATAATTAGATTCTTCAAAACAAGACATTATCATTTTCCTTGCAGTTGTGATAGTACCACTACTAACTGCTTGTTTCCTGAAGTAGATCCCTGAAGATAAGATTAATCAAGCTCATAATAATACTCATTAAGTCATTTGTGCACTAAACCAAATGCTGTACAATAACACTTTATTTAAGATCAGCGAAAGTGCGGAGAACTTTCACTGCCCACAAATTAAAACAGCCTAATTATTCAGATCTCTTAAAACCCCTCAAACTGCATTCCATAAGGCGCACGGACGGAATGTGCCATAATTCAAATCTAGAAAATAGTGGATGAGCTGGTTCCAAACATGTACATACATTGAAATATTTCCTTAGGAAAATGGAAGGCAAAAATAGATGTCTAAACACAGTCCCACTGAAAAGTAAAAAATGTACACTAAAGGATAACTCAGTAAGAAAATAAAAGTTTACGATTTTTTTTTCAATAACTACTTCGCTCACAGATCCGGTGGCCTGGTGGCTAAAGCTCCCGCTTCACACACGGAGGGCCCGGGTTCGATTCCCGGCGGGTGGAAACATTTCGACACGTTTCCTTACACCTGTTGTCCTGTTCACCTAGCAGCAAATAGGTACCTGGGTGTTAGTCGACTGGTGTGGGTCGCATCCTGGGGGACAAGATTAAGGACCCCAATGGAAATAAGTTACAGTCCTCGATGACGCACTGACTTTCTTGGGTTATCCTGGGTGGCTAACCCTCCGGGTTAAAAATCCGAACGAAATCTTATCTTATCTTATCTTATCTCGTAAAATTCTTCCAAGCTATGCCTGAGCAGCGTAGAACTGACGTCGAATTACATTCCGCAAGCACCAACAGTTTTACTGAACAAGCTATTAGTCAGGAGTATTGGTCGGAGATCAAGCCCCGGGGGCGATGACCTCCTAACCATGACCAGGTAGACAAATCACGCAAATCATTCCCCCCCCCCCTTCATATACCACGTCTCCCGATGCCCAGAAATATCATATGACCGCTAGCATACGAATACCGTGTGCACAGAGCACAAGTAAACTTGACATTCATGCCAGGCCTAAGTTCTACCCAGTTAGCTTAATTAAAGTAATCAGTGGTGGTTCCAGTTAGCTTACAGACAGTCAAAGCCCTCGCGTACAGTCTCCCAAAATATGGCACAGTACCTAAGTTAAGATCAAGTCAAATTAAGAAACCATAACTACTGGTCAGTTTACATGCCACGGAGTGCTTGAAGTGGTAATATTCCAGGGTGGCAACCCTGTACCCCAGGCCTCGTGCATTGGGTTCTAGTGAGACTCAGCTGCAGGGAGGTAAGTGGTGTTATGCTAAGTTGGCAACACCATACCCTAGGCCTTGTGAACTGGGATCCAGTGAGGCTCAGCTGCAGGGAGGCAGGTGGTAGTATGCCAGGCTGGCCTGGCAACACCGTACCCCAGGCCTTGTGCACTGGGCTCCAGTGAGGCTCAGCTGCAGGCAAGACAATCCGCTGAACATATTTCCTGGAATTTCTACCATCTGCCAGGCGAGAGACAACGGATGTTGCTGACACGACCACTACAGCACCAGGAAGCCAAGACACCCCTTAGAGCACCAGGGAAACCAAGAAGCCAAGACATTCCTTGAGAAGAAGCCAAGACATTCCTTGAGCACCAGGACGCCAAGTCACTCCTTAGAGCAGTGGTTCCCAAACTGGGGGTAAATTACCCCCTGGGGGTAATTTAACCATTTTTGGGGGGTAATGGAGGGGTGACAGAAGTTATGAATTCTGAAAATCAAGAAAACAATACGGTACCCGGTATGAGGATTATTGTTAACTTTGTCTTAGTATATAAAGTTGTAAAGTAAACCTATTAAAAGTAAGTAATAAAGTTAAACCAAATAACAATAAACATCAAAAACTAATATACAGTATTAGAAAAGTAGAAATATATAGCTAAGTGTGTGGAAACCCAAAAGTATTTTGACAAGTATGCTTCAGGACAAAAGTCACTCAGTAGCCCAGATCGACCTGTCCAGTATGCGTCACTCACTTCCTGAGGCTGCCTCTATTTCACACTGTCAGTTTATCTGTGAGCATCAGCCGAGGTAGACATAAGCTGGTATGAAGCCAAGAATTCCTAAACTAGCTTCAAGTATGCAACTCCATCCATCCCACTGATGTTCTTGACATCTTTGGTAATAGTCATTAGAGATGCACAATGTTCAAATACAATAAATAAAAGAAAATATCTCGTGTTTTAATTTAGCCATATATATCAATAATAACAACATTTTGTGAAAGGGGTAACATGCTTTATGTGGCATGTTAAATTGGGTAACAAGCTGAAAAAGTTTGGGAACCACTGCCTTAGACCATCAGGACGCCAAGACACTCCTTAAAGCACCAGGAAGCCAAGTCACTCCTTTGAGCACCAGGAAGCCAAGGCACTCTCTTAGAGCACCAGGAAGCAAAGGCATTCCCAAGAGCACCAGGAAACTAAGAAATGTCCACCACCAAACCTCCAAGGACACGCCCACCACACTGCAGTACCTGGAGCTGAGGAAACTCCCACCGCTAGTTTTTTCTACAATTATTATAATCAAGGGGGAAGCGCTAAACCCGGAGGATTATACAGCGCCTAGGAGGGGGGGATGTGGAAGGCATTCAGGCTTAATTCGGGGAACTGGAGCACAGATCCAATTCCCTAAATCAAGAGCCCCTCACCAAGATCAAGGAACCTTCCTTGAGGGGTTTCTACAATTAAGCAGGTCCTGTTACCATTAATTCGTAAGACCACCAGACGAAGTTGTATTGGAGAATATTGATGTAAGAGTGGCCACACAACAAAGGTGACCTGTCAGCTTTCATATTTACGAATAAAGTCAAACCTAAATAATTTTACAATAAATGTAGAATCATGCAATACAAGCCACAGGGATGCAAATCTTCAGCTCGGGATCTCTCACAAGTCTTCATGCGTCATCAGGAGCTATTCAATGTTGCAAGAGTAGCAACAGGTGGAATGAAAGGAAATTTTCTCAGGGTAAAATTGTCTGGTGCACCATCGAATCCTGTATAAATTATACAAGATTTTCACAGGGATGCGGTCCTGTTATAACAAGCAAGTATCCCTACGCAGTTATTATATAGTGGAACACCTAGAGAAACGGAATGTCACAAATCACTATTATATTATACCAACGGGGAAGCGTTAAACTCGTAAGGAACACACAAGGCCTGGGGATTGAAAGGCAATCAGGCTTGCTTGATGGAAAGGAAGGGTAGCTCTAATTCCTTGAATCAAGATCCTTTCACTAGCATCAAGGAATCTTCCCTCCCTCCCGTGAAAGGCAAACATCACTAGTTGAGTTTAGAGGCGTTCACTCATACTATCGTTATACGCAGTTTTAATATAAACAGGATATCAGACAAGGCCGAGAAGGGTGAGTGGACTGCCTATTCCCTAGACTGCCAAAAGTACTCGACATAACCCTCACATTAATCTCATGAGAAAAAAAAATATTCAGGTGACGGATAACCCAAATGCGACCCACAACAGTGAAAAGGAACAAAGATTAACGTTAGTTGACTTGCCTAATACGTCCCACTTCCCCCAGAACTAAGCCTGAGGTTGTTCAATTTTTACCCACACGCGCTACCACTAAACTACGTGATACTGCAACAATGAGTGCATTCAAAAACCTGAACACAATCACAGTTCTAAAGTACGCTGCACCAACAGAAAAATCGTGACTAATAATGACAACGCAAAAAATCTGATTTATCACGAGACAATATATTTAGTGTGTCCAGTAGCTCGATCGCTAGCGCACTCAGCTCTCACACTGAGGTCCGGAGTTCGAATCATCTCCTGTAAGGCTAGAAAACATTAGGGAGGAGTTTCCATAAGACACCTGCTGTCCCTGTCCACCCATCAGTTTCAAATGGGTACCTGGGTTAGTCGACTGGTGTGGGTCGCATCCTGGGACAAAACTGACCTGATTTGCCCGAAATGCTCTGCATAGCAAGGGGCTCTCTATATAGTAGTATATATCATTGATGTCAGCTAGGCCTGTATAACATGTACTTGTAAATAAATATTTTATTATATTATCAGGGAACCCTAAATCCGTATGGGTCATACAGGGCTTGTGGGAATGGGAAAGCTCTGCTTCCCTTGATCACGAGCCATTCACCGTCATTAATGTCATGAATTAGTGAATAAATATACCACAGAACCTAAAGAGGCAAGTTTAAAGTATGATGTATCAATCTAATGCAGGTTGAGGCAGAACCCAAGAGATACTTCTCAACTCCTGCAAACGCTGATGGGAGCATACTTGAACAAATATTTTCCTAATTTTTTAAAATTTTCAGCAGGAGGAATGTCGTAGTCGAAGCAGTCTCCTAGGGAATTTCCCAGCCCCTGGCCTTTCCCTTCCTCCCCCCCCCCCCACACACAGCCTCACAGTGGCGGCCCACAGGAAACCCTGATATCAGGGTTCACCATACGATCACCCATTCAATTACTAGTAATTTCCAATGGTGTTCTTGGCTCAGCATTAGCGCCTTCTGCTCATAATCAAAGAACCCGAGTTCGATCCTGGGGCAGGTGGAGATTTGGACGTTTTCTTACATCTATTGTTCCTGTTCACATAATAAATTGGTTCCTAGCTGCTAGCAAACTGTTCGCATCATGAAGAGGGGGAGGCGATAGTATACACAGGCTCTGAAATAACCTGAAATACGATAGCAGCTATTACTCTCTTAATTAAACGGTGTGAAAGAAAAGACTGGAGTGATGTACATAAACTAATATTCCGAGTCAGGACACTCCACAACCTGTCTCGAGGGTCCTGTTCTGTGCCCTCTCCAGTCTTTCTAACTAGCAGGATGCCAGGGCACCCGGGAACTTTTTTTTTTCACACTAGAAAAAGCCCACCTTACACTTCGCGTATCCTTCCCCGCACTAGAGATATATCCTGTGTGCAGGAGTGCCCAGCCTGTGTACTCTGCCTTGCCTGGATTTTTCGCTCGCAGTATGTTTTTTAAGCTTCTCTTACATTTTTCATTCAACCACAAAACTTACACTGCAACTATAATATTTATACAACTCTTATCTTAGGCACTTCATAAAATTTTCATACTAATTTATGCATTTTTTCAATATAAATTTTGCTCTCCCGATACAATACGATTTATTTATAAACTACACGCCAACGTCAATCTGCCTACACGTTTGAAAATAGAGAAATTAACTTGGCATCCAAGATTACTACTGTCACTTACCCGGCATTTGGGTTGGTGCTTCAGAGGTTCCTGGAGAACGAACATGCTTCTGACAACACTCTTTGAGGCAGACTAAATGTTCGGTGAGGTCTGTAGTAGTAAGCTTATTCCGGGGTCCGCTGCCTTTGCTGAGCACCGTCACTGATGTTCTGAGCAACAATGACCTTCGTAACTATCTTATCTTGCCATTCTAAGTGGCTTTGTGCATACTGGTGAGCAGGAGTGTAAACACTCTTACCTACACATCCCTAGACTGATGTCTATGTGTAAATTAGGATATGTAACATGTGATTACTGTGGAGTATGCTCATTACAGGGACCAATACGCTCGGTGCAGGGTTCACCAATGGCTTGAGTGGCCTTGGACAGTCATCTTCCCTTTTTTCGGAGGCTGCTTTGCACATCACAGCGTATGATTGTCCTTCTACTATTATCCTATGCTGATATACCTGTAAATTTAATCGTTCCTTAAAGCTTCACATAAGCCTAAACATCTCAGAAGAAAATGCAGAGAATTATTGTTTAGAATATAAATAAAAACTAAGCATAGTGACCTAGCAACACAATTCAAGACGTTTAATAAGATATTATCAAAAAGAAGCACTAAACCCACTAGGGTCATACAGCATTTATAAGTATATAACTTGCTTTTGTTATAAGTTCTTAACATCTCATTCATTGTTAGTGTTAGATAAATCCTGGAGAAACTGATACCTAATAATTATTACATTCATGGGGAAGCGGTAAATCCGCTAGGATAATGGGAGGCATATTCGATCAAAGGGAGGATAGTTCCAAAACTCTGGATCAAAAGGTCTTTATCAACATCAATGCACCTATTATTATGATTATAAGCAAGGAGAAGCGCTAAACCCGTAGGATTATAGTGCCTATGGGGGGATGTGGAAGGTATTCAGGTTTAATTCGGAGAACTGGAGCACAGATCCAATTCCCTAGATCAAGAACCCCCTCACCAGCATCAAGGAACCTTCCTTAAGGGGCACCTCACTGTTATGTAGCAGATAAGCATTAGACTCGCAATCAAAAGCATCTGGGTAGGTTAGTGACCTCTTAATCCAGTCTTTTCGCGATGCCATGCACAGAAGAGCATGGGATGGTCAATAATCTAGCTGCTTACGTATCAAAAGAATAATGACTTCCCTATTTACAACATCGAATGTCTCTTTTTTTCTAATAAGTAATTGCAGTACTACGGTAGTACTACCTGTACCTGTAGTAGTACTAAGAGAAATAAAAAGAAAAAGAAATATTAGTAACACTAACAATCAAAACTAAGTGATAATCCCACAAGGGTCACACAACGCTGCATAGTAGAAATAAGCATCAAACTCGTAGTAGTATAGTAGTGCTAGTACAGTGGACCCTCGACATTCGATACTAATCCGTTCCTGAGAGCTATCGAATGTCGAAAATATCGTTAGTCGAATTAATTTTCCCCAATAGAAATAATGGAAATCAAATTAATCCGTGCAAGACACCCAAAAGTATGAAAAAAATTTTTACCACATGAAATATTAAGTTTAATGCAATAGAATAATTACAATAACAACAATAACAATAGAATAATAACAATAGAATAATTGACACTTACCTTTAATGAAGATCTGGTGATGACTGATGGGATGGGAGGGGAGTGTGTCGAAGTTGTTACTGTTTAGAAGGGGAATCCCCTTCCATTAGGACTTGAGGTAGCAAGTCCTTTTCCGGGGTTATTTCCCTTCTTCATTTAATGCCACTAGGACCAGCTTGAGAGTCACTGGACCTCTGTCGCCATTCCTTTAAGATTTGTCTAAAATAGGCCATAACATTGTCATTGTAATAGGCACCAGCACGGCTTGCAATAGTTGTGTTAAGGGTGATTTTCATCCATAAAGGTTTACAGTTCAACCCACTTTGCACACATTTCCTTAATTTTTGAAGTAGGCACAATGGAGTCCACAACTGGCATAGGCTTCTCAGGGTTAGCCCCAAACCCTTCAAAATCTTTCTTAATTTCCATACTAATTCTCACCCTTTTTACCACAGGGTTGGCACTAGAAGCTTTCTTGGGGCCCATGGTGACTTATTTTGCAGAAACAAGCACCAAAAACAGTGATAATATGGATAATATGGAATGTGCCGAATGTATCCTTAGATGCGCGCACACTGTCTGGCTTGTAAACACTGGCACACATGGGGCAGTTCAGGCCACACGTGGACACGTCTCGTACGAATTGTATCGAATGTCAGGTTTTCCATCGAATGTCGAGGCAAAATTTTTGCGTTAAAATGCATCGAATGTCGGATTTATCGAATGTCGATGCCATCGAATGTCGGGGGTCCACTGTATAGTAGTGCTAATATACTAGTACTTAGCGGTAGTGCTAGTAGTAGTGGTAGAAGAAATTAGCATCAAACTCGCTTGTTATACAGAACTGTGTTAGTAATTATATCCACTTCGAACCAAATTCTACTGAAAAGGTTTAGGAGTAAGACTAGTATTGTAGGGTGTCAGTGTTAAAATATGCACACCGACATCTTCCAACCCAGGAGATGTTGGTTGGCACCCCGATAGTGTCCATGAGAGTTTGCACAGCATAAAAGAAACTAGTTTCCTTAATGTGAGACAATCTGTTAGGGTCAACTCAGACCCAGATTTTTTATTAGAGAGAGAGAAATGTAGCACTTGAAATTTTTTTTACCGAGATGATGCCCAATCACTTTGGAAATTTCAGCAAGGTTTCTTATGTTTCCATGTGGCAATGGTATAAACAGGATCAGAGTTCAAGGAATACAATAATTCATATTGCTTTCAGGACAGCACATAAAGATACAGTGGACAGGTAAGCAAGCTAGCAGAGGCTTTGAGCAACAAGTGGTTGCCTGAAAGCAGTTTTGGGGTCTACTGGCATTCCAGGGTTGGTAGGTGTTGCAATCACTAAAGATCCAAGTGATTAAGGGAATGTTTTGTTCATCATAAAGTTAAAATGGAGCAGAGCTGAAAGAATAAACAAAACAGAAACCAGGTACCCACTTTGAACCACAGTCACCTCCACTGCAACAGGCAATGATGTTCTATCTGGTGCACACCACTAAGTTGGCATTTCCAGAAAGACTGAGCAAAAAAACACCTGTTTAGACAAGAGCACAAAGTGTGCAACCATCTTTTGGCTAATACTGGCAGTAGGCAGACTGACAAGATTATTATTATAATCAAGGGGGAAGCGCTAAACCCATAGGATTATACAGCGCCCGGGGGGGGGGGGAGATGTGGAAGGCATTCAGGCTTAATTCGGGGAACTGGAGCACAGATCCAATTCCCTAAATCAAGAGCCCCTCACCAACATCAAGGAGCCTTCCATGAGGGGAGACTGACAAGAACAGCATGAGTCATACCTTCAATTACCACTCCAGCAGTGTTTCCATAAATAGTCCCAACCTTGTTTCTGTGTAGGGTCACCTGGCACCCTTAAACAATTCAGTTTTCATCAGGTGGTGACAGAATCAGAGCACTACCAAGGAAAGATACGTTACCAAGAGCACTACCAAGGAAAGATATGTTATGGTGATTGCTCTTCCTCTATCTAGTAGTTGCATTTTAGAGGAGGAAATATCCCCTCTAATGAGATGAAATAAGAGGTTAGGGGATATTTAGATTCAATCCAAGGGAGAGAGATAAAAAAGAAAAGGTTCAATTCCTTGGATCAAGAGCCACTTTGCCATCATAGGGGAGACCCTGAAGGGGTCTCCATTGGGAATGTGAATTAAAAGCCCTCTATATACTACATCTGTTACCAATAATCCTCCAATGTCTTGTGAATAATGTAAAAAGGTCTGACCCAAGGAAGAGAAGGGTATCATCAATTCCTTGGATCAGGAGTCCCTCATCAGCATCAAGAATCCCTTCTTCAGAGGGTTCTGTCTGCTTTGAGATTCTCTGCTTCCTTATGCCCTAGACGAGTCTCGAGAATTTATCTACTCATTGAGACTGCCCTGGGCCAGGCTTATTTGAAGGTTACTGGCTGGTACCTATAGCATTTCACAAATTTCTAGACAAGATAGAAAAATAATAAAGCAAGTGAGGTTTAAAAATACAGTAATATACATTTTATTTATCTACAAAATTAGAAAATAAATGACCAGGGCACAATCAAAACTAAATTAGTAATCAGTAAAACTTATATATATGGAGAAAGGAATGCAGACAGGTAAATACAAGTGCTCAATAATATTAACAACAGCTAAATACAAATATTTAATAACATTAACAGGTTGCAGGAATCAACTGTATGGTGCTCTTGTAGGTATTCTAATTAATAACCAGCAAACAATACACTTTATGCATTAGCAATGGAGTGACATTCTTTCAGAAAATTCTTGATTTTCATAAGTTAAATAGTATTTACTTAGTACACCTGTCTTCTAAGGGGGAAAGGAATGTATTTTTGGCCTAAGTAAATTCTTGAAAGTCACTCTAGAGCACCTCTTAAGATAATGATCTCAGTACAGTGTGTGTTAAAGTTTAATTTTCACCATTTATTGTTAATTCCTGCTTCTTTGCTTCTACTTCTCATTCATTAATGTTACAGCAGTCCTCACTGTTAAATCTTTTCTTTATAGTAGCAAATTATAGCTACTTTACCTTACATGAAAGCAAAACCACTGAGTAGAATACTGCAGAATTATGCAAATGCCTCTGAAATTTAATAAGATTTCCAAAGTATGTAAAATGTACATTACTAAATATTTACCACATTTCTTTTGTATGAAAAATGCATATAAAATTATATTTACCAGTGAAAAGGTAAATTTCTTAACTTTTCAGGTCTTCAGGATGACTTACTTTTCATTCAACAGTTTACCACTTCTGAGGGTTTTTCTATTCTGGTTGTTTTTCACTCTCTTTGTTGTAGCAGACACATAAGGAGAAATACGTGCCTTCATTTTCTTCATCTTTTTAAGTGGAGACGTTTTCATTTTAGAAGAGGCTGTTGCTTCTAAACTGTTACTTTTTTGTTTCACACAATCTTCTTCCTGGTCTCCCTTATCATCAATAAATAATATATTACTCAGGTCCATAGTTTCTAGAGAACTGAAAGAAGGTCCCTTTTTTTCTAAATTTTTTAGTTTCAACTTAGTCAATTGGGCAGATTCTCTACCAAGTTGCAATTGCTCTCCTTGAACTGGCACGTCAATTTTAATAGATTCAAAGCCAATAAAATCTGACCCAAAAGCCACAGCATCAATCTTTTGCTCCTTTATTTCCCCTGGAATGAATACTCTTTTATTTTTATCAGTTCGCTTTAAGTGATATAACTGGATTTGTTCATCTGTTAAGAAATTGCTGGAAATGCAAGTTTGATTTTCTTTATCCTCTGTAACAGAATTTTTTATGATGCATTCCATCCTGTTGTCAAATTCTTCATTCACATCATCTTCAATGTGGACATCAACAGCTTCACACATCTTGGCAAACAATGGATAAAATCTATTACTCTCATCTCTGACAGATGGTTTCAATCCAAGCACCATGCATGCATGTGGCAAAGCAAGCATGCTTTCATTTTTAAGCAGGTTATCAAGGTCATCTAATGGAATTAGAGGAATACATTTATTTGCACAACCAGGAAGAAATGTTTTCACTACAAAAGTGGGCTCCACATTTTTTTTAACAAAGACTCCAGCTAAAGAATCTTTTTCTAGAGCCCTCATGACAGCATTATAGCCAAAAATCAAATGAGACAAGATTTCTTCCTTCTTTCTGTTCTCAATGACAACATCAGTATCTAAACTTTCTTGCCAATTCTGCAGGTATTCTTTACGAAAAGCTTTCCTTGCTGCACCTTTGAGTTTTTTTAGTTCCTTCCATGGTGGTTTACATGAGAGTTTCTTCAACCCAGAGCATACCATTTGTAAAAGTGATCTAATTTCCTCTTCATGCTTGGTACTTAAAACAGGCCAGTCTAAGGCAAAGGGGCTGTCTAGAGTGTTTTTTACAACATTCTTTTTAGGCTTCTGGACTCCCTTAATTGTTTTCCGCTGTTTGGACACAGACAGGGTTTTGGCTAGCTTTGGTTTGGATGCCATGATAAGCAATAGTATTATAAAAAATCAACAGTATTACGTTTAAAACTATTTAGGTCCAGTCTAATATGCAATATATGAAATAAAAGCCAAAACATAATAAGCAATTTTTTAAATACCTGCACTTAATGAAAAGAAGTGAGAATTAATTTCAAATAAATAATGCCGCCTTGGTTTAAGCAGTAATGAAAATTTATAATACTGATTCATCAAAGCAATGCTTATTGTCCAAAAGTCTAATTTTCAATGTCAATAATTCCGAAGAAGGCAAGCATTGTGGATGTGTAATGAGGTAAGTATACATATGAAGAGTATGTAACAAGACCAAGAATGGATAAGAAAAAGGCATTCATGGCCAATTTCTCCTTAGGCTCAAGCATATATATTGCTGTGTTCAATTCATATTGGCGGTACAGGTGTGATGCAAACTTCCACACTGAATGAAACATTTTGATTCTTGGTTTTACAATTCAAAAAATACTATTATTATTTAAAGTTATTTTTGAAAAGTTTACAGCAATATAATAGTTTGACACTGCTTACAGAATTTTATGATTGTTTAAAAAAAAAAGTTAAAATACCATATAACTATAAATTAAAATGGATACAACATAAAATTAAATTTAACCCTTGGGTTTCTCGTCTAGTGGAGGCTCTTCTATTTTCGGAATCTCAATTTTAAGCTTTTTAAGAGCCTTTTTCACACACTGCTGGTATTGCTTGTATACAGGTTCACAGGTTGTATCATCTGCTTGTCCATTTAAGAACTTTTCACTATACCACTGATTGAAGCAAGAGTCATAAAGAGACTTTAGTTCCTGACATTCTTTGCTCACACTATTCATGAAGTTAACTTCAGGCAATGAAGACTAACTGAAGATTTGAACAAAATGAAAAGTAATGATACACAATAAACAACTAGAAAGTTGTTAAGCACTTTCAACTAAGATAAAATAAAAAAAAATATGGCATCTAAGTAGCCTTGTTCTTTTTCCTACTTAAATCCCCCACCTTCCGCTGTTTTGCAATGACGTACAGAGATGCTCCAACTTCTCCAAGAACAGCTCCAATGCTACACGTTAATGGCCAAACCTGAAGAAACAGGATATCTGTCTAGACAAAATGATAAAGAGATTCCACAGCCTAACATAATACAATTGACCTGTTACACATTTTACCAAAAGACAGGTATATTAACAATATATACAGTGGTAACCCGAGTTTCGAACTGTTCCCAACTTGAACAATTAGGTAAGTGTATTTGTGTAAGTGCGTTTGTAAGTGTATTCTTGGGGGTCTGAAACAGACTAATCTAATTTAAATTATTCCTTATGGGAACAAATTCATTCGGTATTGGCACTCAAACAGCCTTCTGGAATGAAATAAGTTCGAAACTCGGGGTACCACTGTATATATATACATTTATTAGATGAGGTAGATTTTTTATATTAAAGCAAATGAAAATATGTTAAGATAACTGCAGCCTAAATCTAAATTTTTAAAATTCTTTCCAGCTTCCGGCAGGGTAATATACACATTAATATTTTAATATTTTACACAGAATCTGAAAACACACCTAAGGCTACAGCAGTTAAGTGCAACAATATTTACCTGCCAAGGTGTATCCCAGTCAAGAGGAATAGGTATTGCTCCCAACCATGCACCAAGTAATATAGCAAAGCACTGAACTTCACACTCTTCCTCCCAGTTTAGCCTGAAACATCAGTAAACACTATGAATATTAACAGAGTAAACTCTTCAACCAATAAAAAATCAAACACTGCATAAAGTAATTTCTACCCTTCTTTTTTTTTTTTACCTCAATGAAACATTTCTTGCTAAGGAAGAATAACCCAAAGAAGAAAACCCTCCAATTCAAGTTTCAGACTGTAAGCACTGCATTTTCCAGTTTATAAAACTTGAATAAGGCAAGTTTTCCCAAAAGTACCATCTAAGATTTTCTTGTAGCTCAGTGGTAGTGTGTTTGGCTCACAAAAGAAAGGATCTCGGCGAGTCTCAGGTGGGATAAGATAGGTAGGCATGTCTCCTTAGATCCATTGTCATCATGCCCTACATATCTCATATGCTTATTTATCTTCTTTTTCTTAAAATATGTATTACCTATTACCAAACCTCTTTCTATACAAATTTCAGCCAAAGACCCCCCTTATCAGGTAGAGAAGATTTTATTGCATTTATGGATCTAGAAAAGGCATATGATAGAGTGGATAGAGGAGCAATGTGGCAGATGTTGCAAGTACAGTGGTCCCTCAATAATCGTCCAGCCTGAAAGTCGTCCATTTCGGGAATAGTCCTGTTTTTTCGTCTAAATATTGGCTCACAAATGGTCCGTTAACTCGCTAATCGTCCTTCGTCCGGGACGGGTACCCACGCTCTGAGCCGCCTGGGCCTGCCTTCCCAGCCAGTGTGCCACTGTTTACCAGTGAGTGACGGTCCCCTCACATGCTCCTATGAAATATTTCATAATATTCCATTGATTTTAGTGCTTGTAAGTGCCAAATAAGCTACCATGGCTCCAAAGAAAGCTTCTAGTGCCAGCCCTTTGGTAAAGAATGTGAGAAACATAATTTATGAAAAAGTTTGTAGAAAAATACAAAGATGGTGGTAGTAGAGTGGAAGCAGTTGTGATAGTGGTTGATGAACATAAGAACGTAAGGAGGATCACTGCAGCAGACCTGTTGGCCCATGCTCGGCAGGTCCTTTACAATTCATCTCATCCCACTAACGAAACATTTTCCCAACCCAGTCCTCAATGCTACCCAAGAAATAAGCTCTGATAACTCTATCCACTCATTTGCAAGTCCCAAATGAGTGGATAGAGTTATCAAAGCTTATTTCTTTGGTGGTAGAAGGTAGTAGTGATGGTGGTAACAGTTGTAATAGTGGTAGAAGGTCGTAGTGATGGTGGTAGAGGGTTTCTTCTTCTTTAGTGATTCAGCGATTCAACCAACTCCTCTAATGTTGTATAGGGCTACAAAAACCACCGCCGCCTCAGCTGCTGCTTCACCACCATTATGGACGGCTTACACTCAGTGGCCCTTATATACCCAACAACAACACAACACAACACCTCTCGTGACATACGTAATGACTTATTTTATTAATTCTAGAGTATATTCCATGTTTCTATGTTATTAATATTGTTTATTATGTCATATTAGCTGAATTGTGATAGATAAATAAGCCACAGAGTTGATATTAGTGTCATATTCTCCAACAATAAACTTGCCATCCCTCCCTCACACAAACAAATAGCCAATAAGAACATAACAATGGAAGAACACTGCAGGTCTACTGGCCCATACAAGGCAGGTCCTTATCAAAATGACCTCTACCCAAAGCTACCCAAGAATTTACTCCCGTACCCAATGACACAAATCTAACTCAGCTCCTCCAACTCATATATTTGTCCAATCTCTTCTTAAAGCTACCCAAGGTCCTAGCCTCGATCACCCTACTGGTAAGTGTGATGTTAAATAAGAACTTAAGAAAGTAGGAACAATGGAACAGGCCTGCTGGCCCATACTTGGCCAGTCCTTCACAAATCCAACCCACTAACAGAACAAATGCTACCCAAGCAATAAACTCAGATGCAAGTCCGACTCAAATCCAACCCCTCTCACTCGTGTATTTATCCAACCTAAATTTGAAACTACCCAATGTTTTAGCTTCGATCACCCTACTAGGCAGACCGTTCCACTCATCAACCACCCCTATTACCAATGTTCATTTATACATTTTATTAGTGCCCTAGAGTCCTTACGGAGGGGGATTCCCCTTCCAAATAAACTCCCCTCCCTCTCTCCTCCTCCCTGTCTTCCATTCATCAACAACAGCCTTCAATAAAGGTAACTGTCATGTTGAATGTTCATTCTTTTGTGCATGTAAATCTATCTTTTAGGTAAAAAAAAAATTGTTGTTGATACTTCTGGGTGTCTGGAATGAATTAATTGGATTTACATTATTTCTTATGGGGAAAATTGATTCGAAAATTGTCCATTTCGATAATAGTCCCACTTCCAGGAACGGATTATAGACGATTATTGAGGGACCACTGTATATGGAATAGGTGGTAAGTTACTAAATGCTGTAAAGAGTTTTTATGAGGATAGTGAGGCTCAGGTTAGGGTGTGTAGAAGAGAGGGAGAATACTTCCCGGTAAAAGTAGGTCTTAGACAGGGATGTGTAATGTCACCATGGTTGTTTAATATATTTATAGATGGGGTTGTAAAAGAAGTAAATGCTAGGGTGTTCGGGAGAGGGGTGGGATTAAATTATGGGGAATCAAATTCAAAATGGGAATTGACAGTTACTTTTTGCTGATGATACTGTGCTTATGGGAGATTCTAAAGAAAAATTGCAAAGGTTAGTGGATGAGTTTGGGAATGTGTGTAAAGGTAGAAAGTTGAAAGTGAACATAGAAAAGAGTAAGGTGATGAGGGTATAAAATGATTTAGATAAAGAAAAATTGGATATCAAATTGGGGAGGAGGAATTTGGAAGAAGTGAATGTTTTCAGATATTTGGGAGTTGACATGTTGGCGGATGGATTTATGAAGGATGAGGTTAATCATAGAATTGATGAGAGAAAAAAGGTGAGTGGTGCGTTGAGGTATATGTGGAGTCAAAAAACGTTATCTATGGAGGCAAAGAAGGGAATGTATGAAAGTATAGTAGTACCAACACTCTTGTATGGATGTGAAGCTTGGGTGGTAAATGCAACAGCGAGGAGACGGTTGGAGGCAGTGGAGATGTCCTGTTTAAGGGCAATGTGTGGTGTAAATATTATGCAGAAAATTCGGAGTGTGGAAATTAGGAAAAGGAGTGGAGTTAATAAAAGCATTAGTCAGAGGGCAGAAGAGGGGTTTGTTGAGGTGGTTTGGTCATTTAGAGAGAATGGATCAAAGTAGAATGACATGGAAAGCATATAAATCTATAGGGGAAGGAAGGAGGGGGTAGGGGTCGTCCTCGAAAGGGTGGGAGGGAGGGGGTAAAGGACGTTTTGTGGGCGAGGGGCTTGGACTTCCAGCAAGCGTGCGTGAGCGTGTTAGATAGGAGTGAATGAAGACGAATGGTACTTGGGACCTGATGATCTGTTGGAGTGTGAGCAGGGTAATATTTAGTGAAGGGATTCAGGGAAACCGGCTATTTTCATATAGTCGGACTTGAGTCCTGGAAATGGGAAGTACAATGCCTGCACTTTAAAGGAGGGGTTTGAGATATTGGCAGTTTGGAGGGATATGTTGTGTATCTTTATACGTATATGCTTCTAAACTGTTGTATTCTGAGCACCTCTGCAAAAACAGTGATAATTTGTGAGTGTGGTGAAAGTGTTGAATGATGATGAAAGTATTTTCTTTTTGTGGATTTTCTTTATTTTTTGGGTCACCCTGCCTCAGTGGGAGACGGCCGACTTGTTAAAAAAAAAAAAAAAAATCCCAAACTTACCTACCATACCTTCTATAACAGTTGTTCCCGCTTTACCACTCAGGCCCCCACCACAATTACTCTCTCGCTTGATTCAAAACTCCCTAAAGACTCACTAAACATTTGCCAAAATTTCTCTCTCCTCTACACTCCTGTCTTCTCCAGGTGCATAAACACTTAATATAACCCACTTTTCACATCCAACTCTCATTTTAATCCACATAATACAGTGGACCCCTGGCTTGCAATGCAATCAGTATCTGATAAATCCGGTATTCGATGCATTGTATCGCAAAAATTTTGCCTCGGTTCCCATTACAAAACCTGGTATACACGATTCGTCCGAGATGTGTCCACGTGCGGCCTGAAGTACCCCGTGTGTGCCAGTGTTTACAAGCCAGCCAGTGTGCTCACATCTAAGGATACATTCGGTACATTCCATATTATCACAGTGTTTTTGGTGCTTGTTTCTGCAAAATAAGTCACCATGGGCCCCAAGAAAGCTTCTAGTGCCAACCCTTCGAGAAAAAGGGTGCTAATGACTATTAAAATGAAGAAAGAGATAATTGCAAAGTACGAAAGTGGAGTGCATGTGTCGGAGCTGGCCAAGTTGTATACAAAACCCCAATCAACCATCTCTACTATAGTGACCAGGAAAACGGCAATCAAGGAAGCTGTTGTTGCAAAAATTGCAACTGTGATTACGAAACAGCGACCACAAGTGTTAGAAGATGTTGAGAGACTGCTATTGATGTGGATAAATGAAAAACAGATAGCAGGAGATAGCATCTCTCAAGCGGTCATTTGTGAAAAGGCTAGGCAGTTGCATGACGATTTGGTAAAGAAATTGCCTGCAACTAGTGGTGATGTGAGTGAATTTAAGGCCAGCAAAGGTTGGTTTGAAAGATTTAAGAATCGTAGTGGCATACATAGTGTGATTAGGCATGGTGAGGCTGCCAGTTCGAACCAAAAAGCAGCTGAAAAATATGTGAAGGAATTCAAGGATTACATAGATAGTGAAGAATTTAAACCTGAACAAGTGTTTAATTGCGACGAAACAGGCCTGTTTTGGAAAAAATTGCTAAGCAGGACCTACATTACTCAGGAGGAAAAGGCACTCCCAGGACATAAGCCTATGAAAGATCTTCATTAAAGGTAAGTGTCATGTATTCTATTGTTAGTAGAGTACATACTACAAACTGTGCATGTCTTCTTCAGTTCGTGTACATTAAACTTAATATTTCATGTGGTAAAATTTTTTTTTTCATACTTTTGGGTGTCTTGCATGGATTAATTTGATTTCCATTATTTCTTATGGGGAAATTGATTCACTTTCCGATAGTTTTGGTTTACGATGAGCTCTCAGGAACGGATTAATATCGCAAACCGGGGGTCCACTGTACTTGAATTTATGCATTTATATTTCTTCTTTTCCTGCCATAACTGATCCTTCAACTTACTTCCTTAGCTCTAACTCTCTCAGATACCCCTAACTTAATCCCATTTATTTCTTCCCACTGAAACTCACCTGCCCCCTTCAGCTTCGTTTTGCTTAAAGCCAAGACAACCAGCTTCTCTTCATTCATAACAATGACAATCATCTCTTCTTATTACCTGCACTACATCCACCAACATTCAAACATACCAACTTTAAAAAAAAAAAAAAAATTAACACATCAGCCATCTCCCAAGGCAGGGCGACCCAAAAAAAGAAGAAACGAAAATTTTTCTTCTTTTTACATTTAGTAATTTAGACTGGAGAAGAGGTTACTAGTCCCTTGCTCCTGGCATTTTAGTTGCCTTTTACAACACGCATAGAGCAGAAATAAAAATAAAAACGAGAAATATTAACAAAATAGAAAATTCAAATGGATGAGTATACATATGTACAGGTATATGCATGTGTAGCGTGATCCAAGCGTTGGTAGAAGTAGCAAGTTGTATCTTATCTTGCATGTTTATGAGACTAAAAGACACCAGCAATCCTACCATTGTGTAAAACAATTACAATTTTCTGTTTCACACTCAATTGGAAGGACAGTAAAACCAGCTTCTTGTTTATGAATAAAACGGCTATCAAACCTCAGTACAGTATTTTGTTATAACATGCCAACAACAAAAAAAAAAAATAATGACAAGGGAATTTTTTTTTCATTTTACCACTGAAATATATTCACAAATAAATATGACAGAATAAATTTCTGATGTCATATTCTTCTGTTATTAGATTTGGTCACTTCAGTAGCTTTGTCAATTGCATGCATAAACAATAATGAGAAAATAAACAAAATAGAAGTTTACCTCTCAAGGATAATAATGAGAGCAGATGGTCCAAGAGCAATGAGTGGTCTTATGAAGGCTAAAGATGCTACTAGTACACTGAAGGTAAAGGTGTCCTCAAAATTCCTGTAAAGCAAGAATGAAAAATAACTTAGAAAACCCACAGTATTCACAAAAGAATCTGAATCAAAATTAAAACAGGACTCTTGAGCTTCACTTCTAAAATGGAGCACTGTCAACTCCTGTAATATAAAACATTTAATTAAAAAAAAAGACTGACAGAATGGAAACCTTCACTAAAAGAAATTTTTGCTTAGAGCTCAAAATTTTTCATATCTCGATAAAACAGGGAAATCATAGGTATATGTAGCTGGGAGAACAGGTGATGACGAGGGAAGGGAAGGGAAGCAAGAACTAGGTGAGAACTATTGCTCACCTAGTTCTCACTTCCCTTCCCGTTCCTGATAGACACACCGCCGAACACATCCTCAGCAAAATTACCATGGCCAGCATACAGCAGAAGCTAAGGTTCTCTAGAAAACTTGCCTCTCTCTGTCAACACAGCAAATGGAAAGACACTGGTAGAGTTGACATCATCAATAACCTTTCCTCTCATGTACTCATTGATACAGAGTCTGAAACACTAAGCTTAGGTCTCAAGCTTGCCACTGGCATATGGAGGCTTAAATATAAGTTGGATACAGTGATCAAAAAGCAAGACTTTGGTGACTGAATTTAAAAAAGGTTTCATACAAGGACTTATTATAGCAGCCATTTTGGAACCTAGCTATCCAGTCATTCCATGCCGCTACATTGACGCACACAAAAACATGGCCACTAATAACAATATTCTCATTACCACAGCGGACAAAGGAGTGGTCATCCTCAACTGTACAGAATATATTACCCTTCACCGAGCAGGTCTGCGTTTACTCAGACAAACACATGGTTTTTTGCTCACGTCCTCCTACTCCTGCCATGCATCTGGGTTCCTGTTCTCTATTTCTGACCAATCACAAGCCTTCTGTGAGTCGCTCTAGCTAAGTGGTGGTGGCGTCTGCTCACTTCCCATTGGTCAAGAGACGAAAATGTAAACACTTCTAGCTTGGCGTCGCCGAGACATATTTTTTATAGTGTCATTCACATGCTCTTGGATTTTACCCTCTACAATGTCGGTGAGTACTGATTTGTGTGTCTAGTTCGTAACTGAATAGTTTAGCCATATCTTGATATATAAAGTCTGTGTGAAGCATAATATGAGTGCACCATGCAAATGAAAAAAGTGCAACAAAAACATCTGAACAAACTCATACTTGCCCCTTTAGGCCCCATTTTAAATTTCAGTAAATAAATATTTCTAAAAAAATTTGTAATACATATATGAATTCTGTAGTGGTCTGGGTGTGTACAGAATGCTTTTATTGTCCTTCCAGACCAATGAGAAATTGTTTTATGGTCAGTCCTCCAAAGAGAAGTCCAAATACGCCTGCAATTTGGAGGAAAGTAACTCAGATCCAGGGCCAGATGACCTGGAATTGCTTGACAGTGGTGGTGATGAATACTTGCAACTGGGTGCAAAGGTGTCAAGTGATGAGTAGAAGGAAGACAGACCATCCAAAAAGCCAAAATTGGACAAGAGAAAGAAAGGTATTATGATCAAGGAGTACCCTGATGAAGATCATGATGAGCTTGCTTCTCAAGCTCTATGCATCAAGGATAAAAATTGCTTCAAGTTTCATTGTAGAAATTAGTGATCTAGAATGACTGTTCTTTCTCAGGAAACTCAGGAATACGGGAATTGAAAGTTTTATCCCTTTGCAATGTGTCCATGTTGCCATTTGGTTCATTTTTGTATTTTTTTTAATAGTACTTACAAAATGTTTGGAAACAAGTTTAATTTATGTTTTTTATATTGTCTTTTTGTATAATAAATTTAAAAAAAGTTATTTGGCGTTTTCTTAACAACTGCAACTTCGCAACATTTCAAATTGTTCACCCATTACTGGGCAAGACCTAGTGTAATCAGACTTCGCATATTAGCAATTGATCGAAAACTAACTTTCACATATCCATTTTATACGGGTTCACTTACCTTATATTGATATACTCTATTCACTCATAGGAAATACATTTCAAAATTCACAATTTTCCAGTCTTGCTCTGTGAAGGGTAAGATACAAAATTTACTAAATGACCCCAACACATACGTTTCCATCCCCGAGAATACATGGAAAAAACGGATTCCTTTCTTGGTAAGAGCCTCAGAATGCTTATAAAATCAAAGGAAGGGAAAAAGCCCTTGTGCCTTGTCCCAACCAACCCCAAGTCAGCAAGGCTTTATGGTTTACTGAAGACCCACAAACCAAATGTGCCTATGAGACCTACTATATCTAGTATTGGCAGTGCCCTGCACAGGCTAGCAGGGGTTTTGGCAAAATATTTTTTGAAACTTCTGGGTACAATTAGTCAGGCTCACCTGAAGCATTCAGACGATCTCCTTAACTGTGTGAGGGATCTCGACATGCATGATAAGAAGTTTGCAAGTTTCAATATAACTACCTTATTCACCAATGTTCCAGCTGATCAACCCATTGATCTTCTTCACAGGGTGATTAACGATGATAGAGTTACCTATACATTGCCAGGATTTTATAAGCCTTATCAAACTATGTGTTCGTTATAACTGTTTTAGGTTTGAAGACAAGTATAAACAACTGCTCAGGCAAGCCATGGGCTCACCCCTTAGTGTATTTATATATGATAAATTAGACACATGTGCAACACTTGGGTATCTTTAATGAGGAAATGTTTTGCCACACAGTGGCTTCATCAGTCCATACAAAGGAGAATGGTGAAGAACAGGAGTAGTTTGAGGTAATCAGTCCCTCAGCCTTGACTCGATGTAGTGAGTCCATCAATCTTGAAATGTATACAGCATATGTGTGAAGCAGCAGCTTATATACTGTAGGCAGGAGAGGTGCAGCAGTCGTAGGTGGTATCACATTTGTCCAATGTGGAAGTAGGTCATGCCCAAGGGTTAGGTAAGTGAAGATTGATGGACTGACTACATACATCAACTCAACGCTGAGGGACTGATTACCTCAAACTTCTCCTGTTCTTCACCATTCTCCTTTGTTTGGACTGATGAAGCCACTGTGTGGCAAAACATTTCCTCATTAAAGATACCCAAGTGTTGCACACGTGTCTAATTTATCAACTTGTCGGTTCTCTGAACCATTCATCCATTTATATATGGAGGACCTAGAATCCAAACGAATCCTCAATAACATCCCTAGGTGTTACATAGATGTAGTACATTGATGATATTTTGGTAATTGTACCCAAAAATTTAGATGTATGTGATATCTTTAGCACCATCAACACTCTGGAACCTACTATTAAATTTACACTAGAGGAGAAGGACAACCTGTTACCATTTCTCAACATTCTCCTAATCACTGGCAAAAACAGACTTTCTTTTGAAGTCTACCATAAACCTAACAATAAGAACGATCTTCTACATTTCTTCTCTCACTACAACACCAGAACTAAAAAGAAGGATAGTTAAAGGCTACTTCCTGAAAGCTTACAAAATTTCAAGTCCTCAGTTCCATGAGGAAGAACAACCATTAGTTCGCTACACTTCACAAGTGACTGCAGGAAATGTGCGACGCACATCCTCAACAAGATCAATACCAATGAAGTTGAAGAAAAGCCTCCAAGTTACATCGTTTTACCGGTTAGCAATATTGCAACTAAAGTTTCTAAAATTTTTGACAGAAAAATAGCTAAAATATCCACCAGCTCTTTAACTAATATTAGAAACCTAGTGGGAAAACCCAAGAATGACTCTGGCACAAGTTCAAAATTATACACTATACCATGTGGGGGGTGTGACAAAGCATATGTAGGGGAAACAGCCAGATCTCTGGATATTAAGCTCAGAGAATACAAAAATGCTTGCAACAGTGATGGCTGTAAAAACCACACATATTCAACATAGGGATGATGTTGGACACTTCATGAAATTCAGCGAGGCTAAACTAGTCCTTAAGGAAGATGATTTAAGACGGTGAAAGTGTACTGAAGCTGCCCTAAATGCTGTCAGTAACACTATCCATCAAAAGTCTGAAAGTTACACTATTTCCAAATCACTATTTTTTTTTTTTATTTTCAACAAAATTTGTCGATAACATCTCACCCACTCTCTCACAGTTAGGCCTCATTTAGACTATGCTGCTCAGTTCTGGTCACCATATTACAGAATGGATATAATTGCTCTGGAAAATGTACAGAGGAGGATAACAATGATGATCCCATGTATCAGAAATCTTCCTTATGAGGATAGACTGAGGGCCCTGAATCTGCACTCTCTCAAAAGGCGTAGAATTAGGGGGGATATGATCGAGGTGTATAAATGGAAAACAGGAATAAATAAAGGGGATGTAAATAGCGTGCTGAAAATTTCCAGCCACGGCAGGACTTGCAGCAATGGTTTCAAGTTGGAAAAATTCAGATTCAGGAAGGATATAGGAAAGCACTGGTTTGGTAATAGAGCTGTGGATGAGTGGAACAAACTCCCGAGTACAGTTATTGAGGATAAAACATTGTGTAGTTTTAAAAATAGGTTAGATAATTACATGAGTGGGTGTGGGTGGGTGTGAGTTGGACATGACTAGCTTGCGCTGCTGGGTCTGGTGCCATGCTCCTTCCTTGAGTGGAGGTGACCAGACTGGGTGGGTCATTGGGCTCATCCGGGGGGATGGGAGGACATGGACTTGCTCTGCATGGGTCAGTAGGCCTGTTGCAGTGTTCCTTCTTTATGTTCTTATTTGCTCTCTTTTTACACTCCCTCACCACTCTCTTAACCTCTCTTTCTATCTGCATATACTCCTCCCTCCTTGCATCACTTCTTTATAAAAACCTCTCATATGCTAACTTTTTCTCCCTTATTACTCTCTTTACATCATTTCCCCAATTGCTGTTCTTCCCTCCTGCACCCACTCTCTTGTAACGACAAATTTCTGCTGAACACTTTAACACTACATTCCTAAACCTACCCCATACATCTTCGAAACCATTGCCTATACGTACTCTCACTAGCCCATCAATCCTCCAAAAGTTGTTTATATCATACCCTAACTGCCTCCTCCTCTAGTTTATAAACATTCACCTCTCTCTTATTTGCCGTTTCTATTTTCCTTGCATCCCATCTACCTTTTCCTCTCACTGTAGCTACAACTAAAAAGTGATCTGATATATCTGTGGCCCCTCTATAAACATGTATACATCTTGAAGTCTACTCAACAGTCTTTTATCTGCCAATACGTAGTCCCACAAACCACCGTCATTACTCCCTACATCAGGGCTACTCAACTACTATGAGCAAAGGTTCACTTGGGCAAGTACCAATGTATGCAAAAGTTCAGATACATTTTTTACATGATGTTTCATTATGTAAAAAAAAAAAAATGGTATTTCATATTACTGCTCTTCACTAAGGCAATTGTTTCACTACATACAAGGCAAATGGGCTTAGAACTGCTTGTGGGAAGAATGAAAGCATACTGTTATATCCATTCTTCCTTGAAGGAACAATTTTCATCTTCAAACTTTCTTCTTTTTGAACATGCCATGTCTCCTTTAAAAAGATATGACTAGTGCAGACTTAGCTCCTTTGCACAAGGGAAGCAGTAGAGCACTAGCTAAAAATTACAGACCAGTAGCCTTAACCTCTCACATCATAAAAATCTTCGAAAGAGTAATGAGACAGCAGGTTACAAATTTCATGTACCAGCACAACCAACATAACCCGAACCAGCATGGTTTTAGAGCAGGACGATCATGTCTGTCACAGCTGCTGAACCATTATGACAGAATTGCGGAGGCACTGGAAGATGACCAAAACGCAGATGTGATTTACACAGATTTTGCAAAGGCGTTTAGCAAATGTGATCATGGAGTGGTAGCGCACAAAATGGAGGCCATGGGCATTACGGGGAAGGTAGGCAGATGGATTTTCGGTTTCCTAACACACAGAACACAAAAAGTAGTAGTGAACAGGGGAAGATCCAGCATCAGCGAGGTCAAAAGCTCAGTGCCCCAAGGCACTGTCCTGGCACCTCTGCTGTTCCTCATCTTCATAGCAGACATAGACAAAAACACCCAGCGCACTTTTGTATCATCATTTGCAGATGACACTAAAATAAGCATGAAAGTTAGTACGGTAGAGGACACTGAAAAAGTACAGGAAGACATAAATAGGGTTTTCCAGTGGGCAGTGGAAAACAACATGACATTCAATGGTGATAAGTTCCAGCTGCTTAGGTATGGAAAGAATGAAGAACTCAAAAGGAGCACTATATACAAAACTCAAGAGGGTCACCAAATAGAACGTAAGGAACACGTAAAAGACCTAGGAATAATTATGTCAGCGGACCTTTCTTTTAAAGACCATAACAAGACAAAGATCACGACAGCCAGGAAGATGACTGGGTGGTTATTGAGAACTTTCAAAACAAGGGAAACAATGCCGATGGTGACACTCTTCAAATCGCTAGTGCTCCCTCACTTAGAATATTGCTCAGTGCTGACGGCCCCGTTCAGGGCAGGGGAAATATCGGAGCTGGAATAAATACAGAGATCGTTTACGGCTCACACTGAGCCAGTAAAGCACCTAAACTACTGGGAATGCCTGCAAGTCTTGAACATGTACACATTGGAGCAGAGGAGAGAGAGGTACATGATAATATATACCTGGAAGGTACTCGAGGGCTTGGTCCCAAATCTGTACACTGCCATAACAACATACTGGAGTGAGAGATATGGGAGGAAGTGTAAAATAAACCCAGTGAGGAGCAGGGGTGCGGTGGGGACAATAAGAGAACACTGTATCAACATCTGGGGTCCCAGACTACTCAACACCTTACCAGAAGATATCAGAAACACTGCTGGAACAAGTGTTGAAGACTTCAAGAGGAAACTAGACAAGTATCTTCACCAGGTGCCAGATCAACCAGGCTGTGATAGATATGTGGGGCAGCAGACCTCCAGCAGCAACAGCCTGGTTGACCAGGCGAGCACCAGACGAGCCTGGCCCATGGCTGGGCTCAGAGAGTAGATATACAGTGGACCCCCGCATAACGATCACCTCCGAATGCGACCAATTATGTAAGCGTATTTATGTAAGTGCGTTTGTAAGTGTATGTTTGGGGATCTGAAATGGACTAATCTACTTCACAATATTCCTTATGGGAAGAAATTCGGTCAGTACTGGCACCTGAACATACTTCTGGAGTGAAAAAATATCATTAACCGGGGGTCCACTGTACTCTCAAAATTCTTCAAAGGTATATCAAAGGTAAAGGTATATGGAAATAAATATCTGGAGCATTAAAAACCCAAAAACTAGAAATTATATTTAGACTGTAAAATAATAGCAAAGTTGCACCAGGGTTGCCAGACTTCCCAGCCCACATCTGGCCAAACTCTTTTTCCAAAATGCCAAAAAGGTCTACTTCATCGCACAAGTGACAATTACCAATATGAATTACCACTGAATGGAAGAAAATATCACTATTTAGCTGTGCTAGAATACTGTATTCCATTCAGATAGAATAATGTATTAATCCCGCTCTTGTGTACCACCTGATCCTGAACGTGGTAACAGCTGTTATTTAACCCTTTCAGGGTCCCCAGGCCCTCTCCCAGACTTGTTCTCAGGGTCCCCCAAATTTCAAAAAAAAAAAAAAAAAAAAAAATTTCTTATGAAAAGATAGAGAATTTTTTCCCGATCATAATGACACCAAAAGTATGAAATTTGATGGAAAACGTACGGAAGTATGCTCTCGCGAAGTTAGCGGTCTTGATGATGTTTATGCATCAGCCTTATTTTCGGCCAATTCCAGTGTACTAGTTGACAAAAATCATAACTATTTTGCTAGAACTCCATTTTTTTCTCTCGAATGAGTACAAGAAACCACCCATTTACCGATTTCAACTATCTAATACAGTGGTCAGAATTTAGCAATTTTGCCAATTTCACACAAATTTCAAAAGATGCCAATTTCCAAATAGGGTCCAGAATGAACAAGAAAGACATTCCTGGCACTAAAATAACAAGTTCTCTGTTCATTAGTCATGTCCCCACACCCCTCTTACATTCTTTTGCTTTCCACTTTGAATTTTTATTCTCACAAAAAAATAAAAGATTTACTATTATGCAGACTACTGTATTAGTGTAGAAATGGTATAAATAATATTGGCGCACTTGTGAAAGAATATCAGACTCACCAGTTGACGTGTATTGGACGCTTAGCATGATTTGTTTACTTTTGAACTTTGGTAAAAATCGAACATTTCTGCTACTTTGAGCTCAATTTCAAGGTACTTTTCATTGTAAAACCAGTCAAAATCATCTCAGTTTCTGGATATGTCTTCCATTATATAAAATGAGACCAGGAAAACTAGAATACAACAATAAATACCATACGAAAATAGAGTGTAAAGTCGCTGTTTTAATCCAATAACACGGTCAAAGTTTTTTTTTCTCATTACGCACTGTGTGCTGCAGGATTTTTTTTATACTGTGCACATTGACCACATAGACCCACTCTTTCATATGTAGGCCTACCAGCTTTCTCTCACTAGATTTGAGGGCGCTAGAATTTAGGCATACTAGTACGTCAAAAACCCTGGTGCATAAGCCGCACTAGTATGTCCGAAACCCTGAAAGGGTTAACTAACTTTTCTCCTGAAGCCCGCGATCCAACTAAAACACTCTGAAGGATCGGATTCGGTCTGAGGGCCACCAGTTGAGTAGCCCTGCCCTACATCATATCTTGTATTCTTATTTATCCTCTTTTTCTTAAAATATGCATTACCTATAACCAAACCCCTTTCTATACATAGTTCAATCAAAGGGCCCCTATTATCATTTACACCTGGCACCCCAAACTTACCCACCACACACTCTCAAAATGTTTCTCCTACTTTAGCATTTAGGATCCCTACTACAGTTACTCTCTCACTTGGTTTAAAAGTTCCTACACACTCACTTAACATCTCCCAAAATCCCTCTCTCTCCTCTACACTCCTCTCCTCTCCAGGTGCATAACATAATATCTTTATTTACTACATGTACAAAGTATACAGGCCTAGTTGACATCAATGACATACTACTGCATATATAGAAAGCTGCTTGTTATGCTGAGCATTTCGGGCAAATTAGGTTAGTTTTGTCCCAGGAGTGACCCACACCAGTCGACTAACACCCAGGTACCCATTTTACTGATGGGTGAACAAAGATGACTGGTGTAAGGAAACACGTCCGATGTTTCCATCTCTTTGCCAGGAATCGAACCCAGACCCTCACCATGTGAAGCAAGAGCTTTTGCCACCAGGCCATGGGGCACTTATTACGACCACATTTTGCATCCGACCCTTATTTTAATCCACATAATCCTTAAATTTATACATTTATATTCCCTCTTCTCCTTCCATAACTGATCCATCAACATTATTGCTACCCCTTCCTGACTTAATCCCATTTATTTCTCCCCACTGAAGCTCACCTACCCCTTTCAGCTTTGTTTCGCTTACAGCTAGGACATCCAACAGCATATTACACATTCTGGAGACCATTGTAACATGATGTTGACAGGTCTTTCTCAAACTCAACCCGTCTCGCCACAATTACTACGACTACTACCACGACTACTGCTACCCATGCGGCATTCCACCTGGCTCCTGCCACTATATATACACCTTTCTTATTAATCTCTGCATTAGGACTGAAAAAGCCACTCATGGTGAAATGTTTCCTTTAACTGAACTGTATACCTGGAGAGAGAGTTTACCTGGAGAGAGTTCCGGGGGTCAACGCCCCCGTGGCCCGGTCTGAGACCAGGCCTCCTGGTGGATCAGAGCCTGATCAACCAGGCTGTTGCTGCTGGCTGCACGCAAACCAACATACGAGCCACAGCCCGGCTGATCCGGAACTGACTTTAGGTGCTTGTCCAGTGCCAGCTTGAAGACTGCCAGGGGTCTGTTGGTAATCCCCCTTATGTGTGCTGGGAGGCAGTTGAACAGTCTCGGGCCCCTGACACTTATTGTATGGTCTCTTAACGTGCTAGTGACACCCCTGCTTTTCATTGGGGGGATGGTGCATCGTCTGCCAAGTCTTTTGCTTTCGTAGTGGGTGATTTTCGTGTGCAAGTTCGGTACTAGTCCCTCTAGGATTTTCCAGGTGTATATAATCATGTATCTCTCCCTCCTGCGTTCCAGGGAATACAGGTTTAGGAACCTCAAGCGCTCCCAATAATTGAGGTGTTTTATCTCCGTTATGCGCGCCGTGAAAGTTCTCTGTACATTTTCTAGGTCGGCAATTTCACCTGCCTTGAAAGGTGCTGTTAGTGTGCAGCAATATTCCAGCCTAGATAGAACAAGTGACCTGAAGAGTGTCATCATGGGCTTGGCCTCCCTAGTTTTGAAGGTTCTCATTATCCATCCTGTCATAAGTGTCATATATAAGTGTCTTTTTCCACATCTTGTCAGTATCACTACAGCATTTCTCAATTCCCTGACTGTCTCTTTTACATTACTACTACAAGGAAAGATGCAGATGCCTGAACTTTTCCTCAGCATTGGCATTAACACTCTTAGATCTGGCATATAAGGCATTTGCATGGCAAAAAAAGAATAAGTGCCACCACAGCTAAAATACAGGTTGGTGAGTGTATTGATTCCTTAATGTTTCGTTTGTTTGTGCCAATGTGTAGATATTGTCTTCTGCATGAGCAAGTCAGGCTCAGAGTCCCATAACACAGTATGGCAACTTGAGTTCCACAGGTCTGATTTGCCCCCATGCCTGCATTTTCCTCAATGTTTAAAATTTTGGCTTAATCTTTTCTGCAGTGCAATGCCTCATACAGTGGTCTCTTGAGTTACAATATTAATCCATTCCAGAAGACGTATCATACCTCAAAACTATTGCAACTCAAACCCCAAAATATATGGTTTTATGGTAATTTGTTACAATACCCCAGAAATGCAACTTTTACTGTACTTTGGACTTGCACACTCAGATACAACTTGCAGGTACTGTATCTCCCTTCATCTGCTTCTCTCTGATCCACAAAAATATACCTTAACCATCTCTATGATCATTTCTCTGCATTTTTTAGCTAAGATTCATGAGCCACTTAAAATATCCTTTATGTCTTTTTGCTTGATAACAGTAGAGATTGTGGAAAGCACCAACACACTAATCCTAACTACTGTATCATGTTTTTCACAATTTCTTGTTCGATATTCAGAGAAACTGCCTGTTTACTATTCACTTTAGGGGCCATGATGGGTTAGTAACAGAAAAGTAGGTGTAATTAAATCACAAATGCATATCGCATCTCAAATTTTTCATCGCAACTCAAAACTAAATTCCTTTATGAGGGCAAATCTTAACTCAAAATTATTCTAACTCCAGCCCATTGTAACTCAAGGGACCTCTGTACAATATTTTTGATAGTGGTGATGGTTGCAATGATGGATCTGTCTTTTTTTTAACCCTTAAACTGTCCAAACGTAGATCTACATCCATGTGCGGGGGGCTCCAATCGTAGATCTACGTTTTTTTTTTACATGCTTTCAAATGAAGAAAATAAAGGTCGGAGTGCTACACATGTGAACACAGATCTACGTTTGGACAGTTTAAGGGTTAAGTATCTTAGAAGTTTTCTCATGTACTGTGGCAGTAGAGAAAATTCAAGTGAGTGCTCTTGCTATTACTTCTTGAAGTGTTATATGTTTGCCATGCTTTCCTTCAGCAATCTGTATGAAGGTAACAGGAAAATGTAAACTGTGGAAGACCTCCAATTCTCCGATCTCATCTTCATAAGAACATACAAACAGGGGTAATTCACACATGTTACACCACGTATGACAACTGTACTTGTGTGTACCTGTACCTAAATAAACTTGCTTACCTAGGCAGGTCTTTCTGAAGTTGACCCTTTCTCACTCATATATGCCTAACTTAGCTACCTTAGGTTTTGGCTTCAGTAACTAAGGAGATTATTCCACTCATCAACAACCCTGCTGCTAAACTAGTGTTCTCTTTTCCTATAACCTTTTCTTCCACTTTTCCTATCCAGTTATATTTAGCAACAGATTATTTCAAATGGAACATAACTGCTCTTTCCAATAATTTATATACTATCGAAGATACGGTACAGTACTATGTTCCACAGTCAGCCCTCCCCATTTACCCCTATCTCACCTATGGAATTTGTGCATGGGGATCAAGAACAATAAACCATCTCAGACCATTAATTACCCAACAAAAGGCTGCAGTCAGAATGATGATAAATTCCCACTACAGGCAGCATACTCCACCAATATTCAAAACTCTAAACTTACTCACTGTACAAAACATCCATACTTATTATTGTACCTACTACATACTACATAGAACACTTAACTCAGATATAAACCCTCCCCTCAACAGAACACATGACCATAACACAAGGCACAGATCACTCTTTGATGTTCCTCGTGTCCATCTCACACTATGTAAAAATGCAATGCACATAAAAGGCCCAAAAATCTGGAATTCATTACCTGTGAATATAAAAGAAATACTGTCTGTTTATCAATTCAAAACTCTTCTTAAAAACCACTTACCCACAACTAAATAAATATTGATTAACTGTATCTCATAAATGTATAACCTGCGACCTTATCAAACTGTTTTTTTTTTTGTAATTACATTACCTAATAGAATACTCCATTCTCTTGAATGCACAGTAACTCATCAAATGACCATATGACCTGTTTCTGCACTACAAATCATTGATCTTATTCAATTTGACCAGATTATATTATAAATTGTACTACAAATTTGTACAACTATAAAGCTTCTTATTTGAAGTACTCATTTGTACCTCATGTTGTAATTTGTTTATTGTAAATTTTACCACTGAATATATCATTGCTTAGTTAATCTTAAGTTAATTTTAAGCCTGCCCACAATGCTCTGCATACAAGGGGCTTTTGGCATGTACACTCAACCACTGTAGTATTTCTTTTGTACAACTATGTATCATGTCCAAATAATAATAAATAAATAAATTAATAAATAAATAAATAAATAGTTTATGATGAGTGTTTCTAAATTTTCAAGTAAATGTTGTTTAAAACTGAGGGACTGACCACCTCAAAACTACGTCTTCAAGGGTGATGGACTGATTACATCGTTTTCATATCTCTTTTGCTTCTACCAACTTGTCTGTACTCGACTGAAGAAGCCTACTGTGTAGGCGAAACGCTTCGAAATAAAGATACCTAACAACCTGTCTGTATTTTATGCCATTTCAATACTATTCACTACTCCTACCCCCCTTTCTCTCTTCTCTTATTGCCATCACCTACTACTACTACTACCTCCTTACTCTCAAGCATATACGTAATGTATATTTTATATTTGAAGTTAGGTCCAAAATGATGCTTATACAGTATAACAAATTTCATAAACATCACTTTCCTCTATAGCTATTTATTATTTATACTGCGCAACATGCTCGTAATTTTTTTTATGATTAAAAACCTTAATCTATTGAAGGTGTAGTATTCAAGAAAATGAACTTATACTCACTCTATCAGATATGCACCATACAAAACAGTAACAATGTGTGTAGTGACAATACTGCAGATGCTCCACACAGCAATCAAAAACACATGGACAACCTGTAATATTTGTTTAAACTATATATTTAACATAGTTTATATATACATTCTAAAAGTTATATATTAAATATAGCTTTTAGAAGGTATATCTATTATTAAATGTAAAAGCTTCTGGCATTTGTACAGCCTCTGAAACCAAAATGAAACATGAATAAAATTATAAAAAAAAATCAAGAACACAGAAATTGTACTTAAAACAATATAGGTAAATAGATGTGCAAAATATTCACATCTAAGTGGTACAACATTCAATTCATAACGAAAGAACCAGAATCAGAATCATGATCAGGGCACGGTAAGATATACGAGCAAATTTCCTTACACCTGCTGCCTATGTTTACTTAGCATTAAATAAACACTTTGAATATTGATAACTTTTGTAAGTTCCATCCTTGGGGAGATATAACCCTATAAAAAATTGTTACATGACCATAATTTTTAAAGGGGTTGACTGGTAAGCCAGCGGAAGGCCTCAGTCAGATGACCAAAAGCTCTAACGGCAGATCATCATCTGAATAAGATCCGCGTTAGAAAACGCTTCTCCTGTTTCCTGACAAACCTTACCTAACCTAATCTAACTTTGGGGAGAGGATCTATGGACTTCAGTGGAAATGAGCCAATTAAAAGAGAGCTCAATACTTTTCTTAGTGCAATATAATTACATTTACTCACTTAAGTTAATATTGAACACAATTTTATAATACTACTGTTATATTAATAATGTTTTACATTTCTATTCTACTACATACACTTATCACAAGGACCCTAATGGAAATAAGTCACTCTGACTCATTTTGGTTATCCTAGGTTCTCTACACATATGCTGCTATGTATGATAGTCTATGTACCTATATTTGTGTATACCTGAATAAACTTACTTATAGTCAATTCTGATACACAACAGACATATTATTAAACAATAGCAAAAAAGGAATATTACAGTAAACAGTTAATTAATAAAGTAAGGTTATAACAATTATATAACCATTATAGGGGGAAATTATTTTAAATTATAAATACATATATATCACTCAATTATTCACAAGGAAAGGCAAACATGTAAATGATATGCCTGTTGAGGAATGTGTGATAATCAGCTTAGATCCAAGGAAGATGAAGGGTAGCTCCCAATCCTTGGATCAAGACAACACATCCCACTACTCTTCAAAAGCTTGAACTTACTTAATATACAAAATATACAAACTTATTACTGTGCCTACTATATATACACAACATTAAACTTCAATATCAACTCTCCACTCAAACTCCTCCTAGACAGCTTCCACAGAAAACACAGGCATAACACGAGGTACAAAACACTTTTTGACATTCCTCGGGTCCGTCTCACACTATGCAAAAATGCAATGCACATAAAGGGCCCGAAGATCTGGAACTCTTTGCCTGAAAGGCCCCTCAAGGGAGGTTCCTTGACGTTGGTGAGGGGCTCTTGATTTAGGGAATTGGATCTGTGCTCCGGTTCCCTGAATTGAACCTAATACCTTCCATCCCCCCACATGCGCTGTAAAATCCTACGGGTTTAGCGCTCCCCATGATTATAATTATAATTATTTGCCTGAAAGAGCACGAGGTCCCCTGCCCACAAATCAATTTAGGACTAGTATACTCAAAAATCATCTCATCTTTCAATAACAATCATACCAACACTATGGTAAACTCTAACCAAATTTAGAGCAACTCTCCAAAATATTTTATTATCCCTTAACTATTAAACCATTATTACAAACTTAAAACTGTATATCTGTATCATTAATTGTACCACCTCATGTTAATAATAGAATAAAATACTGAATACTGTATTCTACCACTCTTTACCTATATAGACTAAGTATTAGGTCAAGTCTGCCCGAAATGCCTCGGCATTATTTTGGTTTTCTTTGTACCAATCAAATTATGAAATGTAAACACACATTGTAACTTTAGCAATGAAATAAAATTTTACTTTATATTTTTATTTATAAGAAACCTCCACCAGCATCAACGCGTCACTTTGTTATCCTAGGTAATTTACACCCATGTATGGTAACTGCACTTGTGTACCTGTGCCTAGATAAACTTACTAATCCCCCTTGACGAGTTACATTAATACAATAAGCTACATAATGCCCACCTTAGACGACTTTTTAGTCTTGGTTTTTGAGGAAGAACCAGTGAAGACGTCTGAGGCGGGGCAGCTGCCGCCTCCCAGTAAACTGAACACTATTTCTACCGCTATCACTGCCAAACTATACACCTGGAGGGCATGCAGACACACATCATGGTTGTAACCAGACTGTACGAGGTAGAAGAGCAAGCCAAGACCCAGAAGGAGGTTCAGAACGGGCTTACAGCGCGGTAAAATGGGAGATTGATTGGTGCCATCAGAGTGCAACATGGCCCAACCACCGGTAATATCAAATATTCATCACTCACATATTCCTTTAAACTCTATTACTTAATTATCACTAAAATTATTATCACATCGGATTCAATAAATGTTTAAAAAGGCTTATTAGCTAAATTTAACATATTGTATATTTTAATCTTTTTGGATATGTCACAGGAAATCTAAATAAAAACTTGCATGTATATTTTATCGTGAAAAAAACTGTACTACATAATATGGCTCACCTGATATTTACTGTATGAAAGTTTTATTACGCACTTTTTAGGTTATGCTGCTATGTATAATAATCAATGTCCTGTAACTCGATCGGTAACACACTGAGGTCCGGAGTTCGAATCTCCGGTACGGCTTGAAAACATTAGGACGTGTTTCCGTAAGACACCTGCTGTCCATGTTCACCCATCAGTATAAAATGGGTACCTGGGTGTTAGTCGACTGGTGTGGGTCGCATCCTCAGACAAAATTGACCTAATTTGTCCGAAATATTCTGTATAACAAGCGGCTTTTTATATAGTAGTACGTCAGTGATGTCAGCTAAGCCTGAATACCATGTACATGTAGAAATAAAGATATTATTATAACTATATTTATGTATACCTGAATAAACTTGCCCATCCTATGGGAACCGGTTACCCGATACTCAACCTGTGGTGGGAGGCGGCCACCCCCCTCTCTGTCTATAATAATAATAATAATAATATTATTATTATTATTATTATTATTATCAAGGGAAGCGCTAAACCGTAGGATTATAGTGCCTGTGGGGGATGGTATACAGGTATACAGGCTTAGCTAACATCCATGATATACTATATTATTATAATTATGGGGGAGCGCTAAACCCGTAGAATTATACAGCGCATGTGGGGGGGGGAAGATATTCAGGCTCATTTCAGAGAACCTGAGTACAGATCCAACTCCCAAGATCATGAACCCCTCACCAGCGTCAAGGAACCTCCTTTGAGCGGCACTATATATTATTATAATCAAAACTGAGCATTAAAACACCAGGGTCATACAGTGCTGGATACTACTACTATATAGAAAGCCTCTTGTTATGCCAACATTTTGGACAAAATAGGTCAAATTTGTCCCAGGATTGTGTAGATGGCAGCCAGACCATGTCCATTTAGTGGGTGGTGCTGGTGGTAACCTCGCATTCATGCTATGGGCAGTGGCCAGACCATGTCCATGAAATGGGTGGTGGTCACCTCATACTCATGCTATGGGCAGTGGCCAGACCATGTCCACGAAGTGGCTGGTGGTCACCTCATACTCATGCTATGGATGGTGGTCAGTTTAGTTGTGTCGCCTAAGTGGCTAGTTCATTGTGCACCCACAGCTCATTATGTGAGTGGTAGTGCAAAGCAAAAACAAAAACAAAAAAATACATACCTGTGGAATGGATATGGCCCATATAGTAAAAATTTACTGATGAGTGGGATACCTACAGTAGCCTTTGTTTCAGGATCTACCTGTTCATTTTATTTAGGCTCCAACAGAGTTCTGCATCCTTATACCGAGCATGGAAATGAACTAACAACTCCTGGATTTTTTGGACCACAGGATCCTAAATTTAGATTTAGTATGCTTCTGTACACAAGCATGAACTGAATCATGCACCAAGAAATTAGTGAAGGTTATCACCAGGGCTCAACACTTAGGGGATACCCGTCCATTGCTAATAAAAAGAAACCTCAAACACTATTCAAGAACAGGGAGAGAAGCCAACCTCTTTTACTGCAGACACATAGAGGCCACAATCCAGTGAGCACCTGCAAGAAAAAATTAAAGCACATCCATAACACACTAATTTCTATGGGAAAGTGCTAACCCTATAGGAGTCATAAAATGCCTGGGAATGGGAAGCAATCATATCTAATCCAAGGAAAAGGAAGGCAGCTCTAATTCCTTGGCTCAAGAGCCATTCACTAGCATCAAGACACCTCTAATGAAGGATGCCATGATACAGGATATTCATTATATCTCTGCTGGATATGGGTGACCTGTAGCTCAGTTGATTATTATTATTATAATCAAGGGGGAAGCGCTAAACCCGGAGGATTATACAGCGCCTGGGGGGGATGTGGAAGGCATTCAGGCTTAATTCGGGGAACTGGAGCACAGATCCAATTTCCTAAATCAAGAGCCCCTCACCAACATCAAGGAACCTTCCTTGAGGGGTAGCTCAGTTGAAATATTAGAATCGTAACTAAGCACTAAAAGCTCAGTTGCAGCACATTAAGATCTAACCAATATTTATTATTATTACATTCATGCAAAACTAGCAGACACAATAAGGCTGTCTGTTTTGGTACTTCGATATGTAGGGGATGGGGGTTCAAGGAATTGAACTTGCAAATGCTTCTGTACATTCTTAAGTTCCAATTATTATTATTATAATCAAGGGGGAAGCGCTAAACCCATCTTAAGTTCCAAACATATCCATATCACTCATCTTTCTCAGATAACTTTTCTCTATTAGCTCAATTCTTACAAGACCCTTTTGGATTTAGCTCTTAGTTTGATTACATTATCAATTCTCACGAGATAGCTGGTAATGTTGGTCCTCACTAGCGACACTTTTTTTTCCCCCCAATCAACTCATAATCAGGATTCTTGCCATCTCTTCATCACTACTGGCTGTGGGAAAAGGTTTTCAGGTTTAATTTAGGTAACTGGACCACAGATAAAATTCCCTAGATCAAGAGCCCCTCACCAGCATCAAGGAACCTCCCTTGAGGGGGAAGCTCGCAACTTGAATTTTGGCTCGTATCCATGAGCAAAACATTGACCGAGCGACGGCACATATCCTGAAAAATTCCCACGGTGGGGCACTCGTAAGCAGAAGTTCCAATGTATGTACTAGAAAAAAGGGAGGTAATCAAGTTTGTTTCAAGGGAAAAAAAAGTAGACAGATCCAATTTCTTGGTTTAAGAGCCTTTTACCATCAACAAGGCACTCGGTTTGAACAGATGCTTTATTATGAATACATGTATTAAAAATGTAGGCAAAATAGTGTCAGGTGTTGTACTCTATCACAAAGATATTAAATTCATGAGAAAGTGCTCAAGGAGAATAAAAAAATTAAAAAGATGATAATTATTATTATAATCTTAGAGGAGTGCTAAACCCATAGAATTATAGAGTGCATGTGTGAGGGGGGGGGGGAGGAAGGTATTCAGGCTGAATTCAGGGAACTGGAGCACAGATCCAATTCCCTACATCAAGAGCCCCTTCTCATGTGGGGGGTTCGATTACATGGATTGGGTAAAGAAAAGTCACATAGACATCTCAGTAGTATCAGTTTCCAGTAGTATCAGTTCCCAGTAGTACCAGTTACCAGTAAAAAACATGCTATGGTCAGCAGCAACATGAATAACAGTCAGTGATTCATGAAGACGGTTGGTAGTGAGTCATACTACTGGTAACTGGTTACTGGTAACTGGTACTACTGGGAACTGATACTACTGAGACCCTCACCAGAGTCAAGGAACCTCCATTGAGGGGAAAAAAGATGACAAAATACTTCAATAACAGTACATTACTGTCCTCAAAATATCTTTTTGATGGACAAGAGGCAAATCACAATTTATTAATACCAAAGCATTTTAATATATTTCCATTGGGAACAGTTTTGAAAATTATTTAATTTCATGTATTAAGTTGTCTTTCACATGGTACGCAGTGTTAAGTATCCCTGTACCTGTGATCAAATGCATTTCATCAATCATTCATGAGTAACACCTTTAACATATTTGAATACCACTAAATTACACAAGTTTCTTAAGTGATGTTTCTTTCCAGTTCACTGAGTCTGCTGCTTTCATCACTGTTGTATTTATCATTGTAGACAAGAATGTCAACTTAAAGTATAATGGCCAAATGCTACAGGTAAAAAAAAAAAATTTTCTCAACTTGTGAAGGCAAGGTAACTTTATTCAACCAACAGCCTTTATCACTAGTCTGACAATCCAAGAACAATATCCAGGACAATCTGTCAATGCATTTGACCCCAATGCAATGAGCCTTATTGCTGTATATTACCTTGTACTATACATAAACAAATCACTACCTGACCTACTCCCAATATTTAAAATGTAAAATGAGGATATCTGTTGGGATTCATACACAGTACTGTGTAAGATATTACACACAGCAAATACATTTTCTAGACTTCTTCTTCTTGGTCTGGATAACGGGTTCGATGATATTTCTTTGTAAGTTCTTCAAGCAGAGGGGCTTCCTCTGGAAAGAGAGACTCAGCTGGCAACTCCCAGTGCCGATATACCCATGGAATCCGCTCACGGGGATTTGTGGCAAAGTGATGAATGCGGCATCGCACTGGTGCTTCTTCTTTATTGTTGATCTGTAAGATAAAAGATTTAATGCAAACAAGATTCTAGTCTTAATATTTCACAAAGGTAATAATTCATAAGTATTAAACAAATACAGGTCACATATGCAAACACACATCAGATGTAGGTAAACAGATTGACAGATAATGTATATTCATTAAAAATTCTTATCATATTCTTGATCCACACATAAAAATAATTTTTTTTTTTTTTTCAACAAGTCGGCCGTCTCCCACCGAGGCAGGGTGACCCAAAAAAAAAGAAAGAAAATCCCCAAAAAGAAAATACTTTCATCATCATTCAACACTTTCACCACACTCGCACATTATCACTGTTTTTGCAGAGGTGCTCAGAATACAACAGTATAGAAGCATACACATATAAAGATACACAACATATCCCTCCAAACTGCCAATATCCCAAACCCCTCCTTTAAAGTGCAGGCATTGTACTTCCCATTTCCAGGACTCAAGTCCGACTATATGAAAATAACTGGTTTCCCTGAATCCCTTCACTAAATATTACCCTGCTCACACTCCAACAGATCGTCAGGTCCCAAGTACCATTCGTCTCCATTCACTCCTAACACGCTCACACACGCTTGGTGGAAGTCCAAGCCCCTTGCCCACAAAACTTCCTTTACCCCCTCTCTCCAACCCTTTCGAGGACAACCCCTACCCCGCCTTCCTTCCCCTATAGATTTATATGCTTTCCATGTCATTCTACTTTGATCCATTCTCTCTAAATGACCAAACCACCTCAACAACCCCTCTTCTGCCCTCTGACTAATACTTTTATTAACTCCACACCTTCTCCTAATTTCCACACTCCGAATTTTCTGCATAATATTTACACCACACATTGCCCTTAAACAGGACATCTCCACTGCCTCCAACCGTCTCCTCGCTGCTGCATTTACCACCCAAGCTTCACACCCATATAAGAGTGTTGGTACTACTATACTTTCATACATTCCCTTCTTTGCCTCCATAGATAACGTTTTTTGACTCCACATATACCTCAACGCACCACTCACCTTTTTTCCCTCATCAATTCTATGATTAACCTCATCCTTCATAAATCCATCCGCCGACACGTCAACTCCCAAGTATCTGAAAACATTCACTTCTTCCATACTCCTCCTCCCCAATTTGATATCCAATTTTTCTTTATCTAAATCATTTGACACCCTCATCACCTTACTTTTTTCTATGTTCACTTTCAACTTTCTACCTTTACACACATTCCCAAACTCATCCACTAACCTTTGCAATTTTTCTTTAGAATCTCCCATAAGCACAGTATCATCAGCAAAAAGTAACTGTCAATTCCCATTTTGAATTTGATTCCCCATAATTTAATCCCACCCCTCTCCCGAACACCCTAGCATTTACTTCTTTTACAACCCCATCTATAAATATATTAAACAACCATGGTGACATTACACATCCCTGTCTAAGACCTACTTTTACCGGGAAGTATTCTCCCTCTCTTCTACACACCCTAACCTGAGCCTCACTATCCTCATAAAAACTCTTTACAGCATTTAATAACTTACCACCTATTCCATATACTTGCAACATCTGCCACATTGCTCCTCTATCCACTCTATCATATGCCTTTTCTAAATCCATAAATGCAATAAAAACTTCCCTACCTTTATCTAAATACTGTTCACATATATGCTTCAATGTAAACACTTGATCTACACATCCCCTACCCACTCTGAAACCTCCTTGTTCATCCGCAATCCTACATTCTGTCTTACCTCTAATTCTTTCAATTATAACCCTACCGTACACTTTTCCTGGTATACTCAGTAAGCTTAATCCTCTATAATTTTCACAGTCTCTTTTGTCCCCTTTCCCTTTATATAAAGGGACTATACATGCTCTCCGCCAATCCCTAGGTACTTTCCCCTCTTTCATACATTTATTAAACAAAAGTACCAACCACTCCAACACTATATCCCCCCCTGCTTTTAACATTTCTGTCATGATCCCATCAGTTCCAGCTGCTTTACCCCCTTTCATTTTACGTAATGCCTCACGTACCTCCCCCACACTTACATTCTGCTCTTCTTCACTCCTAAAAGATGGTATACCTCCCTGACCAGTGCATGAAATTACTGCCTCTGTTTCTTCCTTAACATTTAAAAGTTCCTCAAAATATTCTCGCCATCTACCCAATACCTCCATCTCCCCATCTACTAACTCCCCTACTCTGTTTTTAACTGACAAATCCATATTTTCCCTAGGCTTTCTTAACTTGTTTAACTCACTCCAAAATTTTTTCTTATTTTCATTAAAATTTCTTGACAGTGCCTCTCCCACTCTATCATCTGCTCTCCTTTTGCACTCTCTCACCACTCTCTTTACCTTTCTTTTACTCTCCATATACTCTGCTCTTCTTATAACACTTCTGCTTTGTAAAAATAATATATTAATAAAATAAGGGTTAATCAAATTATCTGTAAATCAAAAGTAAGCAGTTTACCTTTACTCTGACTAAAAATTCTTTGCCCTGCAGGTTGAGATCTGGTCCAATGATTGGTTGAGAGGGAAGTGTAAGAGCCTCCTCAGGTAAATAAATCCCAGCTTTACGGAAGGCAACTCGTACATGCCATGGTTCAAGCTGCCACGGTTGATCCAAGTTCATACTGATCGAAAGGACTTTTTGTGACAACTCCTCTGCTGTCTTTGAAGTAGCAATACACAATACTGTTAGCATTACCCATACTGATAACTTGTATGCTCTTTTAGATGCAACTACTGTACTTCTGGAGCTTAGTATTTATAGAACCTTCTTCAAAATACATGTACTGTACTGATAAGGCTGTCATGAGTTGAAATACACATTTGTATTGGACTTAAACATGCAAGAATATAAACAGTACAATTAATTTTAAAATCTGCATTATTAGATCAATTTTCAGGAAAATTTAAAATAATGAAAGTGTACAGTGGCCACAAAAAAAATTTATACACTAACAAGTTTTGGACAATAAAATGAAAAAAATGCAACTTAATGTATGTGCATGTATTTTATTTTCACTTTTTAGCTTCCAACTAGTACTTGGTCATGTTACCATTGTTCTTTATCACCATCTGAAGTCGCCTGGGCATCGAAGTGGCGAGGGTGGAGAAGAGGGAGGCATCCATGTTGATCCAAAGCTTCTTCAGTGCCTCCTTCAAGTCCGTGATGTTGGTGGGTCAAGCTTTTGGAGTCTCATTTTTCATCACATGCCAGGCATTCTCGATAGGATTTAGGTCATGAGAATTGCCTGGCCACTCCAAAACACTGATATTATTGTCCACTAGGAACTTTTTCAATCCATTTGACTTATGGGCAGGGGCACCATAATAAATAAAAAAAATCACATTCGTGAATGTTCCAAAATGTTAACATGTGGTCCCTTAACACCTCGATATACAGTGGACTCCTGGTTTTCGTACTTAATTCATTCCAGAAAGTGACTAAATCCAAATCTGATGATTTCCGAATTAATTTTCCTCATAAGAAATAATGTAAATCCAATTAATCCGTTCCACACACCCGAAAGTATTAACAAAAATTATTTTTTTATGGATTAAATATAGATTTATATACAGAAAAGAATGAGAAGTCGAGTATAAAACAATAATATCACACTTACTTTTATTGAAGACTCTTGTTGGTGTATGGAACATGGGAGGAGAGGAGAGGGTTAGGGTGATGTTCCTCCACAAATGTTTGCACCTCACTCCACTTTGCAGAAATGTCCTTAATCTTTGAAGAAGGCACCTTCTTCCCTCTCTCTTTCTCCTCCCCTGAAGCAATTTCCTCAGCTGGTGTATATAAGAACATAAGAAAGTAGGAACACTGCAGCAGGCCTGTTGGCCTATACCAGGCAGGTCCTTCACAAACCATCCCACTAACAGAATTGTATTTGCCCAACCCAATTTTCAATGCTTCCCAAGCAATAAGCTTCAGAGGCATTGCTAGGGTTGGTGTAACCTGGGGCAGCATCTTTGGTGTCACCCCCATGAAATCCATAAGGACTCTAGGTACCAAGTCCTTATCAAGGGTCATTTCCCTCCTTTGTTTTTTAATGCCACTAGGACCAGCTTGAGAGTCACTAGACCCCTGTCGTACAAAATATCTGTCCAGATAGGTCTGTTTCTGGCGTCTCTTTAAGATTTGCCTAAAATGGGACATGGCATTGTCACTGTAAAAGTCGCCAGCACTGATTGCAACAGCTTTCTCAGGGTGATGTTCCTCCACATATGAATGCACCCTAGTCCACATTGCACAAATCTCCTTAATCTTTGAAGAGGGCACCTTCTTCCATTTCTATTCGTCCTCCTCTAAAGCAATATCCTGAGCTGTGGTCTGTTGCTGATGCAGATGAAGCTCTTGCAGCTCATCAATGGTTAGCTCTTAATTGTGGTCCTCCACCAACTCTTTCACATCCTGGCCACTCACATCCAACCCCATGGAATTTCCCAATGCCGCAATTGATTGCACAATAGGTGTAGGGTCGACAGGGTCAGCCTCAAACCCTTCAAAAACCTTCTTTTGGACACAATCTGGCCACAATTTTCTCTGAGCAGAGTTCATCATCCTGGAAGTCACTCCCTGCCAAGCCTTATCTATAAGGCTTATGCAATGGAAGATATTGAAGTGATTCCTCCAGAACTCTTAGGGTCAATTCAGAGTCCGAGGTTATGTCAAAGTACCTTTGAAACATTCCTTTGGTGTACAGTTTTTTGAAGTTTGCAATGATCTTCTGGTCCATGGGCTGGATGAGAGGAATGGTGTTAGGAGGCAAGAACTTCACTGTTACAAAAGTGAATTCCTTAGACAATTGATCTTCCAAGTCTGGAGGATGAGCAGGAGCATTGTCCATTAACAGGAGGCACTGGAGTGGCAATTTATTCTTCACACTCAGGCCAAACACTTCATTGAACCATTCCAGGAAAATTTCCCTCACGACCCATGCCCCACTGTTTGCCTTCCACATCATACACAATTTACTCTTGACGACACTGTTTTTCTTAACACACTGGGATTTTCAGTGATACACCAGTAAAGGTCCTCTGGCATTTTCTTCCAAAACAAGCCTGTTTCATCACAAATGAACACATGTTGGGGTTGGAATTCCCACACGAATTTTTCAGCCTCATGTTTGTCTGAATGGCACCCTCACCATGCCTTACAACACTGTGTATGCCACTCCCCTTCTTGAATTTTTCAAACCAGCCTTTGCTGGCCTTAAATTCACCAACATCAGCACTCATTCCAGTTTCTTTATGAGATCATCATGCAACTGCCTTGCCTTTTCACAAATTATCGACTGCACAACACTATCTCCTGCTAACTAACAAAAAAAGGCACAATACAGTGACTGGAACGATACACAAATAACCCGCACATAAAAGATGACGTTTCCTGCTAACTCTTTCTCTCTGATCCACACCAACAACAATTTCTCCACTTCAATTGTTTGGGATCTCTGTTTCGTTATCGTATTCACCCCTTTCGCAACAATAGCTTCCATGATTTCTTTTCTCTTTGCCACAATGGAGCTGATGGTTGATGGTGCCTTCCCGTACATCCTGCCGAGTTCAGCAATGCGTATGCCACTATCATATTTTTGAACAATTTTTTGTTTTCATTTCTATGGTGTTCCTCATTTTCTTTACCAAAGGACTGGCACTAGGAGCTTTCTTTGGGGCCCTGATGGCTTATTTAGCAATCACACACAATAAACAAGTGCCAAAAACAATGGAGTATTACGAAATGTTTCGTATGACCTGGCAGGATATGTTCACTCACCGAGAAACAACGCAACACTGCCTGAGAATGTGTGTGGGAGGCGGCTTTGTCTGCGCGCTGGGCACTGGACGGGTTCTGTATCATTGACGAAAACAGAGGAAATCTACGACAACAGAACCAACATATTGACAAAAACGTTGGCGAAAATGGAAATCAGCGATAACGGAGATTGACAAAGAGGGAGGGTCCACTGTATACCCACAAGAAGAAACGTTTTTAAAACCTATAAAAATATAAACCCTTCTTTAACCAAACTTTACCACAAATGACTTACTTTACGAGCAAATTCTGACGATGGTTGATCCTCTTCCTTTGAAGCTTCAGTCAATAATTTAGAATATTTTTCCAAGTTTTCTGGTGAAGCATACACTGCAAGACCTTGCAACAAAAGCTGGTTGCGAGCTTTGAATGGACTCATCTCCACAACTTTTCCTTTAGAACCCAAACCTGTTGACGGATGATGACATAAATATTGATATACAATAGTTATACACATTTCAAAATGTTTTGGTTTGTTACTTATACAATAAAGGTTACAAAAAGATCAGTTTTAGATATTTAAAATTTTAAAAGTTCATAAATTAAAAATGAAAATTTAACATTTTGGTTCATTTTGTACAGTACCATTATCAAGTATCAAAATGTAGTTTAGATTTTAGTTCCAGTTTGGGAGCATATTGTGATATACAGTAGGGTCAAGCTTAAATGGCAGGCTCCAGGCTACCACCGTTAAGCCGAAATCTCTATAAAGTGAATCACTTTTTTTCACTTATAAATGCATATAACTGCCTGATAACATGTTTTCACTATCATGTATATAATGGCTTTGAAGCCAATGTTGGTCCCATAGTAAAATGCCATGAGCTCAGCTCAGTCAGACAAACTATGAGCGGTAAATCTGGGCCTAGATATGAAAGGATGGGTCTATGCGGTAAGTGTGCACCAGATAAAAATAATCCTGCAGCACTAAGTGCATAATGAGAAAAAAAACCGACCATGTTTCTGGTTAAAAATAGCAAATTTGCAGTGTATTTTGTATGGTTTTTATGGTTGCATTCTCTTTTTCTTGGTCTCATTTGAGAGAATGAAAGATATATTGCAGAAACAGAGATTGTTTTGACTGGTTTCAGGATTGAAAGTAACTTCAAATTAAGCTCAAAATAGGGAAAATGTTTGATTGTTGCCGATATTCCAGAGTACACAAATGATATCACTTATCCAATACATGTCCAGTTTGCCAGTCTAATAATGTATGCATTTATGAATGAACTAACATTATTTATACAATTATTACAATAAAGCAGTAGTTTTCATAACAGTAAATCTTATATTTTTTGTGTGAATAAAAATTCAAAATGAAAAGCAAGTATAATATAAGAGGGGCCTGGAGATGTGACTAAGGAACAGAGGAAATGTATTTTTAGTGCCAGGAATGTCTACACTTTATTCTGGACCCTATTTTTAAATTCTGATCACTTTATGGGGTAGCTGAAATAGGTAAATGGGCAGTCTCTTGTACTCAATCAATAGAAGGAATATTAGAGAAATAGCTGAGTTTGGTCGACTGGAACAATGGAATTGGCCAAAAATAGGGCGCAAAGGGGACGAAATTACAGATGTGTAAATATCGCCGAGACCGCTAACTTTGCAAGAGTGTAATTCCATAAGTTTTTCATCAAATTCAATACTTTTGTTTTCATTACCTTCAAAAAAAGATTCTCAATCATTTCAATTTTTTTTTTTTTAAATTCTTTAACCCTGAGAGAACGTTTGAGATCAGGAGTCACAAACCTGAAAGGGTTAAAAAAACAATATAAAAATATAATACACATACAGTACACTCATTACTACTTCTTTCAACAAACTGGTCACATCCCACAAAAGTAGGGTGAGAGGTGATTAGTACTTATTGTAGAAAGTCAGGTGTGGTACCTCCCTCCCTCAACAACCACACCTACATGAAATACGTATATGACATTTAAAGTGCCCAAGAGCAATTATTATTATTATTACTATCAACATACCTCATTCACTAAGTTATTCATTTCTAACAACTACCCTTAGATGCCATCATAAACAAGAGAGAATGAGACACAGAGAATGCAAACAAATACGTATTAATACCTGTACGCTTACGGTTCACACACATTTTGCACACATTTGTGAAGCTTTTACCCCAAAACACAAATACTTTACAATGTGTACAAGTTGTCTTCACGTTGGTGCAGTAGAATAAATAACTTCAACACTCCCATTCTCATACAACACACCATTTTTAGAGCAAATGATGATATGAGCAAAGGCATACAAAAGGAATATTTTTCTACAGTTACCCCCAGTAATAATAATAATAATAATAATAATAATAATGTACATGTTTATAGAGGGGCAACTGATATATCAGATCATTATTTAGTCGTAGCTACAGTTAGAGTAAGAGGTAGATGGGAAAAGAGGAAGGTGGCAACAACAAGTAAGAGGGAGGTGAAAGTGTATAAACTAAGGGAGGAGGAAGTTCGGGTGAGATATAAGCGACTATTGGCAGAAAGGTGGGCTAGTGCAAAGATGAGTAGTGGGGGGGTTGAAGAGGGTTGGAATAGTTTTAAAAATGCAGTATTAGAATGTGGGGCAGAAGTTTGTGGTTATAGGAGGGTGGGGGCAGGAGGAAAGAGGAGTGATTGGTGGAATGATGAAGTAAAGGGTGTGATAAAAGAGAAAAAGGTAGCTTATGAGAGGTTTTTACAAAACAGAAGTGTTATAAGAAGAGCAGAGTATATGGAGAGTAAAAGAAAGGTAAAGAGAGTGGTGAGAGAGTGCAAAAGGAGAGCAGATGATAGAGTGGGAGAGGCACTGTCAAGAAATTTTAATGAAAATAAGAAAAAATTTTGGAATGAGTTAAACAAGTTAAGAAAGCCTAGGGAAAATATGGATTTGTCAGTTAAAAACAGAGTAGGGGAGTTAGTAGATGGGGAGATGGAGGTATTGGGTAGATGGCGAGAATATTTTGAGGAACTTTTAAATGTTAAGGAAGAAACAGAGGCAGTAATTTCATGCATTGGTCAGGGAGGTATACCATCTTTTAGGAGTGAAGAAGAGCAGAATGTAAGTGTGGGGGAGGTACGTGAGGCATTACGTAAAATGAAAGGGGGTAAAGCAGCTGGAACTGATGGGATCATGACAGAAATGTTAAAAGCAGGTGGGGATATAGTGTTGGAGTGGTTGGTACTTTTGTTTAATAAATGTATGAAAGAGGGGAAGGTACCTAGGGATTGGCAGAGAGCATGTATAGTCCCTTTATATAAAGGGAAACGGGACAAAAGAGACTGTAAAAATTATAGAGGAATAAGCTTACTGAGTATACCAGGAAAAGTGTATGGTAGGGTTATAATTGAAAGAATTAGAGGTAAGACAGAATGTAGGATTGCGGATGAGCAAGGAGGTTTCAGAGTGGGTAGGGGATGTGTAGATCAGGTGTTTACATTGAAGCATATATGTGAACAGTATTTAGATAAAGATAGGGAAGTTTTTATTGCATTTATGGATTTAGAAAAGGCATATGATAGAGTGGATAGAGGAGCAATGTGGCAGATGTTGCAAGTATATGGAATAGGTGGTAAGTTATTAAATGCTGTAAAGAGTTTTTATGAGGATAGTGAGGCTCAGGTTAGGGTGTGTAGAAGAGAGGGAGACTACTTCCCAGTAAAAGTAGGTCTTAGACAGGGATGTGTAATGTCACCATGGTTGTTTAATATATTTATAGATGGGGTTGTAAAGGAAGTAAATGCTAGGGTGTTTGGGAGAGGGGTGGGATTAAATTATGGGGAATCAAATTCAAAATGGGAATTGACACAGTTACTTTTTGCTGATGATACTGTGCTTATGGGAGATTCTAAAGAAAAATTGCAAAGGTTAGTGGATGAGTTTGGGAATGTGTGTAAAGGTAGAAAGTTGAAAGTGAACATAGAAAAGAGTAAGGTGATGAGGGTGTCAAATGATTTACATAAAGAAAAATTGGATATCAAATTGGGGAGGAGTATGGAAGGAGTGAATGTTTTCAGATACTTGGGAGTTGACGTGTCGGCGGATGGATTTATGAAGGATGAGGTTAATCATAGAATTGATGAGGGAAAAAAGGTGAGTGGTGCGTTGAGGTATATGTGGAGTCAAAAAACGTTATCTATGGAGGCAAAGAAGGGAATGTATGAAAGTATAGTAGTACCAACACTCTTATATGGGTGTGAAGCTTGGGTGGTAAATGCAGCAGCGAGGAGACGGTTGGAGGCAGTGGAGATGTCCTGTTTAAGGGCAATGTGTGGTGTAAATATTATGCAGAAAATTCGGAGTGTGGAAATTAGGAGAAGGTGTGGAGTTAATAAAAGTATTAGTCAGAGGGCAGAAGAGGGGTTGTTGAGGTGGTTTGGTCATTTAGAGAGAATGGATCAAAGTAGAATGACATGGAAAGCATATAAATCTATAGGGGAAGGAAGGCGGGGTAGGGGTCGTCCTCGAAAGGGTTGGAGAGAGGGGGTAAAGGAGGTTTTGTGGGTAAGGGGCTTGGACTTCCAGCAAGCGTGCGTGAGCGTGTTAGATAGGAGTGAATGGAGACGAATGGTACTTGGGACCTGACGATCTGTTGGAGTGTGAGCAGGGTAATATTTAGTGAAGGGATTCAGGGAAACCGGTTATTTTCATATAGTCGGACTTGAGTCCTGGAAATGGGAAGTACAATGCCTGCACTTTAAAGGAGGGGTTTGGGATATTGGCAGTTTGGAGGGATATGTTGTGTATCTTTATATGTGTATGCTTCTAGACTGTTGTATTCTGAGCACCTCTGCAAAAACAGTGATAATGTGCGAGTGTGGTGAAAGTGTTGAATGATGATGAAAGTATTTTCTTTTTGGGGATTTTCTTTCTTTTTTGGGTCACCCTGCCTCGGTGGGAGACGGCAGACTTGTTGAAAAAAAAAAAATAATAATAATAATAATAATCACTGAGTCTCATTAACCCTTTCAGGGTCGACAGGCCCTCTCAGACACTTGTTCTCAGGGTCGCCCAAATTTCAAAAAAAAAAAAAAAAAATTTTTTCTTATGAAACGATAGAGAATCTTTTCTCGATCACAATGACACCAAAAGTATGAAATTTGATGGAAAACTTACGGAATTATGCTCTCTCGAAGTTTGTGGTCTCAACGATGTTTACGCATCGGCGATTTTGCCCACTTTTAGCAGTATTTTTGGCCAATTCCACTCTACTAGTTGACAAAAATCATGAATATTTCGCTAGAACTCCATTTTTTCTCTCGAATGAGTACAAGAAACCACCCATTTACCGATTTCAACTATCTAATACAGTGGTCAGAATTTAGCAATTTTGCCAATTTCGCACAAATTTCAAAAGATGCCAATTTCCAAATAGGGTCCAGAATAAACAAGAAAGACATTCCTGGCACTAAAATGACATTTCCTCTGTTCATTAGTCACGTCCTAATGCCCCTCTTACATACTTTTGCTTTCCACTTTGAATTTTTATTCTCACAAAAAATAGAACATTTACTGTTATGCAGACTACTGCATTAGTGTAAAAAATGGTATAAATAATATCGGCACACTTGTGAAAGAATATTAGACTTACCAGTTGACGTGTATTGGACACTTAGCATGATTTGTTTACTTTTGAACTTTGGTAAAAATCGAACATTTCTGCTAATTTGAGCTCAATTTCAAGGTACTTTTCATTGTAAAATCAGTCAAAATCATCTCAATTTCTGTAATATGTCTTCCAATCTATAGAATGAGACCAGGAAAACTAAAATACAACAATAAATACCATACAAAAATACAGTGCAAAGCCGCTGTTTTAATCCAAAAACACAGTTTTTTTTTCTCATTACGCACTGTGTGCTGCAGGATTTTTTTTAGACTGCGCACACTGACCACATAGGCAAATTCTTTCATATGTAGACCTACCAGCTTTCTCTCACTAGATTTGAGGGCGCTAGAATTTAGGCGTAGTAGTACGTCAAAAACCCTGGTACGTAAGCCGTACTAGTACGGCCGAAATCCTGAAAGGGTTAAATGTTGTATATTACATTAACTCCTTGACTGTCACAACCCCAAATCCTGAGGTGTCTCCTGGTGTTGCAAAATCCCCCCCCCCCATTATGTTTTCTTATGAAATGATAGAGAATCTTTTCCCGATTGTAATGACACCAAAAGAACAAAATTTGATGGGAAACTGACAGAATTACGCTCTCATGAAGTTGGTCCACATAATTCTTGAATTTACACATTCATATTCTCTTTTCTCCTTCCATAACTGATCATTCAACATTACTGCTACCCCTTCCTTTGCTCTAACTCTCTCAGATACTCCAGATTTAATCCCATTTATTTCCCCCACTGAAACTCCCCTACCCCCTTCAGCTTTGTTTCGCTTAGGGCCAGGACATCCAACTTCTTTTCATTCATAACATCAGCAATCATCTGTTTCTTGTCATCCGCACTACATCCACGCACATTTAAGCATCCCAGTTTTATAAAGTTTTTCTTCTTCTCTTTTTTAGTAAATGTCTACAGGAGAAGGGGTTACTAGCCCATTGCTCCCGGCATTTTAGTCGCCTCATACGACACGCATGGCTTACGGAGGAAAGATTCTTTTCCACTTCCCCATGGACAATAGAAGAAATAAAGAAGAACAAGAGCTATTTAGAAAAAGGAGAAAAACCTAGATGTATGTATATATATATGCATGTGCGTGTCTGAAGTGTGACCAAAGTGTAAGTAGGAGTAGCAAGATATCCCTGTTATCTAGCGTGTTTATGAGACAGAAAAAGAAACCAGCAATCCTACCATCATGCAAAACAGTTACAGGTTTCTGTTTCACAGTCATCTGGCAGGACGGTAGTACTTCCCTGGGTGGTTGCTGTCTACCAACCTACTACCTATAAGGTAAGGTAAGGTAAGGTACCTAGGGATTCGCAGAGAGCATGCATAGTTCCTTTGTATAAAGGCAAAGGGGATAAAAGAGTGCAAAAATTATAGGGGGATAAGTCTGCTGAGTATACCTGGTAAAGTGTATGGTAGAGTTATTATTGAAAGAATTAAGAGTAAGACGGAGAATAGGATAGCAGATGAACAAGGAGACTTTAGGAAAGGTAGGGGGTGTGTGGACCAGGTGTTTACAGTGAAACATATAAGTGAACAGTATTTAGATAAGGCTAAAGAGGTCTTTGTGGCATTTATGGATTTGGAAAAGGCATATGACAGGGTGGATAGGGGGGCAATGTGGCAGATGTTGCAAGTGTATGGTGTAGGAGGTAGGTTACTGAAAGCAGTGAAGAGTTTTTACAAGGATAGTGAGGCTCAAGTTAGAGTATGTAGGAAAGAGGGAAATTATTTCCCAGTAAAAGTAGGCCTTAGACAAGGATGTGTGATGTCACCGTGGTTGTTTAATATATTTATAGATGGGGTTGTAAGAGAAGTAAATGCGAGGGTCTTGGCAAGAGGCGTGGAGTTAAAAGATAAAGAATCACACACAAAGTGGGAGTTGTCACAGCTGCTCTTTGCTGATGACACTGTGCTCTTGGGAGATTCTGAAGAGAAGTTGCAGAGATTGGTGGATGAATTTGGTAGGGTGTGCAAAAGAAGAAAATTAAAGGTGAATACAGGAAAGAGTAAGGTTATGAGGATAACAAAAAGATTAGGTGATGAAAGATTGAATATCAGATTGGAGGGAGAGAGTATGGAGGAGGTAAATGTATTCAGATATTTGGGAGTGGACGTGTCAGCGGATGGGTCTATGAAAGATGAGGTGAATCATAGAATTGATGAGGGGAAAAGAGTGAGTGGTGCATTTAGGAGTCTGTGGAGACAAAGAACTTTGTCCTTGGAGGCAAAGAGGGGAATGTATGAGAGTATAGTTTTACCAACGCTCTTATATGGGTGTGAAGCATGGGTGATGAATGTTGCAGCGAGGAGAAGGCTGGAGGCAGTGGAGATATCATGTCTGAGGGCAATGTGTGGTGTGAATATAATGCAGAGAATTCGTAGTTTGGAAGTTAGGAGGAGGTGCGGGATTACCAAAACTGTTATCCAGAGGGCTGAGGAAGGGTTGTTGAGGTGGTTCGGACATGTAGAGAGAATGGAGCGAAACAGAATGACTTCAAGAGTGTATCAGTCTGTAGTGGAAGGAAGGCGGGGTAGGGGTCGGCCTAGGAAAGGTTGGAGAGAGGGGGTAAAGGAGGTTTTGTGTGCGAGGGGCTTGGACTTCCAGCAGGCATATGTGAGCGTGTTTGATAGGAGTGAATGGAGACAAATGGTTTTTAATACTTGATGTGCTGTTGGAGTGTGAGCAAAGTAACATTTATGAAGGGGTTCAGGGAAACCGGCAGGCCGGACTTGAGTCCTGGAGATGGGAAGTACAGTGCCTGCACTCTGAAGGAGGGGTGTTAATGTTGCAGTTTAAAAACTGTAGTGTAAAGCACCCTTCTGGCAAGACAGTGATGGAGTGAATGATGGTGAAAGTTTTTCTTTTTCGGGCCACCCTGCCTTGGTGGGAATCGGCCAGTGTGATAATAAAACAAAAAAAAAATAATGAAGTTAGTGACCTCGGCAATATTTACGAATCAGCGATTTCGCCCACTTTGAGCCCTATTTTCGGCTAATTCAATTGTTCCAGTCGAATAAACTCATAGCTATTTCTTTAGAACTCTATTTTCTCTATCAATCAGGTACAAGAAACTGCCCATATACAGATTTCAACTACCCAATAACGTGGTCAGAAATTGGCAATTTGGCCATTTTCACGAAAATTAAAAAATACGACAATTTCAAAATGGGGTCCAGAATGAACAGCGCAGACATTCCTGGCTCTAATACAAACTTTTCTTTGTTCATCAGTCACGTCCTCAGGCCTCTCTGATATTACTCTTGCTTTCTATTTTGAATTTTTATTCAAACAAAAAATAGAAGATTTACTGTTATGCAGACTACTGCAATATTGTAATAATGTATAAATAATGTCAACCCATTCATGACTGCATATTAGAATGGCTACTTGGACATTTATTGGAAAATGACATCATTTGTTTACTTTTGAACATCGGCAAAAATCTGATATTTCCCCTACTTTGAGCTCCACTTCTAGGTTCTTTTCATAGTAAAACCAATCAAAATCACCTTTATTTCTATAATATGTTTTCCATTCTATCAAATGAGACCAAGAAAACGAGAATACAACCATAAATACTATAAGAAAATAGATCACAAAGTCGGCATTTTTTTTTCTCATAATGCACTGCGTGCTGCAGGATTTTTTTTTTATATGGTGCACACACAGACCCATTCTCTCGCATGTGGGTTTACCAGCTCGCTCCTGCTTGATTTGAAGCCGCTAGAATTTCTGAGTATATATACGTCAAACACGGTGGCTTGTATATACAACCAAAACAGTCAAAGGGTTAATATACACATTTTCTTTAATCCATATATGATATTATTTTTGAAAATTATATAATAAACACAATACATAACACATAAAGATGATAAATACACCCCACAGTAATATAAATAAACATAAATATGAGATGTGGTAGCCAGACGACTTGTACAAGTGACGGCAAGAATCACATTTTCTCTATTCCAACGTAAGAGAAAATGTGTTACTAGGGATAACTGTAGAAAATTATTCCTTTCGTATGTAAGTTTATTCAGGTATACACAAATACAGTTACATAGATTATCATACATAGCAGCATAATAAGCACCTAGGATAACCCAAAAATATCAGTGACTTATTTCCATTCCCTTCACTCAGAGCGTCATTTCTTCTAAAAATGGTATTACATGAGAATTTGAGTGTTCCTCTTTATTTATTCTACCGTATCAATGTAGAGCCTCACTATCCTCATAAAAACTCTTTACAGCATTTAATAACGTACCACCTATTCCATGTACTTGCAACATCTGCCACATTGCTCCTCTATCCACTCTATCATATGCCTTTTCTAAATCCATAAATGCAATAAAAACTTCCCTACCTTTATCTAAATACTGTTCACATATATGCTTCAATGTAAACACTTGATCTACACATCCCCTACCCACTCTGAAACCTCCTTGCTCATCCGCAATCCTACATTCTGTCTTACCTCTAATTCTTTCAATTATAACCCTACCGTACACTTTTCCTAGTATACTCAGTAAACTTATTCCTCTATAATTTTTACAGTCTCTTTTGTCCTCTTTCCCTTTATATAAAGGGACTATACATGCTCTCCGCCAATCCCTAGGTACCTTCCCCTCTTTCATACATTTATTAAAGAAAAGTACCAACCACTCCAACACTATATCTCCCCCTGCTTTTAACATTTCTGTCATGATCCTATCAGTTCCAGCTGCTTTACCCCCTTTCATTCTACGTAATGCCTCACGTACCTCACCCACACTTACATTCTGATCTTCTTCACTCACTAAAAGAGGGTGTGTAGAAGAGAGGGAGACTACTTCCCGGTAAAAGTAGGTCTTAGACAGGGATGTGTAATGTCACCATGGTTGTTTAATATATTTATAGATGGGATTGTAAAGGAAGTAAATGCTAGGGTGTTCTGGAGAGGGGTGGGATTAAATTTTGGGGAATCAAATTCAAAATGGGAATTGACACAGTTACTTTTTGCTGATGATACTGTGCTTATGGAAGATTCTAAAGAAAAATTGCAAAGGTTAGTGGATGAGTTTGGGAATGTGTGTAAAGGTAGAAAGTTGAAAGTGAACATAAAAAAGAGTAAGATGATGAGGGTATCAAATGATTTAGATAAAGAAAAATTGGATATCAAATTGAGGAGGAGGAGTATGGAAGAAGTGAATGTTTTCAGATACTTGGGAGTTGACGTGTCGGCGGATGGATTTATGAAGGATGAGGTTAATCATAGAATTGATGAGGGAAAAAAGGTGAGTGGTGCGTTGAGGTATATGTGGAGTCAAAAAACGTTATCTATGGAGGCAAAGATGGGAATGTATGAAAGTATAGTAGTACCAACACTCTTATATGGGTGTGAAGCTTGGGTGGTAAATGCAGCAGCGAGGAGACGGTTGGAGGCAGTGGAGATGTCCTGTTTAAGGGCAATGTGTGGTGTAAATATTATGCAGAAAATTCGGAGTGTGGAAATTAGGAAAAGGTGTGGAGTTAATAAAAGTATTAGTCAGAGGGCAGAAGAGGGGTTGTTGAGGTGGTTTGGTCATTTAGAGAGAATGGATCAAAGTAGAATGACATGGAAAGCATATAAATCTATAGGGGAAGGAAGGCGGGGTAGGGGTTGTCCTCGAAAGGGTTGGAGAGAGGGGGTAAAGGAGGTTTCGTGGGCGAGGGGCTTGGACTTCCAGCAAGCATGCATGAGCATGTTAGATAGGAGTGAATGGAGACGAATGGTACTTGGGACCTGACGATCTGTTGGAGTGTGAGCAGGGTAATATTTAGTGCAGGGATTCAGGGAAACCGGTTATTTTCATATACTAGTTGGACTCGAGTCCTGGAAATGGGAAGTACAGTGCCTGCACTTTAAAGTAGGGGTTTGGGATATTGGCAGTTTCGAGGGATATGTTGTGTATCTTAACATGTGTATGCTTCTAAACTGTTGTATTCTGAGCACCTCTGCAAAAACAGTGATAATGTGTGAGTGTGGTGAAAGTGTTGAATGATGATTTAAGTATTTTCTTTTTGGGGATTTTCTTTCTTTTTTGGGTCACCCTGCCTTGGTGGGAGACGGCCGACTTGTTGAAAAAAAAAAAAAAATCAATGTAGAGACAACTTGCACACAATGTAACTTGTACACAAACCAGACGTGTACGCTTTTTTTTTTTTAACAAGTCGGCCGTCTCCCACCGAGGCAGGGTGACCCAAAAAGAAAGAAAATCTCCAAAAAGAAAATACTTTCATCATCATTCAACACTTTCAACTCACTCACACATAATCACTGTTTTTGCAGAGGTGCTCAGAATACAACAGTTAAGAAGCATATACATATAAATATACACAACATATCCCTCCAAAATGCCAATATCCCAAACCCCTCCTTTAAAGTGCAGGCAGTGTACTTCCTATTTCCAGGACTCAAGTCCAGCTATATAAAAATAACCGGTTTCCCTGAATCCCTTCACTAAATAATACCCCTGCTCACACTCCAATAGCTCATCAGGTCCCAAATACCATTCGTCTCCATTCACTCCTATCTAATACGCTCACGCACGCTTACTGGAAGTCCTACCCCTCACCCACAAAACCTCCTTTACCCCCTCCCTCCAACCTTTTCGAGGACGACCCCTACCCCGCCTTTCTTCCCCTACAGATTTATACACTCTCCATGTCATTCTACTTTGATCCAGTCTCTCTAAATGACCAAACCACCTCAACAACCCCTCTTCAGCCCTCTGACTAATACTTTTATTAACTCCACACCTTCTCCTAATTTCCACACTCCGAATTTTCTGCATAATATATACACCACACATTGCCCTTAGACAGGACATCTCCACTGCCTCCACCTGCCTCCTTGCTGCAGCATTTACAACCCAAGCTTCACACCCATATAAGAGTGTTGGTACTACTGTACTATACTTTCATACATTCCCTTCTTTGCCTCCATAGATAACTTTTTTTGTCTCCACAAATACCTCAATGCATCACTTGCCTTTCTTCCTTCATCAATTCTATGATTAACCTCATCCTTCATAAATCCAACCGCTGACATGTCAACTCCCAAATATCTGAAAACATTCACTTCTTCCATACTCCTCCCCAATTTGATATCCAATTTTTCTTTATCTAAATCATTTGATACCCTCATCACCTTACTCTTTTTCTATGTTCACTTTCAACTTTCTACCTTTACAAACACTCCCAAACTCGTCCACTAACCTTTGCAATTTTTCTTTAGAATCTCCCATAAGCACAGTATCATCAGCAAAAGTAAATGTGTCAATTCCCAATTTGTATTTGATTCCCCATAATTTAATCCCACCCCTCTCCCCAACACAGTAGCATTTACTTCTTTTACAACCCCATCTATGAATATATTAAACAACCATGGTGACATTACACATCCCTGTCTAAGACCTACTTTTACCAGGAAGTAGTCTCCCTCTCTTCTATACACCCTAACCTGAGCCTCACTATCCTCATAAAAATCCCTGACCTAATCCCATTTATTCCTCTCCACTGAAACTCCCCATCAGCTTTGTTTCACTTAAAGCCAGAACATCCAGCTTCTTCTCATTCATAACATCCACAATCATCTCTTTCTTATCATTCGCACAACATCCACGCACATTCAGACATCCCACTTTGACAATTTTCTTCTTATTCTTTTTAGTAATTATTACAGGACAAGGGGTTACTAGCCCATTGTTCCCGGCATTTTAGTTGACTTTTACAACACGCATGGCTTACGAGGAAAGATTCTTATTCCACTTCCCCATGGATATAAAAGGAAAAGTAGTAAGAACAATAACTATTAAGATAACATCAAAGAAAACTCAGATGAGTGTGTATAAATAAACATGTACATGTATGTGTAGTGTGACCTAAGTGTAAGTAGAAGTAGCAAGACCTGTAATCTTGCATATTTTTGAGACGGACAAAAGACACCAGCAATCCTACCATTATGCAAAACAATTACACTACCAAGTGAGTGTAAAACGGAAACCTGTAATTGTTTTACATGATGGTAGGATTGCTGGTATCTTTTGTCTGTCTCATAAATATGCAAGATTACAGGTATGTCTTGCTACTTTTACTTACACTTGGGTCACACTACACATACATGTACAAGCATATATATACACACACCCCTCTGGGTTTTCTATTTTCTTTTTAGTTCTTGTTCTTGTTTATTTCCTCTTATCTCTATGGGGAAGTGGAACAGAATTCTTCCTCCGTAAGCCATGCGTGTTGTAAGAGGCGACTAAAATGCCGGGAGCAAGGGGCTAGTAACCCCCTTCTCCTGTATATATTACTAAATATAAAAGGAGAAACTTTTGTTTTTCCTTTTGGGCCATCCTGCCTTGGTGGGATACGGCCAGTTTTTTGAAAAAATAAGAAAATTTATATATAAACCATACCACGGGCGGGGATAGAACCCGTGATCAGAGAGTCTCAAAACTCCAGACTGTCGCGTTGGCCACTGGACCAGCTAGCCACGTCCAGTGGATAACGCGATTTGTGGCTAGCTGGTCCAGTGGCTAACGCGACGGTCTGGAGTTTTGAGACTCTCTGATCGCGGGTTCTGTCCCCGCCCATAATTAATTAAATAATTAATAAATATTAATAAATAATTAAATAATTAATAAATAATTAATCTAAACATGCACTGTTTGGGTTCCTCTAAGATTTAAGTAATACAAGACATTACTTTCATATACTCGACATAATCTGCTTTAATGAGTAATTAATAAATATACAAATAAGACATTACAATACACAAATTCCATTAACACAGATATACATAGTATCACCTAAGACAGTCTTTTCAAAGACCTAATACACTGGGAATATTACTTTCTCAAGAGAGAGTTTCAAGCATACACAGTAGACTGAGCCAAAGCTGAATGAGTACAGTTTTCTCCTTATACACACATATGGGCTAAGTACAAGCCTCTAAAGCTTTATAGCGTGAACCTTTCTATGATCTCTTCTGCCAGAATATAGAAGCTCCCTCAGCATAGTCAAGAGACTGCCTAGACAAACCCTTGTGAACCACAGGTCACATCGGGTCACGTGATATACGTACTTAACATTTGGCACCAACTTGTGACATCGCTAACCAGCCATACTTTTGAACTGTGCAATGATAATTATGTACTTTTACATATAAATGAGCTCATAACCAGACACATGAATACATATACTCATTTCTTTAATAATCAAATAACACAAACATATTATGAAGAATGAATAGGATAATAGCACAACGATCCAGTAGCTCCGTTTTAGCTAACAACGAAGTTACTAGCATGGTAGTATTATCTAAGTGATGAAATACATACGGGATATCGTAACAGCAGGTTATTTGTGTATTATTCCAGTCATGGTATTGTGCCTTTTTTTTGTTATTTACTACACTGTGCTTATAGATATAAGGCATAATAAGCATGACTTGCAAGTAATACACAGTTTCACTTGATCAGAAATCAGACCTGACGACTCTACATTGTGTGCAATACCTGTTGGTTTATGAGCCGCTCTCTGAGACAGAGAGACAAGCAGACAGACAGACACACACACACAGGCAGACAGAAAGACAGACACACACAGGCACACAGAAAAAGATACACAGACAGACATGTTTATGTGTAACAGTGAAAACAAATAAACCAAGGGTTCCCTGCAGCAGTGCACGATCATCAAGTGTCACTCAACTGCTGCACTGTCAGCAGTGGAATGACACTCGTCTTACACAGTGCTTCAAGGAGTTTCATATATACTCCATGCCTAAAACATTGCTGGGAACTATAAATCTTTCTTCTTTCAACACACCGGCCGTATCCCACCGAGGCGGGGTGACCCAAAAGAAAAAACGAAAGTTTCTCCTTTTACATTTAGTAATATATACAGGAGAAGAGGTTACTAGCCTCTTGCTCTCGGCATTTTAGTCGCCTCTTATGATAAGCATGGCCTACGGAGGAAGAATTCTGTTCCACTTCCCCATGGAGATAAGAGGAAATAAACAAGAACAAGAAAAAAAATAGAAGAAAACCCAGAGGGGTGTGTATATATATGCTTGTACATGTATGTGTAGTGTGACCTAAGTGTAAGTAGAAGTAGCAAGACATACCTGAAATCTTGCATGTGTATGAGACAAAAAAAAAGACAAAAGCAATCCTACCATCATGTAAAACAATTACAGGTTTCCGTTTTACACTCACTTGGCAGGACGGTAGTACCTCCCTGGGCGGTTGCTATCTACCAACCTACTACCTAGGGGACCTATAAATACTTTGTATATATTTCTAGACAATAGTAAATGACCAAGGCAGCTGAAAATGTTCACCTGTCGATGTGTTTGTGACTATTTGGGTACTATTTCAGTACCTAATACAGTACAGTATTAGTGTCAGAACAAAGATTGGCTATGAAATCACAAGAACTACAAATTGTAATTATCAGAACATAAAAATATATCGGCAACACTTCTGTTGTGTATCTTTATATGTGTATGCTTCTAGACTGTTGTATTCTGAGCACCTCTGCAAAAACAGTGATAATGTGCGAGTGTGGTGAAAGTGTTGAATGATGATGAAAGTATTTTCTTTTTGGGGATTTTCTTTCTTTTTTGGGTCACCCTGCCTCGGTGGGAGACGGCCGACTTGTTTAAAAAAAAAAAAAAAAAAAAAAAAACTTCTGCAAGCGGCAGGGCTCCATGCTGCTGTCAGGTGAGCATCCAGTGCCAATTCTGCAGTTGTATATCTCAGTAAGTACTGGCCCTAAAAAATTTTTTTTATCTTATTACACACAGAAAATTGCCCTCTTGGAAGTAGGGGGTAGAGGAGGTTTTGTGTGCGAGGGGCTTGGACTTCCAGCAAGCATGCCTAAGCGTGTTAGATAGGAGCGAATGGAGATAAATGGTTTTTAGGACTTGATGTGCTGTTGGAGTGTGAGCAGGGTAATATTTATGAAGGGATTCAGGGAAACTGGCAGACCAGACTTGAGTCCTGGAGATGGGAAGTAATGCCTGCACTCTGAAGGAGGGGTGTTAATGTTGCAGTTTTATAACTGCAGTGTAAGTGCACCTCTGGCAAGACAGTGATGGAGAGAATGATGGTGAAAGTTTTTCTTTTTCAGGTCACCCTACCTTGGGGGAAATGGCCAATGTGTAATCTACATGCATTTTACTTCATTTTTTTTTATGCTTAGTTTATTGCAAACTTAATATATGATGGTGTAAACATGTTAACTGGCATTTATATGTAAAAATATGATGATTCACTTTACGGTGATTTTCGTTTTACATCAGTAGCCTGGAACTTAACCCAACGTATAAGCAGTGCCCGCCAGTACATCTTATGAACAGTATATGCATATACTGTATATGCATAATTTAGTTCTTCCTTGCTTAAAAGGCAGAGAGTATAAGGTTGCAGTGCTTCTCAAATTAAATATGGCATTGTAGACTTAATTTTATTCTTTAACTGTCTTCAGGAAAGCGTGGAAGGTTTGCAAAATGTTATTTTAATGGTTATACAACCCCTGCCCCTAAACTGGAGGATTACCCGGAATATTACATCTCCTAAAATATGCTACAATATTAGCTGTTTCATATAGTCGGACTTGAGTCCTGGAAATGGGAAGTACAATGGGATATTGGCAGTTTGGAGCGATATGTCGTGTATCTTTATATGTGTATGCTTCTAAACTGTTGTATTCTGAGCACCTCTGCAAAAACAGTGATAATGTGTGAGTGTGGTGAAAGTGTTGAATGATGATGAAAGTATTTTCTTTTTGGGGATTTTCTTTCTTTTTTGGGTCACCCTGCCTCGGTGGGAGACGGCCGACTTGTTGAAAAAAAAAAAAAAATTAGCTGTCTCCCACCCTGCCTTGGTAGGAGACAGCCGATGTGTTAATAAAAATAAAAAAATTAAACTGCTGTACTGTCTTTATGGTGTTAGGATGGAAGATGCAGAACTATAATGTTATAAAAAAATGCACAGTGTGAAAAGAATGTAGCTTGTTTTCATCTGCTGACTCTTCCACTCCCAAACATTTAAATACATTCAGTTCCTCCATACCCCCTCACTCCAATTTTATGTCCAATCTTGTACTGCATCGACTTTTACATACTCTCATCACTTCGCTCTTTTCCTTGTTCACTTATAAATACTTTATTTCTTTTATACTATTATTATTTAAAATAAAAACATAGAAAAAATTATACAGTACAATGTGGGAACCTCCTATTTCATTGCAAATCTTGCTATATAGTTAGTGTCCATATATAACAAGAAACATGAACATGAAATCAAGTTTCACTTACCATCGACTGAGGTCATGAGAATTACTTTGACTGGTTTTCTCTTCTTGCAGTTAGTGTCTTCAACCAATTCATATATAAAATGACGATTCTTCAGTTTTCTGCTACCAAGTGCCTTGTGAGCTTTAACTAATTCAACTCTATTCCTACGCTTAAGTATGAATGTTGTCTGTAAAAAAATTTCAATCACTGTCAGTGAGGTAATTAATGCAAATTAAACATGGGATATCACAAATTAGAATTAGATTATAAAAATGAATAAAACTAATACATGTATACTGTATTCATGGTGAACATATAAAATTTTTCTCCATGAGACAGTTTCAGACAATAATCAGAAGAGCATTTTTTTTTACTATATAGAGTATTTCAATAAAAATTAAGGGAAAGATTATTACTATGTGAGGCTGTTTAAAGAGACAAAGAGTAGAAGAATTAGATAAAGATAATAAAAATAAAGAAAATATCGAACAGAATACAGTGGATCCTTGAGTTTCGTAAGCCTCACGCTTCATAAATTTTGCCTTTTCACAACTTTTTTCATCAAAATATAGCCTTGCGATTCGTAATTTGCCTCGTCATTCGTCAGTCGTCCGGAACGCGTATGAGCGACCTCCCAGCGTCCGCGCCACACAAAGGCACCCCACACACCATTCCAAGTCAGTGTGGCATTGTTTACTGGCGAGTGACCATCACCCGACATGTTCATACGATACATTTCGTAATACAGTACATATTCCATTCTTTTTTGTGCTTGCAACTGCAAAAAAAGCTTCTAGTGCCAGCCCTTTGGTGAAGAATGTGAGAAACAAGACAGAACTTGAGAAAGAAAAAAAATTGCAAAATATGAAAGTGGCGTGCATGTGCCCCATCTTGACAGGATGTATGGGAAGCCCCATAAAACCATAGCTTCCATCGTGGCAAAGAAAAATGAAATCAAGGAAACTGTTGTTGCGAAAGGGGTAGGATATGTTCACAAAAATGAGATCGCAAATACTTGAAGATGTTGAGAATTTGTTGTTGGTGTGGATCAGTCAAAAACAGTTAGCAGGAGATAGTGTTATGCAGTTGATAATTTGTTAAAAGGCAAGGCAGTTGCATGCCGATCTAGTAAAGAAAATGTCTGAAACGAGTGCTGATGTTGGTGAATTTAAGGCCAGCAAAGGCTGGTTTGATAAATTTAAGAAGCATAGTGGCATACACAGTGTGGTAAGGCACGGCGAGGCTGCAAGTTCTGACAAATGTGCGGCTGAAAAATCTCTGCAGGAATTCAAGGATTACGTAGAGGCTGAAGGATTCATCCCCAAACAAGTGTTCACTTGTGATGAAACAGGCCTCTCTTGGAAGAAAATGCCAAAGAAGACCTACATCACACAGGAAGAAACTGCACTGCCAGGGCACAAGCCTATGAAAGACGGGATAACGTTCATGTTCTGTGGTAATGCTAGTGGGGATTTCAAAGTGAAGCCTTTAATGGTGTATCACTCAGAAAATCCCAGCGTTCAAGAAACAGTGTCGCCAAGAGTAAACTGGGTCACGAGGGAAATTTTCCTTGACTGATTCAATGAAGTGTTTGGCCCCAGTGTGAAGAAATACCTCCTGGAAAATAAATTGCCACTCAAGTGCCTCCTGGTAATGGACAATGCTCCTGCTCATCCTCCAGATTTGGATAACCAAGTGGTAGAGGAGTTTAGTTTCATCACAGTGAAGTTCTTTCCCCCTAATACCACTCCTCTCATCCAGCCCATGGACCAGCAGATTATTTCAAGCTTCCTCAAAAAACTCTACACCAAAGCAATGTTTCAAAGGTGCTTTGATGTAACTTCAGACACTCAATTGACCCTAAGAGAGTTCTGGAAAGATCACTTTAATATCCTCCATTGCATAGGCCTTATAGATAAGGCTCGGCAGGGAGTGACTTCCAGGACTTTGAACTCTGCTTGAAGAAAACTGTGGCCAGATTGTGTCCTTGACAAAGATTTTGAAGGGTTTGAGGCTGACCCTGACAACCCTATGCCAGTTGTGGAATCTATTGTGGCATTGGGGAATTCCATGGGATTGGATGTGACTGTCCAAGATGTGGAAGAGATGGAGGAGGACCACAGTGAAGAGCTAACCACTGAAGAGCTGCAAGAATCTCATCTGCAACAGCAACAGACCATAGCTCAGGAAATTGCTTGAGGAGGAGGAGAGATGGAAGAAGGTGCCTTCTTCAAAGATTAAGGACATTTGTGCAAAGTGGAGTGAGGTGCAAACGTTTGTGGAGGAACATCACCCTGACAAAGCTGTTGCAAGCCGTGTCGGCAACATGTACAATGACAATGTCTTGTCCCATTTTAGGCAAATTTTAAAGAGACGCCAGAAACAGAGTCTCTGGAACAATTTTTTGAGCAACAGGGGTCCAGTGATTCTCAAGCTGGTCCTAGTGGCATTAAAAAACAAAGAAGGGAAGTAACCCTGGATAAGGATTTGGTACCTAAATTCTCTATGGAAGGGGATTTCCCTTCCAAACAATAGTGTAACTTCTCCACCCTCTCCCCTCCTCCTGTCTTCCATACACCAACAATAGACTTCAATAAAGGTAAGTGTGATGTTATTATTGCTTTATACTTGATGTCTCATTGTTTTCTGTATGTAAATCTATATTTAACCCTTTCAGGGTCCGTCCCATAGATCTATGGCTTCACGTTCAGGGTCCAAACCGTACATCTACGCCAAAATTCTAGCGGCGTCAAATTTAGCGCGAAAACGCTCATAAGCCTACATGTGAGAGAACTGGTCTGCATGGTGGGTGTGCGCCATAAACAAAAATTCTAGGCGCCTGCATAGCATTGTGGGAACGCTGGCTCAGTTACCTTTGTTCACCATGCCTCGTCGCAAGGCAGCTCTCACTCCAAGGAAAATTGGGACTCTCCTCTTCCTATCTGATAGTTCTGACACCGATGGAAGTGGAAATGAAGACGAATTCTTTGGCTTTGATCATAGCGCAGAAAACCCTGACGATCCTCAACCTTCTACCTCTGGTGTGGGCACTCCTCAGTCTCGGTCAGTTGTACCTCATCGCAAGAGAAAATTATTATTTTCGTGTGGCCAGGCCTATGACTTCAGTAATGATGATGATAGTGACGTGGATTGTGATTTTATTGCTCTTGACGATCATTCGAGTAGTGATAGTGAGGAAACATATTCACCAGTGAAGCGTCGATGTACGCCACCGCATGCACTCGGGTAGTGTACCCTATGCAGTGCCCAGGGGACAGAGTACATCCCGGAGTACATACTGTGGCCCTACACCAGGAATAAACAGTGAAAGCGAGGATGATGTGGCTACACTTGGCATGGATAGACCACAGGCATCAGTAGATGGTGGTAGTGGTGATGGTAGTGCCATGGCCATGCGTGACTCACCAGCCCATGCTGGGACTCACGCTGCTCACTCCTCAGTTCAAGGACAAAGCGGAGCGTCAGCTACCAGCCCACCACAACCACAACTACCCGCACAACCAGCCTATGATGTCCAGTATCCACCAGCAAACTGTATCTGGGATTGGCAGAAAAATCCCAATTTTGTTCCCAAGCTCCACCACTTTGATGACTCTCAAAGTGGAATTCTATCTACTTGTCCCCTTTAAACCATGGCCAATGAATTGGAATTTTTTTAAATATTCTTTGACCAGCCCTTGATGGAAACTATTGTCAGGGAAAGTAACAAGTATTTTGAGTACACCATGGCAAATACGATCATATCACCACAGTCAAGACTACACCAGTGGAAAGAGACGACTGTTGCAGAAATGTATTTGCTTTTTGCAACAATAACGCTTATGCCTCATGTCTATAAGCATAATATAAAAGCATAATGGTCCACAGATCGGCTAATTTCTACCCCGGTCTTCAGTGAAATCATCCCAGTGAGCAGGTTTATCTTACTGTTACGTATGTTGCACTTCTCTGACAAAACCAGGCCTGACAGAAGTGACAGGTTATACAAGATTAGAAATGATTTTATGTATCTCAAACAAAAGTTCAACATGTACTTTCATCCATTCAAGAATCTTGTAATTGACGAGTCTTTGATTTTGTTCAAAGGTATTCTGTCATTCAAGCAGTATATACCGAGCAAGAGGAAATGCTTTGGTATAAAACTGTTTGTACTCTGTGACTGTGACTGTGACAGTGGCCTGGTATTGGATATTGTTGTACACACTGGATGTAAAACATTGAAAGATACCAAGATGTTTTTGGGTATCTCAGGTGACGTAGTGAGAAGCATGATGGCACCTTATCTTTTTAAGGGGCATACATTATATAATGATAACTGGTACACAAGCCCTTTACTCAGTGATTTCTTGCAAGTGAACAAGACAGATGTGTGTGGCATAGTGCGTTCTAATCATAAACATATGCCCAGGTTCAACGCAGGTGCTCGTGGTGATGACGTGCACGTGTTTACTGCCAATGACATCATGGCATTACGGTGGCATGACAAACGAGATGTCACATTGTTGACAACCATTCACCGTAACGAAATGCAAGACAGTGGCAAAGTTGATCAAGTGACTAATGAATGTATTCGAAAACCAGTGACAGTGATTGATTATACACAAAACCTGCACTTGGTTGGCAAATGTGACATGCAGATTGGCTTTGTTGATTGTGTTCGTAAGAGTTACAAGTGGTACATGAAACTTTGCTTCCATCTCATAGACATTTCAATGCTCCGTGCATATAATATGTACCAAATGAAGACTGGCAACAGACCACCGTATGGTGAATTTTGTTTGTCTGTTGTCAGACAACTCATAATGAAGTATACCAGGTAACAACACCTGCTATACAACAAGGTCCTTGAATTCCTGAAAATATACCCAAGCGTTTGAGGAGGGAAGGTGATCATTTCATAATACAGTTTCCTTCAACTAAGAAGAAATTTGCTCAGAAGAGATGCATTGTCTGTGCGCAAACAAAACGACGGCAACAAAGACGCAAAGACACTCGGTTTATTTTTGACATTTAACAACCATTACTTGACTAATTACCTTTACCTGTTTTATACCACATTTACTATCTTAGAGTACTCTTAATTACCTTGTACTGCCATATAACCTCTAGTATAACTACCAGTGCAATATTGAATGAAATAAACATTACTTTTTCACTTTTGTAATCATTATTACTTACTAAAATTTTATTAAACACCGTATTTACTACCAGTCAATTTTACTTTTGTACATTAAACATTATTTTATACTTCCCATAACATTTTGTTGCCAAATTTTCAAGTTTGCATATTCAACTCCAACCTTTATATTATCCTTTGTACCTGTCTACCATCTTACTATCATATTATAACCAAGACATTACCATTATTCATTGTTCTTACCTGTCCATTTAATTTTGTTTACCACTACTTGTTTTTTTAGTCACTTTTTATTGTGTGTGCAATTAGTGTATATTCCAATTACTTTTTTGCAAGTACCAAAACTATCATTTTTATTTACTTTTTATTGTGCAATAAACTGCTCAACTTATTTAATATTACAAATCAGATCTTACACCTAAACCAATATTATTTCATAGTGACTATCTGTCCATTTAACTTGTTTACCATTACTCAATTGTAGTCCCTTATATATTTTTTTGTCCTTTATTTTAGCTCTATATAACAACCTTAGATCATATATTCGCAATTGTTAAACTAATCAAGGTGCTATTCTCAGGTGCTAAAGTTAATAAGTTCACTATTTTGCCATTATACTCCAAAGCTCATTTATTTGATTACCACTTTATTGTTCACCACAACTTATATTAGTCCCTTTTATATTATAATTTTATATTATAATTCTAACTTTAAAGAATTACCTTTAAAGTACTACCTACTATCATATTCCCAAGCTCCATTATTTGATCATCACTTTATTTGTTCACCACAAATTATTTTAGTCCCTTTTATATTGTCTCCTTTATTTTAGCTTTAAAAAACTACCTTAGCTCATTATTTTTTACATTTGTTAAATAATTCAGGTGCTATTTTTTTGAGCTTTAGAATATTTACTTTATTTTTTACTTAATTCTAACTATAGATTCACTACAAATCTTATGATTACAAGCATTGATCCTGATACCAACCTCTTATTTAATGACTTAAATGATTCAAACAGTTACTGTAATTACTACACAGCAGAACAATCAAAGGCACTTCTCAGAGCCAACAACAACATAACTATCTTTAACTACAATATCAGATCTTTAAGCAAGCATTATGATGACCTCCTAGCATTACTAAATTCCTTGCATGCCAATATGTCCATCATTACACTAACTGAAACCTGGCTAAAGCCTGATACTACAGATGTCTATGCCATTCCTGGTTACACAGCCATACACAACTGTAGGCCAGACCAACAAGGGGGTGGCACAGCTATATACTACTCAGACCAACTAGAATGTATCACTAATACTTGCACAAGGGATGAACATGGGGAATATATAATAGCTAAATTCAAATCCAAATACCTACAAAAACCTCTCACAGTGATAAACTTCTACAGAATTCCACAATCAAACATTAGCCAATTTAGTCAAAACATAGGAAGTATGATAACTGATGCATGCATGAACAAAGATCACTTACTACTCTCAGGTGACTTCAATATAAATCTCCTGCAAGACCAGGACCCACACGTTACTGAATTCACAAACACAATGAGTAACTGCATGTTGCTACCAACAGTAACAAAACCTACAAGAGTTACAGAGACTAGTGTTTCCCTACTTGACCACATCTGGACCAACACCATATCCCCTTTAAAATCAGGCATAATTACAGATAATACCACAGACCACTACCCTACTTTCCTCATAACAACTCTTGGTAAAATACCCCAAGACACTACTAAAGTCACCTTCAGACTTCACAATGAGGCAGCCATTAATAACTTCACAACAGCAGTAACAAACATTGACTGGCACACTGAGCTAGAAATCTATACAGATATTGACGAATGTTTTAATAATTTTCTAAAAAAGACCCAATACCTTTATAACAAGCACTGCCCTAAAAAAACTAAACAGATGACAGCTAAGAGACTGAACAGTCCCTGGCTAACACCCAGCATTCTCAAATCCATAAATACAAAACACCGATATGAAAAACAGTACAGAATGGGTCACATAACCAGACCAAACAAAACATTACTCGTCAATCCTAACCAGCCTGATAAGAAGGGCAAAAAAATTGTATTATGAGAACAGATTATCCAACTTACGAGGTGATATAAAAAAGACCTGGAAGACCCTATCAGAAATTCTGGGAGCTAAAAAGATATCACGACATAGCGAAATAAAATTAGCAAAATCAGATGAACCCCAACTCCCACCAACAGAAACAGCAAACAGACTCAATGATTTCTTCTCCACTATAGGTCAAAACCTTGCCAATAATATCCCAAGCTCAGATACCCCACCAAATGACTACCTCACTGGCAACTACCCGAACACACTGTTCCTAGCTCCGACTAACCCATACGAAGTCTCCCTTATTATCAACGCACTGAAAAACAAGGCAGGAGATTTAAATACCTTACCACCCTTTTTATACAAAAAAGCGTCACAAGTACTATCACCAATCATTGCAACACTCTTTAACAAATCCATTGAATCCTCCACCTTCCCTACAGTTCTCAAAATAGCAAGGGTCACCCCAATCCATAAAGGAGGAGACCAAACAGAGTTGAATAACTATAGGCCAATATCCAATTTACACCCTCTCTCAAAAATCTTCAAAAAATTAATTCATAAACGAATCTACTCCTACCTCATCTCCCATAACATTCTCAACCCCTGCCAATTTGGATTCAGGCCTAATAAAAATACTAATGATGCTATTATACACATGCTAGAACATATATACACTGCAATAGAGAAAAAAGAAGTCCCACTGGGGATCTTCATTGACTTATGTAAAGCTTTTGATACAGTTGACCATGACTTGCTCCACGAAAAATTGTCACACTATGGTATTAGAGGGCACTCCCTCAACTACCTCAAGTCTTACCTCAGCAACAGAAGCCAATATGTGTACGCAAATGGGGCAAGCTCTTCCGCACAACCAATTACAGTTGGTGTCCCACAGGGAAGTGTCCTTGGCCCTCTTCTCTTTCTCCTATACATAAATGACCTACCAAATGCTTCGCAATTACTCAAACCCACACTTTTTGCAGATGACACCACATACGTCTTCTCTCACCCGAGCCCAGTCATGCTAGCCAATACTGTAAACACCGAATTACAGAAAATATCTACCTGGATGAGGACTAACAAACTTACACTAAACATTGACAAAACCTACTTCATTCAGTTTGGTAGCAGAGCTACAGATGTACCTCTTAACATAACGATAAACGGATCACCTATCACAAAGCTAACAGAGGGAAAATTCTTAGGAATCCACCTCGATAATAGACTCAAATTTCATACACATATACAACAAATTTCTAAGAAAATTTCCAAGACTGTAGGCATACTATCAAAGATACGGTACTATGTTCCACAGTCAGCCCTCCTGGCCCTTTATCACTCTCTTATTTACCCCTATCTCACCTATGGAATTTGTGCATGGGGCTCAACAACAACTAACCATCTCAGACCACTAATTACCCAACAGAAGGCTGCAGTTAGAATGATAACAAATTCTCACTACAGGCAGCACACTCCACCAATATTCAAAACACTCAACCTACTCACCATACAAAACATCCGTACTTATTATTGCACTTATTACATACATAGAACACTTAACTCTGATATTAACCCTCCCCTCAAACATCTCCTTGCCAACCTCAACAGAACACATGACCATAATACAAGGCACAGATCACTCTTTGATGTTCCTCGTGTCCATCTCATGCTATGCAAAAACTCAATGCACATAAAAGGCCCTAAAATCTGGAATTCATTACCTGTAAATATAAAAGAAACACTACCTGTTTATAAATTCAAGTCTCTTCTCAAAGTTCACTTACTCACTCAAAACCAAATAAATACTGAATAACTGAACCATATAAATTGTATATCCTAAATGTTAATCACAATTATATCACACAAATGTTAAACCTAACTTTGTTATTTTTTTTTAAATACACTACCTAACAGAATACTCCATTCTACTGAATGAACAGCAATGCATGCAACCATAGGACCTGTCTTTGTAATACTCATTTGTATTTTATAGTTATCTGTTTACAATAATGTCTTATCACTGATTTCATCATTGCTTAGTTAATCTTAAGTTAATTTTAAGCCAGCCCGTAATGCTATGCATATAAGTGGCTTTGGCATGCTGCTCTTACCTGTATTTTTTGTACCTCTGTTTGTATGCTAAAATTTCTAAATAAATAAATAAATAAATAAATAAATGTGCGAGGAATGTAAGGTACCTCTGTGCATGGTGCCTTGTTTCAAGGACTTCCACAAGCTCCAGCAGTTCTAAAACCATGTCCAGTGATTGTAAATATGTAAATATATGATAGAAAATTAGTATTATACAAGATTTGTGCATGTTTATTGTAATAAACAAAAGTGGTAAACAATAATATGATAACTTTAGTGCGGTTATTGTGTTCAATACAGTGAGTTTATATATATACATTATATACAGTATTGGTCTCTCAGGCCCCAAATGTTAGTAGGAAAAGAAAAAAATTTGAAAAAGAAAAGAAAAAACTACAAAAAAACGTTAAATAAAGTAATGCGTGTATGTGGAAATTGTCGATGTTGCCGCCACCCAGTCATTTTGAGTAAACTTCTCGGCACTGTATCTCGGTAAGTACTGATCAGAAATTTTTTTTTTGTCTTATTACCTTCACAAAAATATACTCTTTAATTCTGTAAGAAAAAATCTTTTTTTTTTTTTTTTTTCAAAATTTCTTGTACACTGGAGCACCACTTCAGATTTTGGCCTTGGACCCTGAAAGGGTTAATGTAAGAAAAATATGTTTTGTTAATACTTTTGGGTGTCTGGAATGGATTAATTGGATTTACATTATATTTCGTATGGGGAAAGTGGTTTCGTCATTCGTAAATTTCACCTTTCATCAGACTCTCTGGGACAAATTGATTACAAAATTCAAGGGTCCACTGTATTCAATAGAAGAAAACAAGCGTTGATGGAATAAACTTCTCAGTGTACAGGGTGACCACTGTGAGAGAAGTTGGGAAACAGGCTGTCAAGTACCTTCTTGACCTGGTTCCTATTTTCCTGACACACTGGCTGCCTTCCACCAAGTCAGGGTGATTTGAAAGAGTACACTTTCACCATAGTCCTGCCAGACGTGTTTTGACAAAGTTCAGATGGTCCTCCGAGCTGCAACATCCCTACCTCTCCTTCAGAGCACAGGCACTTTATGTACCACCTCCATGACTCAAGTTTGGCTAGCTAGTTTTCCTGAATTACTTCATGTATGTTACCCAGTTTGTGCTTCAACAGTATGTTAAGTCATAAAAACCACTTGCCTCCACAAGCCTGTTGGTATCCAACTTGCTCACACAAGCCTGTTGGTATCCAAGCCCCTAGCATTCAAAACCTCCTTTATCCACCTCCTTTCAACCTTTACTGGGATAATCCATACCCCCTTCATTCCCTCCACCTCAAATATATACACCCACCTAGTCATCCTATTGTGCTCCATCCTTTCTAAATGTCAAAACAACCTCAACATCCCAAACCTGGGACTCCCCCACACCTTCTAATCTACAAGCTATAATTACTTTGAGGAAATGGTATGGTGATACCGACAAGATGTGGAAAAAGACACTTATGTACAGTTCAGGACATTTATTAAAGGAAACGTTTCGCCACGAGTGGCTTCTTCAGTCCTAATACAGAGAAAACTAAGAAAACGTATATATATAGTGGCAGGAGTCAGGTGAGGTGACGCGCGGGTACTACTACTACCACCTCTACCCACACGTCACCTCACCTGACTCCTGCCACTATATATATACGTTTTCTTAGTTTTCTCTGTATTAGGACTGAAGAAGCCACTCGTGGCAAAACGTTTCCTTTAATAAATGTCCTGAACTGTACATATAATTACTTTGCATCATATTCACACCATGCACTGTCCTCAACATCATCACTGCCTCCAGCCTCCTTTTCCCATTTAAACCCATTGCTTCACACCCATATATGACTATGTTGGTCTCGCTATACTCTAGTACATCTCTGTATTTGCCTCCATGGATAAAGTTCTTTGTCTCCACAGAGGCCTCAATGCCACACTGACATTTTTTTTTCCCACACGCTGAATGATTCTATGGTTCGCTTCATCTTTCATCTCATCTGCTGACAGATCTACTCCAAGATACATATTTGAATATACGTATTCACTTCCTCCATATTCCCTCCTTCCAATCTGATATCCAGTCTTTCATTTCCTAGATTTTTCTCATCTTCCATAAACTTATTTTATTTCTTGAAGCAAATGCGTATATTGCCTGTTACTAAATCTCATTCAAAATTGAATTGAAGGCTTTCTCACTGTCATTAACTCCAGCACTCTAAATATTCCTGCTAGACTTTCTGCTATGGTGTCTGCCACATTTACATTACAGTCACTCAAGATAATTAAAAACCTTAGTTTTAAATCCCCTAAACAATAACTTAACACCTTCCAAAATTCATCACAATACAGTTCTTTACCATCCAGTCTAATACAGTGGAACCTCCACTTGCGAGCACATTCACGTGCGATTTTTTGCTTCCATACACGAGCAAAATTTCCATAAGCGAGCGGGCCTCAAAGGAGGTTCCTTGACGCTGGTTAGGGGCTCTTGCTCTTGATCTAAGGAATTGGATCTCATTTGTTAGTTGGGCTATCTTATTGAAACTTGGGCAATGTATGATGGAAAAATGCTTCTTAACGTACACCAAAAATGAAAAAAATCAGGAATTAGCCGCCCCTTAGCGGTATTTTCGTATGATTTTTATGGTTGCATTCTCGTTTTTTTGGTCTCATTTGATAGAATGGAAGATATATTACAGAAATAGATATGATTTTGAATGGTTTCATGATGAAAAGTACCTTGAAAATGAGCTCAAAGTAGCAGAAATGTTCTATTTTTGCAGATGTTCAAGAGTAAACAAATGACGTCACCTCCATTCCAATATGCAGTCATGAATGGATTGATATTATTTATACAATTATTACAATAATACAGTAGTCTGTATAACAGTAAATCTTCTATTTCTTGTGAGAATAAAAATTCTAAATTATTTATATTGTAATAATAATAATAATAATACATATAATAATAATAATACATATAATAATAATAATAATAATAATAATAATAATAATAATAATAATAATAATAATATAATAATATAATAATATACTAATACAGTGGTCCCTCGATAATCGTAGGGCTCGAGTCGTAAATTTAAAAAATCATAGCGATATTTTCGTAAAAACATGGGCTCGCTAATTGTAGATTGACTCACGAATAGTAGTTCGTCCGGGACGTGTACACACGCTGTAAGCCGGGGCGGCCTCCCTACCCAGCCAGTGTGGCATAATATTCCATTCATTTTAGTGCTTGCAAGTATGTACTAAATAAGCTACCATGGCTCCAAAGAAAGCTCCTAGTGCCAAGCCTTTGGTAAAAAAGGTGAGAAATACGATTGAATTTAAGAAAAACATCATTGAACAATATGAAAGTGGCATAAGTGTGGCCGAACTGGCCAGGATGTGTAATAAACCCTATACAACCATATGTTCCATCGTGGCCAAGAAAAAGGAAATCAAGGACGCTGTTGTTTCAAAAAGGGTAAATATGCTGACAAAAATGAGATCACCAGTACTCAAAGAGGTTGAGAGGTTATCATTGGTGTGGATAAACAAGAAACAATTAGCAGGAGATAGTCTTATAACATCGATTATTTGTGAAAAGGCTAGGCAGTTGCACGACAATCTGGTAAAGAAATTGCCTGCAAATAGTGGTGATGTGAGTGAATTTAAGGCCAGCAAAAGTTGGTTTGAGAGATTTAAGAACCGTAGTGGCATACACAGTGTGGTAAGGCATGGTGAGGCTGCCAGTTCGGACCACAAAGCGGCTGAAAAATATGTGCATGAATTCAAGGAGTACTTAGAGGCTGAAGGACTGAAACCTGAAATAGTGTTCAATTGTGACGAAACAGGCCTCTTTTGGAAGAAAATGCCAAAGAGGACCTACATTACACAGGAGGAAAAGGCACTGCCAGGACACAAGCCTATGAAAGACAGGCTGACGCTCATGTTCTGTGCTAATGCTAGTGAGGATTTCAAAGTGAAGCCGTTACTTGTGTACCATTCTGAAAATCCCAGACTGTTCAGGAAAAACAATGTTATGAAGAGTAAATTGTGTGTGTTTTGGAAATTTAATAGTAAGGCATGGGTCACGAGGGACATTTTCGTCGAGTGGTTCAATGAAGTGTTTGGCCCTCGTGTGAAGAATTACCTCCTGGAAAAGAAATTGGATCTCAAGTGCCTGCTGGTAACGGACAATGCACCTGCTCATCCTCCAAACTTGGATGACCTAATTTAAAAAACTCTACACCAAAGCAATGTTTCGAAGGTGGTTGAATGTGACCCCAGACACTCACTTGATCCTAAGATATTTTTGGAGAGAACACTTCAGCATCCTCCATTGTATAACCCTTATAGGTACGGCTTGGGAGGGAGTGACTACCAGGACTTTGAACTCTGCTTGGAGAAAATTGTGGCCAGATTGTGTCAACAAGAGGGATTTTGAAGGGTTTGGGGCTGACCCTGATGAGCCTATGTCTGTTGTTAAATCTATTGTGGCACTGGGGAGTTCCATGGGGTTGGATGTGAGTTGGAAGGGTGTGGAAGAGTTGGTGGAAGACCACAATGAAGAGCTCACCACTGAGGAGTTGCAAGAGCTTCAGCAGGAAGAGCAACAGATCGCAGCTCAGAATCTTACTGCAGAGGAGGAGGAAGAGAGATGGAAGAAGGTGCCTTCAGAAATTAAGGAGATTTTTGAAATGTGGGGTAAGATGGAAAGATTTATGGAGAAACATTACCCTGACAAGGCTGTTGCAAGCCATGTTGGCAACATGTACAGTGACAAAGTCTTGGCCCATTTTAGGGAAGTGTTAAAGAGACGCCAGAAACAGAGCTCTTTGGACAGTTATTTTGCGAGACAGGACTCCAGTGTCTCTCAAGCTGGTCCTAGTGGTATTAAGAAACAGGGAAGAGAAGTAACCCCAGAAAAGCAATTGGTACCTGAGGTGTTGATGGAAGGGGATTCCCCTTCCAAACTGTAAATAATCCAATCTCTCTCCTCCTCCAGTCTTCCATACACTAAGAAGGAACTCCAATAAAGGTAAGTGTTATGCTGTTAATGTTTCATTCATCATGTCCCATTGTATTGTTTATGTACTACATCTATATTTCATGTAAAAAAAATTTTTGTTTTAATACTTCTGGGTGTCAGGAACAGATTAATTGTATTTACATTATTTCTTATGGGGAAAATTGATTCGAAAATCGTAGATTTCGATAATAGTAACACCTCCTCCAGAAAAGGATTAATTACGATAAACGAGGGACCATTGTACATATAATAATAATACATGTATAATAATAATAGTGTACTATATAATAATAATTATAATAACAGACGGCTTCAAAAGGCTGTCACTAGATCGTTGTGTTTACCACAACAATGCTGGAGCGGTTATGGCAGCCTCCACTTGTCACATAATGACATATTTTAATCATTCAAGAGTATATATCAGGTTTCTATGTTATTTATATTGTTTATTATGTCATATTAGATGAATTGTGATAGATAAATAAGCTGTAGAGTTGATGACAGCGAAATATTCAAGGAGTATTTTGTCAAGTCTCCAGACAAATTATCGTTGGCCACCAACAACGCCACATATATAATAACATACAGTGGACCCTTGGTTTTCATGTTTAGTCCATTCCAGAGCCATCGGCCAAAACAGAAACCATTTTCCCCATCAAAAATAATGGAAATGGAATTAATCCGTTCCAGACACCCAGAAGTATCAACAAAAAAATTTTTATTACCTTAAATATACATTTACATGCACAAAAGAATGAATATTAAGCATGACACTTACATTTATTGAAGGCTGTTGTTCCTGAAAGGAAGGCAGGGAGGGAGAAGGAAGTAGGCTATTGTTTGGAAGGGGAATCCCCTTCCATAAGGACTCTAGGTACCAAGTATTTATCTGGGGTCACTATTCCCCTTTGTTTTTTACTGTCACTAGGACCAGGTTGAGTCACTGGATCCCTGTCGCACAAAATATCTGTCCAGAAAGGTCTGTTTCTGGTGTCTCTTTAAGATTTGCTTAAAGTGGGACACGGCATTGTCATTGTAAAAGTCGCCATCACAGACTACAACAGCTTTCTCAGGGTAATGTTCCTCCACAAATGAATGCACCCTAGTCCACATTGCACAAATCTCCTTAATCTTTGAAGAAGGCACCTTCTTCCATCTCTCTTCCTCCTCTGAAGAAGAAGAAATTTCCTCAGCTGCAGTGCAGCTCATCAGTGGTTAGCTCTTCACTGTGGTCCTCCACCAACTCTTCCACATCCTCCAAACTCACATCCAGCCCCTTGGAATTCCCCAATGCCACAATTGATTGCACAACAGGTGTAGGGTCGACAGGGTCAGCCTCGAACCCTCCAAAACCCTTCTTTTGGACAAAATCTTGCCACAATTTTCTCCAAGCAGAGTTCATCGTCCTGGAAGTTACTCCCTGCCAAGTCTTATCTATAAAGCCTATGCAGTGGAAGATATTGAAGTGATTCCTCCAGAACTCTCTTAGGGTCAATTCAGAGTCTGAGGTTATGTCAAAGCACCTTTGAAACATTACTTTGGTGTACAGTTTTTTGAAGTTTGCAATAATCTGCTGGTCCATGGGCTGGAGGAGAGGAGTGGTGTCAGAAAGCAAAAACTTCACTGCTACAAAACTGAATTCCTCAGACAATTAGTCTTCCAATTCTGAAGGATGAGCAGGAGCATTGTCCATTAACAGGAGGCACTGGAGTGCCTTATTTCTTATCCAGGAGGTATTTTGTCACACTGAGGCTAAACACTTCATTAAACCATTTCAGGAAAATTTCCCTTATGACCCATGGCCCTACTGTTTGCCTTCCACATCACACACAATTTACTCTTGACAACAATATTTTTCTTGAACACTCTGGGATTTTCAGAGTGATACACGAGTAAAGGCTTCATTACCACACAACAGAAGAGTTAGCCTGTCTTTCATACGATTGTGTCCTGGGTGTGCCATTTCCTCCTGCATGATGTAGGTCCTCTTTGGCATTTTCTTCCAAAAGAGGCCTGTTTTGTCACAACCGAACACTTGTTGGGGTTAGAATTTTTCAGGCTCTACAGAACATTTGAATTCCAGCACAAATTTTTCAGCCGTTTGTTTGTCTGAACTGGCACCCTCACCATGCCTTACAACACTGTATGCCACTTCGCTTCTTGAAATTTTTGAACCAGCCTTTGCTGGCCTTGAATTCACTTTCATTACCACTTGTTTCAGGCAGTTTCTTTATGAGATCCTCATGCACCTGCCTTGCCTTTTCACAAATAATGGACTGCACAACACTATCTTCTGCTAACTGGCTTCATATCTAGAAATATAAATAATAGAAGTCCTCAGGTTGTTCTTCAACTCTATATATCCTTGGTTAGACCTCATTTAGACTATGCTGCTCAGTTCTGGTCACCGTATTACAGAATGGATATAAATGCTCTGGAAAACATACAGAGGAGGATGACAAAGATGATCCCATGTAGCAGAAATCTTCCCTATGAAGATAGACTGAGGGCCCTGAATCTGCACTCTCTCGAAAGGCGTAGAATTAGGGGGGGATGTGATCAAGGTGTATAAATGGAAAACAGGAATAAATAAAGGGGATGTAAATAGCGTGCTGAAATTTCCAGTCAGGACTCGCAGCAATGGTTTCAAGTTGGAAAAATTCAGATTCGGGAAGGATATAGGAAAGCACTGGTTTAGTAATAGAGTTGTGGATGAGTGGGACAAACTCCTGAGTACAGTTATTCAGGCTAAAACGTTGTGTAGTTTTAAAAATAGGTTAGATAAATACAAGAGTGGGTGTGGGTGGGTGTGAGTTGGACCTGACTAGCTTGTGCTGCTGGGTCTTATGCCGTGCTCCTTCCTTGAGTGGAGGTGACCAGACTGGGTGGGCACTGACCCATGCTCCGCATGGGTCAGTAGGCCTGTTGCAGTGTTCCTTCTTTCTTATGTTCTTATGAGCCACACCAACAACAGTTTCTCCACTTCTTCAATTGTTTGGGATCTCTGTTTGGTTATTGCATTCACTCCTTTTGCAACCTCGACAACAACCTGAATTTCAGCACCCATATCCAACACATAACCAAAAAAGTATCCAAAACGGTTGGGATCCTCTCCAAGATACGATACTACGTGCCACAAACTGCCCTTCTCACACTATACCATTCACTTGTATATCCATACCTCACCTATGCTATCTGTGCTTGGGGTTCAACTGCAGCAACACACCTAAAGCCAATAATAACCCAACAAAAAGCCGCAGTAAGAATAATCACTAAATCCCATCCCTGGCAACACACCCCCCCACTCTTCATAGATCTAAACTTACTCCCTGTTCAGTACATCCACACTTACTACTGTGCAATCTACATCTACAGGACCTTAAATTCCAATATTAACCTTGACCTAAAACGCTTTCTTGATAGTTGTGACAGAACCCACAGGCATAACACCAGACACAAACATCTCTATGACATTCCCCGTGTCCGACTAAACCTTTACAAAAATTCAATGTATGTCAAAGGCCCTAAAATCTGGAACACCCTACCTGAAAACTCTAGAACTGCAGACACATTCATCACCTTCAAAACTACCATCAGAAAACATCTTATCTCCCTGATACACCCTGTCAACTAATTACACGAATACCACCTGGTGGTTCACACTTACACTCACTCACCCATTTGACCATAAACAGAAATATCAATCTCAATCTTAAAATAATGAATCTTAACTAGTCATACGTTGGCCTGTGATACTCCAATACTGAAACTATGTATAGTGCCAAAACAAAAGCATTCACATTGCTAAACTCACAAACTAGTATTTACTCACTTAGCCATAATACCAACTTACCTCATAATTTTGTAATATTTTAAACTTAAGATTTAATCTAAGTCTGCCCGAAATGCCTAGCCATGCTAGGTGTTCTAGTGGTACACTGTGTAATTATTATTTTACTACATGTAAACCACACAATAACCAAATTCTGTAAACTCAGCATTGTAATCCTTATAGAGAATAAACTTTGAATTGAATTGAATTGAATTGGGCTAATCAGGGGGGGAGGGACATGGACCTGCTCCGCATGGGTCAGTAGGCCTGTTGCAGTGTTCCTTCTTTCTTATGTTCTTATGAGCCACACCAACAACAGTTTCTCCACTTCTTCAATTGTTTGGGATCTCTGTTTGGTTATTGCATTCACCCCTTTCGCAACATCAGCTTCCATGATTTCTTTCCTCTGTCACAATGGAGCTGATTGTTAATGGTGACTTCCCGTACATCCTGCTGAGTTCAGCAATGCATATGCTACTATCATATTTTCTTAGGATTTCTTTTTTCAGTTCTACAGTGTTCCTCACTTTCTTTACCAAAGCAGTGGCACTAGGAGCTTTCTTTGGGGCCATGGTCGCTTATTTAGCAGTCACACACAATAAACAAGTGGCAAAAACAATAGATTATTATGAAATGTTTCGTATGACCTGGCAGGATATGTTCACTGACCGAGCAACAACACTACACTGGCTGAGAATGCGTGAGGGAGGCGGCTTTGTCTGTGCGCTGGGGACTAGACAAGTTCCGTACGATCGATGAAAATGGAGGTAATTGACAAAAACAGAGGTAATCAATGAAAACCAAAGCCAAAAAATTGACGGAAAAAGTCAGCGAAAACTAAAATCGACAATAACGAAGATCGACGAAAACCAAGGGTCCACTGTATTTTATTCATTCTAGAGTATATATCAGGTTTCTATGTTATTTATATTGCTAATTATGTCATTAGATGAATTGTGATAGATAAATAAACCGTAGAGTTGATACGTATTAGGGAAATTATTGAAGTACATGTACTATTTTATAGTGTCTGGAATTCCACTGGAACGAATTAATTCCATTTCAATTAATTTAAATGAGGAAAACTGACTCTGCAAATGAGCAAATCCAGATGTGAGCAAGGTTACGGAATGGATTAACCCTTTGAGAGACCGTGCCGTAGATCTACGGCTATACGTTGAGGGTCCAAACCATAGATTTATGCCATGAGCTCAGCTCACTCTGATAAGCTGTGAGCGGTAAATTTGGGCCTAGATATGAGAGAATACTACATCTATGTGGTATGTGTGCACCAATAAAACAAATCCTGCAGCACATAGTAAATAATGAGAGAAAAAAACTGAGACTAATTTTCGATTAAAGCAGGAACTTTGCAGTGTTTTTTTGTATGTTTTTCATAGTTGTATCTGCTATTTCTTAGTCTCATTTGATAGAATGGAAGATATATTACAGAAATAGAGATGACCTTGATTGGTTTTAGTAATGGAAATGAGTTGAAACTGAACTCAAAATAGCAGAAATGTTAAATTTTTGCCGATGTTCAAGAGTAAACAAATGATCTCACACGTCTAATACTCACCAGCTGGTGGGTCTAATATATGTTCACAAAGGTGGTGATATTATTTATACAATCATTACAGTACGTATTGCATAACAGTAAATCTTCTATTTTTTGGTTTGAATAAAAATTCATTATGTGAATAAAAAATCAAAATGGAATTCATTTGTAAAGCCTGAAAATGTAACTAATGAACAGAAGAAATGTTAGTTTAGTGCCAGGAATGCCTGCATTGTTTACTCTGGACCCTATTTTGAAATTAGAATATTTTGAACTTTGCATTAAATTGGCCAAATTACCAATTTCCGATCACTTTATTTTATAGTTGAAATGGTTGACTTGGCGATTTCTTGTGCTCAATCGATAGAATAGAAGTAATATTAGTGAAATAGCTAAGAATTTGGCCAACTGGAGCAATATAATTGGCCTAAAATGGGAGTCAAAGTCGGCAAAATCGCTGATGCGTAAATATTGCTGACACATCAAAATTCGCGAGAGCATAATTTTGTCAATTTTCCATCAAATTTCGTACTTTTTGTTTTATTACCTTCAAAAAAAGATTCTCTACCATTTCATAAGAAAAAATAACAAAATTATTTTTTGAAAATTCTTGGACACTGGTGCACACTTTGAAATTTGGTCTTTGGACCCTGAAAGGGTTAAACTCGTTAGTGGAGGTTCCACTGTATATGCCATTATCTACTTTCATTCTAAACCATAAGACTCTTCAAATATTACATCCTTACCTTTTTGTGTCTACAGTACTGAAGTTCACTCAAAATTTCATCTAATATACTCAATGTAACTTCCTAAACTCCTTCCTATTCAAATTATGCTAACCATTTTAGCTCATTTTCATTCATAACACCAACAATAATCCTTTCTTAACTTCCTTATTGCAACAATGTACAGCTAAAGAACTCAACTTTAAAATTTCCTTCTTTTTTTTATGATTATTACTGTACATGCAGAAAAAACGGGGTAATTAGTCCTTTGTTTCTGGCAATTTACTTTCTCCCTGCAGAGTAAATACAAATATGTAAAATATGTCAAAAAAAAAAAAAAGTCAAGCTGCATTAAAATATAAAAATACAAAGAAACAACAAGTTTTCATGTTTTGTATAAATGAAATTTCTCATTCTCTTAATATGAAAAGTTTATCTTCCTCATGGAAATTTAGAATGAAATGCTGTTTATTCTATACATAATTTTTGAACTAATGACTTCTATAAGCGAATAGCTCACATTACTTAAATAATTACTGCAGTGAATGCCAAAACCAAAGAAAATTATAGTGACTGACTCGAACTTGCTGAAGCAGAGGACCAGCACACGCTTTATTCTCCACATGACTGCCAATCAATGTTCTTGGAGCTGCTCGGGATACAGCCCAAGCTGGGCAGCTCAGGTGAAGACCAGCCAGACCCTGCAGCCCTGAACGAAGCATCTGAAAGGTATGTAAATCATTATATCAAATTAATTTAAAGAAAAAAAAATAGTGAATATGCACTTTATTGATAAATTACCCTATATATTATAAAAATATTTTCATGCTTCAAATTCTGTAATTTAGTCTTTCACTAAACTCTCATTCCAAAAATATAAATGTTAGTTAGTAAATAAAAGTAACTGAGATAAACCTGTACTCCCTAGAATGTAGGTGGGAGAGATACATGATTATATACATTTGGAAAATCCTAGAGGGATTAGTACCAAACTTGCATGCAAAAATCACTCCCTATGAAAGCAAAAGATTCGGTAGACAATGCAACATCCCCCCCAATGAAAAGCAGGAGTACCACTAGCACAATAAGAGACAATACATTAAGTGTCAGGGGCCCAAGACTGTTCAACTGCTTCCCAGCATACATAAGGGGGATTACCAATAGACCCCTGGCTGTCTTCAAGAAGGCACTGTACAAGCACCTAAAGTCAGTACCTGACCAGCCAGGCTGTGGTTCGTACATCGGGTTGTGTGCAGCCAACAGTAACAGTAAGTTTATTCAGGTACATATACACAACTACAGTTACATAGATTATCTTACATAGCAGCATGTGGGTATTATTATTATTATTATAATCAAGGGGGAAGCACTAAACCCGGAGGATTATACAGCGCCTGGGGGGGATGTGGAAGGCATTCAGGCTTAATTCGGGGAACTGGAGCACAGATCCAATTCCCTAAATCAAGAGCCCCTCACCAACATCAAGGAACCTTCCTTGAGGGGAGCATGTGGGTAGAGAACCTAGGATAACCCAACAAAGTCAGACGGAGTGACTTATTTCCATTGGTTGATCAGGCCCTGATCCATCATGAGGCCAGGTCACAGACCGGGCCACAGGGGCCGGGCCCGGTGGTCTGATGGCTAAAGCTCCCGCTTCACACACGGAGGGCCCGGGTTCGATTCCCGGCGGGTGGAAATTCCGACACGTTTCCTTACACCTATTGTCCTGTTCACCTAGCAGCAAATAGGTACCTGGGTGTTAGTCGACTGGTGTGGGTTGCATCCTGGGGGACAAGATTAAGGACCCCAATGGAAATAAGTTAGACAGTCCTCGATGACGCACTGACTTTCTTGGGTTATCCTGGGTGGCTAACCCTCCGGGGTTAAAAATCCGAACAAAATCTTATCTTCTTATCTTATCTGACCCCTGGAACCCTCTCCAGGTATACTCCAGGCATTAAGTAGGCTTTGCATACACACCACAAATTAAAAAAAATATCATTGTTGAGGGAACACATGATATGAGATTTAACCTAAGATGAATCATTTCATAAACCAATCACCGATAAAAAAAAATTAACATTACCCTTATTGGGAAAATGGACACTAATGCTTTCAATAATACCTTCAATGAAGACGTGTCAGTCCTTAAATAAGTTTATTCAGATATAGGTACACATAAATACAGTTACATAAATTATCATACATAGCAGCATATGTATAGATTACCTAGGATAATCCAAGAAAATCAGAAAAGGACCCCAATGGAAATAAGTCACTCTGTCTGACTTTTTTGGGTTATCCTAGGTTCTCTACACATATGCTGCTATGTATGATAATTCTATGTAACTGTATTTGTGTATACCTGAATAAACTTGCTTACTTACATACACTAAAAATCGTGGGTGGAAACACCTTAAACAAAGGTGTCCTAAGCGAACACACCGGTATCCATTTCCCTCAATTTGTCAACATTACCCTCACTTCTATAAAAAAAAAAATCTTCCTGAAATGTCCTATTGTTTTTGAGATTATTTTTTTGTCGATACTAGAAGTTTACGCGTGGTTTCTGCTATAAATCTAGATTTTTAACAAGCAAAACACACTTAACAACCTTTGTTATTGTTGGTGTTAAGGGTGATAAGTGCTTGAGGAGCCGTGTAAACCTCAGCTCCAGAACCCTGGAGTTGGTGGAGGCTTACCGAAGCCTCATAATTCCCACACCTGGTTGCTACGGGTTATGAAATAGTTTATAATATCGTCATGTAACAGCTCATTCATCTGGCCGATGAAATTTGTGGGTTCAATAAAAAAAGTTACAGATATCGTGTCATTAACGATGGCTTAGGGCGTCTCTAAATGATCCTGTTTATCTATCAGTCAACAGGTTCAATTTTTTTTTATTTGATATCATTATTAGATGCATCGCATTATACGGATACTTTTGCTTTATACAGTTTATTTTACAAGCTAAGAACTATTATACTATCTGAGCTCATTTCATGTATTATAATAGCACTTTAATGGCATTCCTGGAGGCTTAAAAAAGTCGTAACGACACGATTGCAAACGAACCACGGTACGGGTGGGAATTGAACTCGCGGTGGTTTGTAAAAGAAAAGCCCGACGCATTAGCCACTGGGCCAGCTGGCTGCAATAAGTAGCTAGCGCGTCGGTCTGGAGTTTTACGATTCACTCGCATTTAGTTCAATCCCCACCCGTACCGTGGTCTGGATGCCTAAATTTTTTCTTTCAAGATTTTCGTAGGAAAAGGGGAGAAAACGGCTTTATTTTGATTATATTACCCCCGATGGGTTATAAGCCAGGATAACCCAATAAAGCCAATCACTGTGACTCATTACGTATCCCCAAAGGAGAAACAATAAGAAGGTGCCTGATTTTTTTTCTTCCTCCAAAGTTTGAAGTCCCTTGACCTGTACTCCTTGGAACACAGACGAAAAAGATACCTCATAATTTACACATGGAAAATCATCGAGGGACTAATCCAAGATCTTCACATGGAAATCACTCCCTAGTGCGCCCAGCTCACACACTGAGGTCTGTGGTTCGATCCCCAATACTGGTGGAAACATTAGGACGTGTTCCCTTAAGACACCTGCTGTCCATGTTCATAGCAGTAGTGCGTACCTGGGTGTTAGTCGACTGGTGTGGGTCGCATCCTGGAGACAAAACTGACCTAATTTGCCCGAAATGCTCTGCATAACAAGCGGCTTTTTATATAGTATGTCATTGATGTCAGCTAGGCGTGTATACCTTGTACATGTACATGTACTTGTAGATACAAAGATTTATTATTAGTATTATTATTTAAGACTTAGCAGCCAGAGTAACATTCCCCCAATGAAAATAAGTGGCACCATGAATAAGCTAAGAGACAACTTAGTGTCAGGGACCCAAGACTGTTCAACTGCTTCCCAGCATATATAAGGGGGACTACCAATAGACCCCTGGCTGTCTTCAAGAGGGAGCTGGACAAACATTAAGTCAGTACCTGACTAGCCGGGCTGTGGTCCGTACGTTGGATTGATTGCATGCAACCAGCAGTAACAGCCTGGTTGATCAAACCCTGATACACCACGAGGCCTGGTCATGGACTGGGCCGCAGGGGCGTTGACCCTTGGAACACCCTCCAGGTAGCTTTTTCATTTTATTCCGTTTATAACTCGATAACGCCTCATCCAGTCAACTTAAATGTTTCACCACTTGTGTACGGCAACGATGACCGAATTCTTGGAACATGTGAAAATTTGTGTGGACTGCCTCCAAGTGAGTCGCCTACCCTGGCAAACTCTGTTGACACCGAGCTCTGAGGTGGGTACCTCAGCCTCACAAGTGGCTTATAGGACAGATTTTCACAAATGATTGGTATTGCAAGAAACCTCGCCTGCATGCACGTATAAAGAACTAACTTACTTGGTGTTGCAGCATATATCCTGATCTTCAACTTCCTAAGCCTAGCTTTAGCCCCCTTGGACTTCCCCTTGGGAACCACGTGCAACCGGGAGCATTAATTCCTGCAATATTCAATCGTTATTAGTGTCCTGCCTGCACCTCAGAAATTCCTATATCCAAGAGGGTATGTATCCCCTAGTATAACTATGCAGACTCAGACGCTAGCTTCAGACGACTCTGAGACGCTGGTACTTACTGGGCATACTCTCTCTGTAGCATGCCGAGCCCTCAGTTAACTCAACCCACAATCTCCTAAGTCACTGGCCAGATCCTACGGGAAAAGGTGAATATCTCGTCTTACTGTATGGGCTGATGGAGGAGATCATCTACGGTACATCGAGGTGTCTCTACCAGATTTCCCCAGGTCTCAGATGTGAAGACACGTGGGGGCGCCGCCTGATGTTCACGGCACGTCTTGTCCAGTCGAAGTCTATCGTAAGCAGGACGCTATTCTGTCTTTGTGACCTGCGCCCCGCCATTCAAGCTAGGGCTGCCAGTTCTCCCTAGCTAACTTATCCTAATGTTTGCCTACATTATCGGCCTATTACTACCTATGTTAAGGTCTTAGGTCTACTCTATCATTATCTACAGATGCCTTAGTAAACCTAATATGAGTGTACTACCAGTAAACCTACCTCCTACTTCCCTGAAGAGTAAATCTATAAATTAAATAAGCTTACCAACCGCCAACCAGAGAATGCCGTGTTTGGGAGGGTTTAAGGGCCGCTCGGCTCAGACGACCAGACGCTCGTGCTGGATCTGAGCTGTGGAACTATTTGGACCAAATAAATTTCCACATCCTCCCGCCGGCGAAGGTAGGCGCTAAGTCTAGATCAAGTCTGCCTCCCGCAGGCCCCCCCAGTGGGCCCTGGACTCGAGCGCCGTTCGACGGGTCGTCCGGCCGCTCAGCTCGCTCAACCTCTGGTCTGATTTCTCATGTCCCGGTCCCACCGTGTGGACCTCGAGAGGCAAAAGCCTGTTGATGGGTCTTATAGTCTCGACACCGTTCATTCTCACTTTCACCATTCTCAACCGCCCAGCCTTGTCTGGGTGGGTTGACACTACCAGGCCAAGAGGCCAGTATGCCCTCGGCGCCTCGGATTCTACCAGCACCAGGTCCCCTTCACTTAGCATCATCTTATTCGCCTCAGGGTCGGCACCATAGAAATGTTCCCGCAAGGTTGTCAAGTAATCCCTGCGCCACACCTGGTTCCATTTGTCCAGGATGTTCACCAGTCTGTTGTGACTCCTGTGCAGTTCTTCATTGATGGGGGGACCATCTGGCCCATAATAATCCAGCTCCTTGGAAGACTGACTCAAAATTGCGGGGAAGGGCTCAATCCTTCTTCCAAACAGCATGTGATTGGGGGTGAGAGCTTCTTGCTCGTCAATCCCATTTTGTACGTAGGTCAGAGGCCTGTTATTAACTCTTGCCTCTATCTCAACTAACACTGTCCTCAGTTCATCACAGCTCACCCTCCTGCCGTGCAAGACCTTCCGAATGCACCTTTTGACTGTGCCCACCATGCGTTCATAGAATCCCCCTTGCCAGGGTGCCCTGGGAGCTATGAACCTCCACTCGCACTCTATTCTCTTCAGGTGTTCTCGTACTTCTCCGTTGTCCCTAAGATTCCTGAAAACTTTATCGGCCGCCCTAAAGCTTGTGCCATTGTCCGAGATAATCAATCGCGGGCACGAGAATCTGGCAGTAAACCTCCTGAACAACTTCACGAAAGTCTCTGTCGTCATATCTTCTGCCAACTCCAAATGCACCGCTCGAGTAGTAGCACAAGTAAACAGGCAGACATATACTTTCTGAGGGCCCTCCTTAACGTCTCCTGGGTTCTTCAATGTGATAGCCCCCGTATAGTCTATTCCTACAGTCTCAAAGGGCCTGTCACTATGTACCCGCTCCTGAGGCAGCGGTGGTGGACCTGGGTAGGGTAGGGTCCTCCCATCGTACCGCCGGCAGACCGTGCAACTCTTTAGCACCCTTTTGACGGCAGCTCGACCCTTCAGTACCCAGTAATTCTGACGTAGGCAGGTGAGGGTATCTCCAAACCCCCCATGTAAGGTCCTCTGATGGGCATCTTGTATCAATAGCTCTGTCGCCCATCCCTCCTTTCCCAGTAGCACGGGATGTTTGGCCCCATAGCTGAGCTCAGAGTTTTGTATTCTTCCCCTGCATCTTATTAGCCCCGCATGATCTAGGAACAATCCCAATGAGTGAACCAATTTGCTGTTCCCTGAGTCGTCATCGTTGGACACGCGTCCTGACGCCATAACCTGCTGCCGGGTCGCAAGTACTTCCAGCACTCCTGGAAACGTCCCCCTTTGGTACTGCCTTATCCAATATTCTCTGGGACCCACTAGAGACAACTGTCGACCCTGGCTTACCTTGTCATGCAGCTTCCTCACGAATCGAAATACCATTTCCGTGACTCCTATAAGTTTTCTCCACGAGGAGTAGCGCCTGGGGTCAAATAATTCAGTGTCGTGTTCCCCCGCAAAATGTACTATGCTGCTGATTGTCTCCACGAATTTCTGCTCCGGCCAGCAATCCCTTGCCGGTAACCAGTCTGGGCCTTTGAACCAAAGCTCGCTTTTACTCAACTTTCTGTGTGTCACCCCTCGGCTTATCAGGTCGGCTGGGTTTTGATCTGTAGGCACATACAGAATTGTTGACATTGACTGTAGTTCCCGTATCTCCTTTACCCGATTCCTGACATAGGGGAGCTTAGACCTGTCATTCTGGACCCACTGTAAGGCCACCTCCGAGTCTGTCCATACATAGGTGTGTGTCACCCTCAGATTACTTAACACCTCCTCTACGTACTTACCCAGTCTTGCTCCCAGCAACATCGCCGTGAGCTCTAGCTTTGGGATCGAGCAATCCTTCAGGGGTGTCACCCGCGCACGACTGGTGACCAGATTGACTTGGTCCCCGGCCACCAAATACGCTACTGCCCCATAGGCCCTGGAGGAGGCATCACAAAAGACGTGCAAGTCATAATCCCGCCCGGTGCACCCGATGGACCTGGGGAATGTGAACTCGTGCAATTCCGCTAGGTCTTTGTTAACCAGATCCCACTCCTGGCAGACTGTTTCTGGCAGTGGGTCGTCCCAACCTAGGTTCAGCTCCCAGGTCTGTTGTACTAGCATCCTCCCTCGAATGGTGATGGGTGTCAACAAACCCAAAGGATCGAAGGCAGTCTGCACTTTGCTCAGCAAAGACCTCCTAGTCAGCTTCCCTTCCCCATCAGGCTTCCTCTTTAGCCTAAGTCTGTCTTCCTTGATTTCCCACTCCAGTCCCAACACCGATGTTACCTCAGGCACTGAGTAGCCAGTATAGTCACGTTCCACCATGCCCCGCAACGTTGGATTGTTTGTCACCCATTCTCTCAATGGCATGTTAGCCGAGAGCATCTCCTGATTTGACTCTCGGTAAATATCCATCAACAGCCTTTCATCTGAGGTGGTACCCTGCATGTTGTCTACATAAAATAGGGTCTTCAGTAATTCTTTAAGCGGGCTGTTACAGTTCACAAGGTGGTAGTCTATGGTAGCCTGTAATAGGAATGGTGAACTAGTGGCACCAAACAACACTGCCCTGAATCTATAGGTATCATACCCTTGCTTGGGCATCTCCCTGTTAGCCAGCCACAAGAACCTTGTGTAGTCCCTATCCTGTGGCTGCAACCCAATACGTAGGAAGGCTTTGCTAATGTCTGCCGCATAGGCGTACTGTTCCGTCCTGAATCTCAACAACACATCTGCTAATTTCTGCGTCAGGGAGGGCCCTGTGAGCAGACAGTCGTTCAACGATGGCTCTCGGGGACTCGCCTGCGAGCTGCAGTTGAAGACTACTCTGATGAGAGTGGTTACCGACTCCTTGGTGACTGCCATGTGTGGAAGATAATGGGTGTTTTCCCCAGGGCTGGCATTGGGCACTTTCTCGATGAACCCAAGGGCCAGCTGTTCCTTAATAATATCATCATATTTCCCCACCAGACCCTTCTTGGTCAGGCTGTTCACCAATGAATTCAACTGACCACGTGCCCTCTTGAAATTAGTGGGCAGCGTTGGGTGGCCCGGTTTCCATGGGAGTCGCACCCAATACTGCCCGTCCCTGAACTGCACATGGTTCAAGTAATCTCGATACGTCTCTTTGTGTTCGGGGGGCGGCTGGTCACCTTTAATACCTACTACATCCAGGTCCCATAGTTTATGGACCGGCTCACTGTCGGATATGCCAACTTGCGCCTCTGACAGGCCTTCGTGCACACCAATCCGCATCACCAGTACAGCCTCAGTCGCTGTAATACCAGAGCCCTCCTTTCCCGGGGTCGCAGGGAAGTGAGCTGGTATTCTGCCTCCTACGATGTACCCCGCTGGAGTCCTGTACAGGCCCACACCTTCCTTGATAACCCTTCTCGTAGACACGAACTCGTCTAGGTAATCCCCTCCTACCAAGATGCCTACATTACTAACATTGTCTGTAGCAATGTCTGGTTCTGCTAGCTTCACACCCAACTCCCTCAAACGTTTGACTGCTGCAGCCAGTCCCCTAGTGGTAATGATATTGGGCAGTCTCTTCACCATCAAGGCTGAAATTTCCCGTCGATGCCCGGCTAACCTGACCGTCACATTGACTACTGGATAAGACCTGCGTGGGACTTCCCCACCAAACCCTTCCACCTTCATGTCAACTTTACCAACTGTCTCCAGCTTCAACCTAGTGGCTAGACTCTCCGCTATGAAGGATCTCTGTGCCCCACTGTCGAAGAACAAACGGGTTGTTTCAGACTTCTTCCCGTTCACGACCACCGCCATTATGGTGGGCAAGGCCACCGAGCCTTGAAACTGCTCACCAGAACAAATTCTCGGTGCCGTACTCACCACACTCATCGTTACTTCTGACTTGTTCTTGCTCTCCGCCCTTTCTTGCGGTTTGCTCTCCTTAACTTGTGCTAATCCGGCATCATTAGGACACAGTGCACTGTGGTGCTTTCCCTTCCGGCAGCCCCGACACTCCCTGAGCATGGTGTTACAGTCCCTGGCAAAATGTTCTCCACAACACTTGAAACAAAGTCTCAACTCTCTTAGCCGTTGAACCCTTTGGTTATAGGTGGTGAAGCTTGAACACCCTGAACTAGCGTGTTCTTCATCACAAAACACGCACCGTCTCATACTGGCCGCTTTAGTGGCTTCTCCCTTGGCCCTGGGGGTGGAGGGTTCGCCCTGGGCATAATACGTGCCTACTTTAGTGGGAGGTGGTTTAGGTCTATCTCTCGAATGTCTGGGGAAGTCGACCGACTTCTCCTTGGTAGGTAATTTCTCCCCCTGACCTATGCTCAGGTGAGATACGAGATCCCCTAACCCTTCAACAATTTGGTTTATCGTGAACCTATTCGTCCGATGTTTTAAGTGTAACTCATGCACTGTCGTGCTAGCCAGTTTCCTCTGAATCACCTGGCTAAGGATCCATTTTGAATCATTCTCATCATGCAAATCTCTGAAACTATTGGTCAAGCTCATAACCTCAATACGGAACTTCTCTAGACTTTGACGGTCATGTCGGCAAGCCTCTAGATCCAACAACCGATAAAGTATAGCTACCTTTATCTCCTCAGTGTTGCCAAACATGTCTTCTAATTGGTCTTTGGCATGTTGGTAATTAGTGTCAGTAATCGGGTAGTGCCGGACCAGATCTAAGGCTTTACCCTTGAGCTGCGACCGCAAATACTGCAACTTGACGGCATCTGACAAATCATTTCTGTCATCTATCTGGGCTCTAAACTGATCCCAGAAAGCAATGTACTCTGTTAAGGTTCCGTCAAACGTTGGTAAATTCAACTGGGGCAATCTGGGCAACACATTAACAGGCGTGCCGTTGTTCGTGTTCTTTGAAACATTTGCTGCCCCTGCTGTACCGGCCTTCAAAGTCTTTATTAACTGCCTGCAGAGTCTCATCTCTGCTTTACACTCTGCCCTTCGTTCGTCATAGTCTGTCCGTGCTACTTCGACCGTATATTCAGACTCACCTGTAGTATAGGCCTCTGTCTCATAAAGGATAAATGATCTCTCAAAGGCCTCCAGTCTTTGCTCCAAAGGTTTCAGGCAACTCTCTAGATCCTCCCAGTCTACGTCCTGATCTTGCCTGGCCATACGACACTCCTCACATGCTTTGCTCAGGCGCCCCTTATAGGCTCCCATAGACCGCTTTAATTGACTTAGAGCTGGGACAGCTGGTACTGCATCTTCACCTACCATAGTTGCGGTTTAGTTAAGATCACGGTGCTAATTTGTATTTCAATTAGCCCACCCCACAGCACAAACGGTATTAGGTGAGAATGAACGGGTCTCAAGGCTTCTCAACAAGCTTAACAATTCCCTTTATTATATTGACTCTACTCTGAATCAAAAATGTACACTGTTAGCTCTCAAATCCCAATCAAAAATGTGTATCGATGTGAAAGCTTAATCTAGCACTCAACTGTACAATGCCAGCAAATAATTACAGGACTTAACCTAGTCTCAGGTATAATTCACAAATCCCACATTAACATGAATCAAAGATGATGAAAATCACAATAAAAGTGCAGTATACAAATTAAAATCACTTGGTTAACACAAGTAAATTCAACAATTCAACTTGTGAAACAGTAAATAAATAATGTATGTAAACAGCTTGGCCTAACTGAGCCCAGCTTACTCTGTTTAGGGTGGATGGTTGGATAAGGTAAATCCTAACCTAACTAGTGTGCTATAACTTAAACCTGGCTTTATAACTCCCTGTAAATAATAACTAGGTTAAATCTGTCCTAGCTACTATAACCTTTTGTAAATATTGCACAAGCCTAGCCTAACTGTGGCTACCTTGCAAATCCACTGTAAGTAATTAACACACAAGTCTCCTACTCTGGATTACTTGTAATCACTGTAAATAATTAAATTCACAAGCTTCTCTAGCCTACCTGGCCTGCCTGTAAATTACTGCAAATAACAACTTCTGTGTATAGTCAGCTTGGCCTAGCCTCTGAGTAACTTTGACCTAGGTGTGCTAACTTAACCTAACTTTTTTAAACTGGTTCCTAACTGTGGCCTAGCTATGGTAGCTTAACCTAACTGTGGCCTAGCTATGATAGCTTAACCTAACTCTGTAAAACTGGTTCCTAACTGTGGCCTAGCTATGATAGCTTAACCTAGCTATTCCACATCCGGTTTTCGAAGGACCACTTTTGTGAAAATTTGTGTGGACTGCCTCCAAGTGAGTCGCCTACCCTGGCAAACTCTGTTGACACCGAGCTCTGAGGTGGGTACCTCAGCCTCACAAGTGGCTTATAGGACAGATTTTCACAAATGATTGGTATTGCAAGAAACCTCGCCTGCATGCACGTATAAAGAACTAACTTACTTGGTGTTGCAGCATATATCCTGATCTTCAACTTCCTAAGCCTAGCTTTAGCCCCCTTGGACTTCCCCTTGGGAACCACGTGCAACCGGGAGCATTAATTCCTGCAATATTCAATCGTTAATAGTGTCCTGCCTGCACCTCAGAAATTCCTATATCCAAGAGGGTATGTATCACCTAGTATAACTATGCAGACTCAGACGCTAGCTTCAGACGACTCTGAGACGCTGGTACTTACTGGGCATACTCTCTCTGTAGCACGCCGAGCCCTCAGTTAACTCAACCCACAATCTCCTAAGTCACTGGCCAGATCCTACGGGAAAAGGTGAATATCTCGTCTTACTGTATGGGCTGATGGAGGAGATCATCTACGGTACATCGAGGTGTCTCTACCAGATTTCCCCAGGTCTCAGATGTGAAGACACGTGGGGGCGCCGCCTGATGTTCACGGCACGTCTTGTCCAGTCGAAGTCTATCGTAAGCAGGACACTATTCTGTCTTTGTGACCTGCGCCCCGCCATTCAAGCTAGGGCTGCCAGTTCTCCCTAGCTAACTTATCCTAATGTTTGCCTACATTATCGGCCTATTACTACCTATGTTAAGGTCTTAGGTCTACTCTATCATTATCTACAGATGCCTTAGTAAACCTAATATGAGTGTACTACCAGTAAACCTACCTCCTACTTCCCTGAAGAGTAAATCTATAAATTAAATAAGCTTACCAACCGCCAACCAGAGAATGCCGTGTTTGGGAGGGTTTAAGGGCCGCTCGGCTCAGACGACCAGACGCTCGTGCTGGATCTGAGCTGTGGAACTATTTGGACCAAATAAATTTCCACAGAACATTTAGTATGTTCAGGTGCCCTATGACCCGAGTTATTGAATCCATTCCCAGCATCCTGGAATGGCTTGAATGAATCAAAACCTTGAGTGGCGCAGCTTCAAACATTAAAAAAAGGTGTCCACAGATTTGACGATGGAGAATAATGACATTCAAATGTGTAAGCGCAGAGTTTACCATTTTATATTTAAAATGGTGTGAAAATATTCAAATTCAAATTCAAATTCAAAGTTTATTCTCTATAAGGATTACAATGCTGAGTTTACAGAAATTTGGTTATTGTGTGGTTTACATGTAGTAAAATTGTGATTACAGAGTGTACCACTAGAACGCTTAGCATGGCTAGGCATTTCGGGCAGACTTAGTTTTATTCTTAATTGTAAAATATTACAAATTATGAGGTAAGTTGGTATTATGACTGACTAAATACTAGTTTGTGAGTTTAGCAGTGTAAATGCTTTTGTTTTGGCACAGTACATAGTTTCAGTATTGGAGTATCACAGGATTCATTATTTTAAGATTGAGATTAATATTTCTGTTTATGGTCAAATGAGTCAGTGAGTGTAAGTGTGAACCACCAGGTGGTATTCGTGTAGTTAGTTGACAGGGTGTATCAGGGAGATAAGATGTTTTCTAATGGTAGTTTTGAAGGTGATGAATGTGTCTGCAGTTCTAGAGTTCTCAGGTAGGGTATTCCAGATTTTAGGGCCTTTGACATACATTGAATTTTTGTAAAGGTTTAGTCGGACACGGGGAATGTAGTAGAGATGTTTGTGTCTGGTGTTATGCCTGTGGGTTCTGTCACAACTATCAAGAAAGCGTTTTAGGTCAAGGTTGATATTAGAGTTTAAGGCCCTGTAGATGTAGATTGCACAGTAGTAAGTGTGGATGTACTGAACAGGGAGTAAGTTTAGGTCTATGAAGAGTGGGGGGGGTGTGTTGCCAGGGATGGGATTTAGTGATTATTCTTACTGCAGCTTTTTGTTGGGTTATTATTGGCTTTGGGTGTGTTGCTGCAGTTGATCCCCAAGCACAAATAGCATAGGTGAGGTATGGATAAATAAGTGAGTGGTATAGTGTGAGAAGGGCATTTTGCGGCACGTAATATCGTATCTTGGAGAGGATCCCAACCGTTTTGGATACTTTTTTGGTTATATGCTGGATATGGGTGCTGAAATTCAGGTTGTTGTCAAGGTATAAGCCTAGGAATTTGCCCCCATTATTTCTGGTAATTAGAGTGTTGTCAATCTTAATGTTAATTTGTGCATCTCCTGCTCTGCTACCAAACATAATATAGTAGGTTTTGTCAATGTTAAGCATAAGTTTATTGGCTGTCATCCAAGTCGACATTTTGATCAGCTCCTCATTCACAGTGGTGTTGAGGGTGGCAAGATTAGGGTGAGAGATGACATAAGTCGTGTCGTCAGCAAAGAGAATGGGTTTCAGGTGTTGGGATACGTTTGGAAGGTCATTGATGTATATGAGGAAGAGCAGGGGACCAAGGACACTTCCCTGCGGAACTCCAGTATCAAGTGACCGTGTTGCTGATGCTGTGTCTTTAATGGTGACATACTGATACCTATTAGTAATGTAAGATTTGAAATAAGCAAGCGCATGGCCTCTTATACCGTAATGATCAAGTTTGTGGAGTAGGATGTTGTGGTCTACTGTGTCAAAAGCTTTTCTTAGGTCAATAAAAATTCCTAGTGGATATTCCTTATTTTCCAATGCTGTGTAAAGCAGATCTAGCATTTTTATGATTGCATCATTAGTGCTTTTATTTTTCCTGAATCCAAATTGGCAGGGGTTGAGTATGTTTTGAGCCGTTATAAATGAATACAGTCTCCTGTGCACGAGTTTCTCAAAGATTTTGGATAGCAATGGTAAGTTAGATATTGGCCTATAGTTGTTTAAGTCTGTAGGGTCACCACCTTTATGTATTGGTGTAACCCTTGCCATCTTGAGTAGTTTCGGGAAGGTGCTAGTCTCTAGTGACTTGTTAAAGAGTAATGAAATAGCATGCGAAAGGACATGGGCCGCTCGCTTGTACAGTAATGGTGGGACATGAGACAGATTCCCCGAGTTATTTTTAAGTGACTTTATAATCTCAGTGACTTCCGTGGGCTCAGTTGGTGCAAGATAGAAGGAATTAGGGAAATTCCCATCTAGGTAGTCCCCGGCATGGGCATTGGTATGTGGGATTTTACTGGCGAGATTAGATCCTATGGTTGAGAAGAAGTCGTTTATCTTGTTAGCTGTGTCAGTGGGATGTAGTGGTGTTTCATTAGGTTTAGTTAGGACAATATTCTTGGTTTTTCTAAGTTTGTGGGTCCCTAGAATCTGAGAGAGTGTTTTCCAGGTCTTTTTTATATCTCCTCTAGTGTCTGTGAATCTACTGGAGTAGTATAGTTGTTTGGCTTTCTTTATTACTTTGGTGAGAGCTGATGAATAGTGTTTAAGAATATCTTTGTGTATTAAGCCTTGTCTAAATTGCTTTTCATACCTGGAGTTTACCTGGAGAGAGTTCCGGGGGTCAACGCCCCCGCGGCCCGGTCTGTGACCAGGCCTCCTGGTGGATCAGAGCCTGATCAACCAGGCTGTTGCTGCTGGCTGCACGCAAACCAACGTACGAGCCACAGCCCGGCTGATCAGGAACTGACTTTAGGTGCTTGTCCAGTGCCAGCTTGAAGACTGCCAGGGGTCTGTTGGTAATCCCCCTTACGTGTGCTGGGAGGCAGTTGAACAGTCTCGGGCCCCTGACACTTATTGTATGGTCTCTTAACGTGCTAGTGACACCCCTGCTTTTCATTGGGGGGATGGTGCATCGTTTGCCAAGTCTTTTGCTTTCGTAGTGAGTGATTTTCGTGTGCAAGTTCGGTACTAGTCCCTCTAGGATTTTCCAGGTGTATATAATCATGTATCTCTCCCTCCTGCATTCCAGGGAATACAGGTTTAGGAACCTCAAGCGCTCCCAGTAATTGAGGTGTTTTATCTCCGTTATGCGCGCTGTGAAAGTTCTCTGTACATTTTCTAGGTCGGCAATTTCACCTGCCTTGAAAGGTGCTGTTAGTGTGCAGCAACATTCCAGCCTAGATCGAACAAGTGACCTGAAGAGTGTCATCATGGGCTTGGCCTCCCTAGTTTTGAAGGTTCTCATTATCCATCCTGTCATTTTTCTAGCAGATGCGATTGATACAATGTTATGGTCCTTGAAGGTGAGATCCTCTGACATAATCACTCCCAGGTCTTTGACGTTGGTGTTTCGCTCTATTTTGTGGCCAGAATTTGTTTTGTACTCTGATGAAGATTTAATTTCCTCATGTTTACCATATCTGAGTAATTGAAATTTCTCATCGTTGAACTTCATATTGTTTTCTGCAGCCCACTGAAAGATTTGGTTGATGTCCGCCTGGAGCCTTGCAGTGTCTGCAATGGAAGACACTGTCGTGCAGATTCGGGTGTCATCTGCAAAGGAAGACACGGTGCTGTGGCTGACATCCTTGTCTATGTCGGATATGAGGATGAGGAACAAGATGGGAGCGAGTACTGTGCCTTGTGGAACAGAGCTTTTCACCGTAGCTGCCTCGGACTTTACTCTGTTGACGACTACTCTCTGTGTTCTGTTAGTGAGGAAATTATAGATCCATCGACCGACTTTTCCTGTTATTCCTTTAGCACGCATTTTGTGCGCTATTACGCCATGGTCACACTTGTCGAAGGCTTTTGCAAAGTCTGTATATATTACATCTGCATTCTTTTTGTCTTCTAGTGCATTTAGGACCTTGTCGTAGTGATCCAATAGCTGGGACAGACAGGAGCGACCTGTTCTAAACCCAAGTTGCCCTGGGTTGTGTAACTGATGGGTTTCTAGATGGGTGGTGATCTTGCTTCTTAGAACCCTTTCAAAGATTTTTATGATATGGGATGTTAGTGCTATTGGTCTGTAGTTCTTTGCTGTTGCTCTACTGCCCCCTTTGTGGAGTGGGGCTATGTCTGTTGTTTTTAGTAACTGTGGGACGACCCCCGTGTCCATGCTCCCTCTCCATAGGATGGAAAAGGCTCGTGATAGGGGCTTCTTGCAGTTCTTGATGAACACAGAGTTCCATGAGTCTGGCCCTGGGGCAGAGTGCATGGGCATGTCATTTATCGCCTGTTCGAAGTCATTTGGCGTCAGGATAACATCGGATAGGCTTGTGTTAATCAAATTTTGTGGCTCTCATAAAAAATTCATTTTGATCTTCGACTCTCAGTCTGGTTAGCGGCTTGCTAAAAACTGAGTCATATTGGGACTTGAGTAGCTCACTCATTTCCTTGCTGTCATCTGTGTAGGACCCATCTTGTTTAAGTAGGGGCCCAATACTGGACGTTGTTCTCGATTTTGATTTGGCATAGGAGAAGAAATACTTTGGGTTTCTTTCGATTTCATTTATGGCTTTTAGTTCTTCCCGCGATTCCTGACTCCTAAAGGATTCTTTTAGCTTAAGTTCGATGCTTGCTATTTCTCTGACCAGTGTCTCCCTACGCATTTCAGATATATTGACCTCTTTTAGCCGCTCTGTTATTCTTTTCCGTCGCCTGTAAAGGGAGCGCCTGTCTCTTTCTATTTTACATTTACTACTCCTTTTTCTTAGAGGAATAAGCCTTGTGCATACATCGAGTGCCACCGAGTTAATCTGTTCTAGGCATAAGTTGGGGTCTGTGTTGCTTAGTATATCTTCCCAGCTTATATCGGTTAGGACTTGGTTTACTTGGTCCCACTTTATGTTTTTGTTATTGAAGTTGAATTTGGTGAATGCTCCCTCGTGACTAGTCTCATTATGTCGGTCTGGGGCTCCACGCATACATGTCTGAACCTCAATTATGTTGTGATCTGAGTATATTGTTTTTGATATGGTGACATTTCTTATCAGATCATCATTGTTAGTGAAGATGAGGTCTAGTGTATTCTCCAGTCTAGTAGGCTCTATTATTTGCTGGTTTAAATTGAATTTTGTGCAGAGATTTAAAAGCTCGTGTGAGTGTGAGTTTTCATCAGAGCTGCCTCCTGGTGTTATTACTGCAACAATATTATTTGCTATATTCCTCCATTTTAGGTGCCTTAAGTTGAAATACCCCAGGAGCAAGATGTTGGGTGCAGGAGCTGGAAGATTTTCCAGACAGTGGTCAATTTTTAACAGCTGTTCCTGGAATTGCTGGGATGTTGCATCCGGAGGCTTGTAGACTACCACAATGACTAGGTTTTGGTTCTCGACCTTTACTGCTAAAACTTCCACAACATCATTTGAGGCATTAAGCAGTTCTATGCAAACAAGTGACTCTGCAATGTACAGGCCAACCCCCCCCCCTTTTTCCTGTTCACTCTGTCACATCTGTATAGGTTGTAACCTGGGATCCATATTTCGTTGTCCAAGTGATCCTTTATGTGGGTCTCAGTGAAAGCCGCGAACATTGCCTTTGCCTCTGCAAGCAGTCCACGGATGAAAGGTATTTTGTTGTTTGTTGCTGGCTTTAGACCCTGTATATTTGCAAAGAAGAATGTTATCGGACTGGTGGTATTGTTGGTACTGGGGGGGATTTTTTTTCCGGCATTAGTATCTGTATCTGTTGGTTTGGAGTGGAGGCCATCGACTGTGGTTCCACTCCAGGAATGACTGGATTTGGTGTACGATTTCTGCCATTTCCTGCCAGTTTTTTTTCCTTCCTGGCACTAAAAAACCTCTCCCTCTTGAGTGGCTGTGGCTACCCAGGTTTTCCCATGGCCTGGATGTTTTGTATCTTTTTGTCCCCTTTAGATGGTATGCCTGGCAATTTAAGTTATAGCACAGTCTTTCCTGTACTGAAGAGGTACACAGTTCAGGGTGAAAAAGCTTACAGGAAGGGAGTTTGCATTTTCCTGTTGTCATATGGGCATGGCATTTTCTAGGGTGGTCATAGTTGCACGTCCCATCTGTTTTTCCAGATTTCCCATGCCAGCAGATACCAAGTGCATAGTATGTGCACAGGCTTGGTTTCCGTTTGCCTTGGGTTTCTGTGACTGTATTCCCTGTTGTTGCATGTTTCCCTGTCTTACTTCTATCCTCCCTAGCACCAACAATGGAGCTCCCACCAGTTGTTTTTGGCAATATATCCTCACTATTGCTAGTGGAGTCCTCTTGTTTGCTATTTCCTGCGGTATTTCTAGTTTGCAATATTGGTTTTATCTTATCTTTGACTACACTTGTTTCCCTACTATGGCTCCTGTCCCCTATGAGGTCATTTATATGTATTCCTTCCTGCGTATAATTCCCGACTACCTGGACAAAATCTCCAGCTTCACCATTACTGTCTCCCAGGACAGCATCTCCAGCTTCACCATTACTGTCTCCCAGGACAGCACCTCCAGCTTCACCATTACTGTCTCCCAGGACAGCACTATCAGCCCCACATTTATTGACTACCAGGACATCACCTCCAGCCTTAATATATATTGGTGTGTCTTGTCAATGGATTTCAGAATGGTGCTGGTTAGCCATGGGCAACCAAGCCGTTTGTTTGTGATCTGTTTTGTTTTTATAGGACAATGTTTGTTGTATAGTCTAAGTAATTTGTTAAGAAAAATGTCTGTCCAGTCATCAATACCATTGGCCTTGGAGAATTCTGTAGGCCAGTCAACAGTCTCTAGGTCAGCTGTGAACTTCCTTACTGAGGCCTCGTCATGGAGTCTAAATGAGACTTTGTTGTATTCAAGTGGTGGTTTACTATTATTCCCGTTGCTGCCCAAAATGCCCCGGCAGATAGCGGTTTTTAGTACCAGTCAAAATATGAAATGTAAACACACATTGTAACCTTTGCAAAGAAAAAAGCATTTGTTTTGTTTTTGTTTTAAATCACGTTAAATAGATTTCAGTTTACCTCTTCTGAATTGCTCCAGTATATAGTGACTGATGAATCACAGGGCCGGATAGTATCCGTTAAGTTTTGCTTGCATGCAGGAAAATTTGTTGTAGTAAAATAAAAAAATGGAATACCTGGAGGGTGTTTCGGGGGTCAACGCCCCCGCGACCATGTCCATGACCAAGTCTCATGGTGGACCAGGGCCTGATCAACCAGACTGGTACTGCTGGCCGCACGCAAACCGACATACGAACCGCAGCTCGATTGATCAAGAACTGACATTAAGTATCTGAAAATAACAGAAAGGCACAATACTGTGACTGGAACTTCCTGCCTGACCTCTCCCACTACTCCTCCTACCTCCCTTGCCCCGTCCCTCCCACCTTGTCTATATGTACTGGCTCCTTCTCTCCTTCCTGTGATTTTCGTGTGCAGATTTGGGACTAGTCCCTCTAAAATTTATTGTACATATAGTTGGAATCCGTACCATAACTGGAGAATGACTCATCTGACCGATTTACTTAATACCTACCAGTTACTCAAAACCAACTCCAAAAAAACTTCTAAATAATTTAAGACAGCTCAACTATTTGATAATTTACTTCGAACTTAAAATTGTTACAATTTCATTATTATATATTTCTGATGATTGTTCAACCATTTACTCATTACTTCAAACTTGTAAGTTGTGAAAATTTGTCTGGACTACCTCCAAGTGAGTCACCTACCCTGGCAAGCTCTTTTGACACCGAGCTCTGAGGTCGGTACCTCAGCCTCACAAGTGGCTTATAGGACAGATTTTCATAAATGATTGATGTTGCAAGAAACTCGCCTGCATGCACGTATAAAGGACTAACTAACTTGGTGTTGCAGCATATATCCTGATCTTCAACCTCCCTAAGCTTAGCCCCTTTGGACTTCCCCTCAGAAACCACGTGCAATCGGGAGCCTTAATTCCTGCAATATTCAGTCGTTATTAGTGACCTGCCTGCACCTCAGAAATTCCTATATCCAAGGGGGTGTGTATCCCCTAGTATAACTATGCAGACACGGACACTAGCTTCTAGACTGACAAAAGACACTGGTACGTACTGGGCATGCACTGCCAGCTGCACAAAGGCCCACAGTTCAACTCACTCACAATTTTCCCCAGACACTGGCCAGAAATCTAAGATAAAGTGGAGGTCTTGTCTTACTGTATGGGCCTGATGGAGGAGGTCATCTACGGTACACCGAGGTGCCTCTACCAGATTTCCCCAGGTCTCATATGTGAAGACACGTGGGGGGCGCCGTCTGCTGATCACGGCACGTGTTATCCCGATGATGTCTGGTCCAAGAAGAACGAGATGGTCTCTTCCAGACCCGCGTCTCGTCGTTCAAACTAGGGCTGCCAGTTCTCCCTAGCTAACTTAACCTAGTGCTTGCCTACATTATCGGCCTATTACTACCTATGTTAAGGTCTTAGGTCTACATTATTATTATCTACAGTTGCCTCAATAATCCTAATATTAGTGTACTAACAGTAAAACTACCTACTTCTTCCCTGAAGGGTAAATCTATAAATTAAAAAGTACCTACCATCCACGCCAAACCGGGAGAGAATGTGTTTTTGTTTTGGGCTGGGTGTAAGGGCCACCCAGCGCAGCCGTTCCATAACGGCCATGCTGGGACCCCTTTGTACACGGTATCTGTCCTGTGGAACTTTAGGGACCAAATAAATTTCCACATAAGTGTTTCAATCTCATTATTTTAAAATGTACTAAATTGTAATACTTCATATTGTAATTTTTTTTATGTCGTTCTAAATTGTAATACTGTACATTTTATAAGCTATATCAAAACTGTACTTATTCTGTACTGAACTGCTCTATTAGAATTATTAAAGCCATATAGCATTACCTAATAGAATACTCCAATCTCTTGTACTCACTGTAACTCATCTAATGACCATATGTACTGTTATTGCTTTGTTAATCTTTAAGTTAATTTTAAGTTTGCCCGAAATGCTCTGCATACAAAGGGACTTTTGGCATGTACACCCAAGTATTATAATCCTTTGTATAACCATGTACCATGTCAAAATAAAAATTATTATTATTATTATTATTATTATTATTATTATTATTATTATTATTATTATTATTATTCAAATTTTCACCACTGATGTGGTATAAAACCCAGTTTGTTAATTTTATTGAATGAAAGATAACAGCAGACACATTCATCACCTTCAAAACTACCATTAGAAAACATCTTATCTCCCTGATACACCCTGTCAACTAACTACACGAATACCACCTGGTGGTTCACACTTACACTTACTCATTTGACCATAAACAGAAATATTAATCTCAATCTTAAAATAATGAATCCTGTGATACTCTAATACTGAAACTATGTACTGTGCCAAAACAAAAGCATTTACATTGCTAAACTCACAAACTAGTATTTAGTCACTTAGCCATAATACCAACTTACCTCATAATTTGTAATATTTTACAATTAAGAATAAAACTAAGTCTGCCCGAAATGCCTAGCCATGCTAAGCGTTCTAGTGGTACACTCTGTAATCACAATTTTACTACATGTAAACCACACAATAACCAAATTTCTGTAAACTCAGCATTGTAATCCTTATAGAGAATAAACTTTGAATTTGAATTTGAATTTGAATCTGTTTTTATTCAGTGACTAAAAAATGTTTCTTCTGTCTGGTCAGTAGGTGCAAATTTTAACTGTTATTGAAATAAGCAAAAAATAAAAAATTGGAATCGTTGGAGTCGGATCAATTACTAGAGAATGCCTTGTCTGATTGGCTTCAAACTTTTATAATTGGTGGACGGTATTAAGACACAGCTTGTCTCTCACTTTGAGCTGTGTTAATTTCAATCTGCCAATTTTATTAAGGAAATTGTTCCCATGAAGTAACTAGACAATGTCTCTCTGACGCTGGTCTATTTTAATTAGATGTATTTTTGTATTACTTTTGGTCAGTATGGGTGATAATTTGTCACTTTTAATAGTTTTATCAAATAAAATATTTTTTTTTACTGGATTGTAGAAAATTATAAAAAGAATGTAAACAAGAAAAGATAACTAAAAAAAAATACGAGCTTTTATGGTGTTTATAAGTTAATCGATGGAAGGTTTTCCTATTTTCGGAAAAATTCTCTGCAAGATTTTCTTTTGTTTCCTCACAAATTTTTGTTTATTACTTGAGAATGCCTTACTCGATCGGCTTCAAAATTTCAACAAGATGCTGAATAGGCCATTCTAAAATTTGTTCTTCCGTGTGATGGAGACAGCCTCCTCTGTTCGTCTTCAAAATTTCGACATTCGTGTATCTTACTGAGAAGGTGTATTTAATGGAGTGTGTAGATGCCATTTTGCCGCCTTTAATATCCAAATATTATTATATTACCATAACTTATTTCATTATTTTGCATTGATGCTGGTGAGTGGCTCTTGATGCAAGGAAATGGAATTATCTTCCCCTTTGCCTAGATCTAATATGAATGCTACCCATTTGAAAGGCGCTAATGACCCCTACGGATTTAGCGCTTTCTTCTCGTTAAAATGTAGCCATTGTAAATGGCATCAATTTTCCATAGTTGATGCATCGTATGAAATGAATGAAACATTTCATGGATATAGGCTGTGCAAGGACAAATTTTGTTGGATTTTGTCTACTTCAAACATTTAGTGCTGTAACATGATATCATGTACTAATTCTATTATTAAAACTGGCCTCTGTGAAATAATTAGGAAATGTCTCCACTGATCAGAAATAAATCGGCGTTTCTTTGGTAATCTTAGGTCAAATACACTTGATGTTGTATTAAGTGCCTATAACATCTGTGCGTCCTCAAGACCACTGTTAAAGCTTTGTATGTTATGTACACTAAGCTTACATAAAACTTATTTACTATTTACTTTCTTAAAAGCTGGTCAATCTTAGGTTGTAGTCAACTTTCCATTTTTAAAGAAACTGGTAAAACTGAAATACTGTTTTTTATGTAACACTGTCTGTATGTCACATTTGATTAGCTTCAATCTTTCCAAACTGATTACTGGATACAGCAACTTCTGAGCGGTGTGTGTATTTTCGGATACTGGTGTCTTTGGTTCCTCTGAAACATTTGAATTACCTAGATTTAGTTTGTATTGTAATTTACAATTTTAATTGAAGATATTTGGATACTAGTTTCCATATAATGACTTCTTTATGCCTCTTCTGATTCCCTTCAAATCAAAGCTAATATTTACCTGCATTACCAAATTATGTCGCACTCTGCAGTATTCCAGTGGTGCGTTGAGGCACAGGGGACGTTATGGAATGCGGGGAGTAAGTTTATTTAGGCAAAAGTACACATAAGTACAATTATCATAAACAGTATACATTACCTAGGACACCTTTTTCGGATCGTACTGCAACCGAAATACAACTAGTTTCCATTATTATTTTTAGGTCCTCCGGAATGAGACTCACAAGTCTCCAGGTTGAAGTAACGAGTTTTATCAAGGCTGAGGGACTGATCACTTCACATTTCACTGTCTCCAGTATATGATCTCTGTGTTGAATTAAACAAAAACACTTATTGGTGAAACGTTGTCATAATAAAGACACACAGGTGTTGCACATGTCTCTTATTGATGGCTTTGTTTCTACTGTATACCGTTAATGTAATGATAATTATTACTTTTGCTCGCATTATGGTAGATGTGATGTGTTTATTGACGTAGAGGTTATGTGTTTATTGAGGTAGAGGTTATGTGTTCATTGAGGTAGAGGTGATGTGTTCATTGAGGTATAGGTGAAGTGTTCATTGAGGTAGAGGTGATGTGTTCATTGAGGTAGAGGTGATGTGTTCATTGAGGTAGAGGTGATGTGTTCATTGAGGTATAGGTGATGTGTTCATTGAGGTAGAGGTGATGTGTTCATTGAGGTATAGGTGAAGTGTTCATTGAGGTAGAGGTGATGTGTTCATTGAGGTAGAGGATGCTGTGTTCATTGAGGTAGAGGTGATGTATTCATTGAGGTAGAGGATGCTGTGTTCATTGAGGTAGAGGTGAAGTGTTCATTGAGGTAGAGGTGCTGTGTTCATTGAGGTAGAGGATGCTGTGTTCATTGAGGTAGAGGTGATGAGTTCATTGAGGTAGAGGTGATGTGTTCACTGAGGTAGAGGATGTTGTGTTCATTGAGGTAGAGGTGATGTGTTCATTGAGGTAGAGGTGATGTGTTCATTGAGGTAGAGGTGATGTGTTAATTGAGGTAGAGGTGATGTGTTCATTGAGGTAGAGGTGAAGTGTTCATTGAGGTAGATGTGATGTGTTCATTGAGGTAGAGGATGTTGTGTTCATTGAGGTAGAGATGACGTGTTCATTGAGGTAGAGGTGATGTGTTCACTGAGGTAGAGGTGATGTGTTCATTGAGGTAGAGGTGATGTGTTCATTGAGGAAGAGTGATGTGTTCATTGAGGTAGAGGTCATGTGCTCATTGAGATAGAGGTGATGTGTCCATTGAGGTAGAGGTGATGTGTTCATTGAGGTAGAGGTGATGTGTTCATTGAGGTAGAGGATGCTGTGTTCATTGAGGTAGAGGTGATGTGTTTATTGAGGTAGAGGATGCTGTGTTCATTGAGGTAGAGGTGATGTGTTCAATGAGGTAGAGGTGATGTGTTCATTGAGGTAGAGGTGATGTGTTCATTGAGGTAGAGGTGATGTGTTTATTGAGGTAGAGAATGCTGTGTTCATTGAGGTAGAGGATGCTGTGCTCATTGAGGTAGAGGATGCTGTGTTCATTGAGGTAGAGGTGATGTGTTCATTGAGGTAGAGGTAATGTGTTTATTGAGGTAGAGGATGCTGTGTTCATTGAGGTAGAGGTGATGTGTTCATTGAGGTAGAGGTGATGTGTTCATTGAGGTAGAGGTGATGTGTTCATTGAGGTAGAGGTGATGTGTTTATTGAGGTAGAGAATGATGTGTTCATTGAGGTAGAGGTGATGTGTTCATTGAGGTAGAGGTGATGTGTTCATTGAGGTAGAGGTGATGTGTTTATTGAGGTAGAGGATGCTGTGTTCATTGAGGTAGAGGTGATGTGTTCATTGAGGTAGAGGATGCTGTGTTCATTGAGGTAGAGGTGATGTGTTCATTGAGGTAGAGGTGATGTGTTTATTGAGGTAGAGGATGCTGTGTTCATTGAGGTAGAGGATGCTGTGTTCATTGAGGTAGAGGTGATGTGTTCATTGAGGTAGAGGATGCTGTGTTCATTGAGGTAGAGGTGATGTGTTCATTGAGGTAGAGGATGCTGTGTTCATTGAGGTAGAGTTGATGTGTTTATTGAGGTAGAGAATGCTGTGTTCATTGAGGTAGAGGTGATGTGTTTATTGAGGTAGAGGATGCTGTGTTCATTGAGGTAGAGGTGATGTGTTCATTGAGGTAGAGGTGATGTGTTCATTGAGGTAGAGGTGATGTGTTCACTGAGGTAGAGGATGCTGTGTTCTTTGAGGTAGAGGTGATGTGTTTATTGAGGTAGAAGATTCTGTGTTCATTGAGGTAGAGGTGATGTGTTCATTGAGGTAGAGGTGATGTGTTCGTTGAGGTAGAGGTGATGTGTTCAATGAGGTAGAGGTGCTGGACTCAGTAAGGTAGAGGTGCTGGACTCAGTAAGGTAGAAGTGCTGGACTCAGTAAGGTACTGGTGCTGGACTCAGTAAGGTACTGGTGCTGGACTCAGTAAGGTAGAAGTGCTGGACTCAGTAAGGTAGAAGTGCTGGACTCAGTAAGGTAGAAGTGCTGGACTCAGTAAGGTAGAAGTGCTGGACTCAGTAAGGTAGAAGTGCTGGACTCAGTAAGGTAGAAGTGCTGGACTCAGTAAGGTAGAAGTGCTGGACTCAGTAAGGTAGAAGTGCTGGACTCAGTAAGGTAGAAGTGCTGAACTCAGTAAGGTAGAAGTGCTGGACTCAGTAAGGTAGAAGTGCTGGACTCAGTAAGGTAGAAGTGCTGGACTCAGTAAGGTACTGGTGCTGGACTCAGTAAGGTAGAAGTGCTGGACTCAGTAAGGTAGAAGTGCTGGAGTCAGTAAGGTAGAAGTGCTGGACTCAGTAAGGTAGAAGTGCTGAACTCAGTAAGGTAGAAGTGCTAGACTCAGTAAGGTACTGGTGCTGGACTCAGTAAGGTAGAAGTGGTAGACTCAGTAAGGTAGAAGTGCTGGAATCAGTAAGGTAGAAGTGCTGGACTCAGTAAGGTAGAAGTGCTGGACTCAGTAAGGCAGAAGTGCTGGACTCAGTAAGGTAGAAGTGCTGAACTCCGTAAGGTAGAAGTGCTGGACTCAGTAAGGTAGAAGTGCTGGACTCAGTAAGGTAGAAGTGCTAGACTCAGTAAGGTAGAAGTGCTAGACTCAGTAAGGTAGAAGTGCTAGACTCAGTAAGGTAGAAGTGCTGGACTCAGTAAGGTAGAAGTGCTGGAGTCAGTAAGGTAGAAGTGCCTGAGTCAGTAAGGTAGAAGTGCTGGAGTCAGTAAGGTAGAAGTGCTGGAGTCAGTAAGGTAGAAGTGCTGGAGTCAGTAAGGTAGAAGTGCTGGAGTCAGTAAGGTAGAAGTGCTGGAGTCAGTAAGGTAGAAGTGCTGGAGTCAGTAAGGTAGAAGTGCTGGAGTCAGTAAGGTAGAAGTGCTGGAGTCAGTAAGGTAGAAATGCTAGACTCAGTAAGGTAGAAGTGCTGGACTCAGTAAGGTAGAAGTGCTGGACTCAGTAAGGTAGAAGTGCTGGACTCAGTAAGGTAGAAGTGCTGGACTCAGTAAGGTAGAAGTGCTGGACTCAGTAAGGTAGAAGTGCTGGACTCAGTAAGGTAGAAGTGCTGGACTCAGTAAGGTAGAAGTGCCTGAGTCAGTAAGGTAGAAGTGCCTGAGTCAGTAAGGTAGAGGTGCTGGACTCAGTAAGGTAGAAGTGCTGGACTCAGTAAGGTAGAAGTGCCTGAGTCAGTAAGGTAGAAGTGCTGGACTCAGTAAGGTAGAAGTGCTGGACTCAGTAAGGTAGAAGTGCTGGACTCAGTAAGGTAGAAGTGCTGGACTCAGTAAGGTAGAAGTGCTGGACTCAGTAAGGTAGAAGTGCTGGACTCAGTAAGGTAGAAGTGCTGAACTCAGTAAGGTAGAAGTGCTGAACTCAGTAAGGTAGAAGTGCTAGACTCAGTAAGGTACTGGTGCTGGACTCAGTAAGGTAGAAGTGGTAGACTCAGTAAGGTAGAAGTGCTGGAATCAGTAAGGTAGAAGTGCTGGACTCAGTAAGGTAGAAGTGCTGGAGTGCTGGACTCAGTAAGGCAGAAGTGCTGGACTCAGTAAGGTAGAAGTGCTGAACTCCGTAAGGTAGAAGTGCTGGACTCAGTAAGGTAGAAGTGCTGGACTCAGTAAGGTAGAAGTGCTAGACTCAGTAAGGTAGAAGTGCTAGACTCAGTAAGGTAGAAGTGCTAGACTCAGTAAGGTAGAAGTGCTGGACTCAGTAAGGTAGAAGTGCTGGAGTCAGTAAGGTAGAAGTGCTGGAGTCAGTAAGGTAGAAGTGCTGGAGTCAGTAAGGTAGAAGTGCTGGAGTCAGTA
>NC_091305.1:18944000-19134257 GCF_038502225.1 Cherax quadricarinatus | reverse complement strand
TGACATTGGCTCACATTTCTCTGCGTCAGTGTTTCTTTATATTTGTATTGGAAGGAAGCACGGATGCGAGAGTAGCGTGTCTCATGATTAATGGACGAAGGATCAAGCCTCCACCTCTTCTCTCTGTTCTCACTCCAATTCATTTGTATTGCAGAATTAAAATTCACTGTGAATTTTTCTCTTGGAATCTGAATAGGCTTATAGCCTATTGCATATATGATCTGGTTAGTCTTCTTACTAATGGTGTCTACAAAGAACTCCTTGGATTGCATGCAGCCAGCAGTAACAGCCTGGTTGATCAGACCTTGTTCCACCATGAGGCCTGGTCACAGACCGGGCCGCGGGGGCGTTGACCCCCGGAACTCTCTCCAGGTAAACTCCAGGTTTGTAGATGAATGGTTCAGAGAACCGACACGTTGATAAATTAGACACACATGCATCTCTTGGGTATTTTTATTGAGGAAACGTTTCGCCACACAGTGGCTTCATCAGTCCATACCAAGGAGAATCGTGAAGAACAGGAGAAGAATGAGGTAATCAGTCCCTCAACCTTGAGTCGATGTGGTCAGTCCATCCATCTTGAATAGAATACAGCATATGTGCCGTCCATCAATCTTGAATAGAAATAGAAATCGGCACATACGCTGTATTCTATTCAAGATTGATGGACTGACCACATCGACTCAAGGTTGAGGGACTGATTACCTCATTCTTCTCCTGTTCTTCACGATTCTCCTTGGTATGGACTGATGAAGCCACTGTGTGGCGAAACGTTTCCTCAATAAAAATACCCAAGAGATGCATATGTGTCTAATTTATCAACGTGTCGGTTCTCTGAACCATTCATCTACAAACCTGGAGTTTACCTGGAGAGAGTTCCGGGGGTCAACGCCCCCGCGGCCCGGTCTGTGACCAGGCCTCATGGTGGAACAAGGTCTGATCAACCAGGCTGTTACTGCTGGCTGCATGCAATCCAACGTACGAGCCACAGCCCGGCTGGTCAGGTACCGACTTTAGGTGACTGCCCAGTGCCTGCTTGAAGATAGCCAGGGGTCTATTGGTAATTCCCCTTATGTAGTGTCATCAGAGATTTTAGTTACTACTGCCTTGGTGATGTGTGTCTTCTAAGAAAGATGGACTGTTAAGTAAAGGCCTCTCCAGCCATACTGTGGACCTGCACCACACAGTGACCAAAGCATGTCTCACCTGTGTTGTGATACTATGCACTTTCTCTTGTCACTGTGGTTTTCCCAGCTTTCTTCTATTTTCACAGATTTTGCTCGTTCTTACTGCCTTTCCCTCTCACTTTTTCAGTTTCCTAAATAACACATGTGGCACTGTATGACAAACTTTCTTCTCGTTGAAGAATGTACACTGTCCATCCCCTGCTTTCAGTATAGCCTATTAATCTTTCTTTAAAGTTTGTGGGGCACAACCTTCCACTCGTAAACATGTTACTTGTATTACATTTCGCTGTTTGAAATTTTGTAGGCGTTCCTAGGGACGTCCACTTGAACCTTTTTTTTTTTTATTTTTTTTATTTTTTAACTTTTTTTTTTTTACACAGGTACACCTACATGTCCATTTGGATGGAGCAATCAGACACGAGACCCTCTGGGAGGTTATGAGGTAAGGCTTGGGGAGGGGGTCGTGAGGTATAATCTCCAGTTTCCTTAGTACAGCACCAAGATGGTTCTAAAATGTAGAGCTTGACAGTCAATCGAGTATCTGGCAGGCAGTATGAAGTATGATCTGGCGTATTAGATATTGATGTCATTATTCCTTCCAGCTAGTGCTTTTGGAGGTTCGCGTCTTCCGCATAGATGATTCGCAACTGTACTGTTGCACCTACTCAAAGGTATTTTTACCGTTTACAGATTCGTATGTTTTAATTCTCTACTTGACAAGGTGGTGGATTGCAGGGTCTTTTTTTTTTATTAGATCCACGTCTTGCCCACATTCATCGCTTTAACCTGAAAGGAAATAGAACTGGACAAACACACTTTCTGGAACATTAACAATGATGTCTGGAAAATAAATGACAATAGGTGTGGGTATATTAGTTAAGAAATAAATAAAGTGTATGACCAAGTATTCTGCCCTGGAAGAAGGCATGGGGATACTGCTGACTAAGTTTTAGATGACGTAGGCAGTTCAGTTACGCAGATTTTTTCGATGTATATAAGCGGCTTACCTTTGATCAGCCAATGTCTGTCAGCTTTTGAAAGCTCGACTACATTTTTAATAACAAATTTAACTTAAAATCGATGCACACTCATAAAAAAAAGTAAAGCAGGTTTCATTTTTTTCCTATTTCGAATCCCATGCAGGTTTAAGGTAGGTTGCCTCCGTATCTGTGATAGTCTGTTGAGGAGAGTTCTCTTGAACTTTGCACATGTAGGAAATTCGTGAGATGGGCCATAACTTTCGTGAGCTTTGATTTTAAATTGGATATTATAGTACAAGAGTTAAGAGTTTAGTAATCTGGTAAAGCATTGTCGTAGACTTTGACAAGCTGTTAAAGATCTACTGTGAAAATCAGCAATGAACCGCATTGTGCTGCTTCTGGATGATCCGTCAGTGTATCACTGAGCATTTATGGTATGCCAGTCAAACTTACCATTCTTATTACAGGCATTTAACATTATGACGTTCCTGACGATACAAGTATTAGTCAGGTTGTGCTAGGTTCTGCCTAATGGAGAAGTTAGTATATTGCTCAAGTAGGATACAAACACATGATTAACGGCATGTAACTAGCCAGCTGGAAGGATACTAGGGTTGGAGACCCTTAATCTTTTTTCCCACACTTGTACTGTTCATGTTGTGTATTTAATGATACGCCAGAGTTTCTCTGTTGCCTCTCCAGATGATTCTCAGATTGTCCAAACTCGTGATTTGTTTGAACCCTATTTTAGAGTCATCTGTGTCAAGTACTGCTTTGCTGTATACAAGACTTAATCATGAGTAGTCTTTTACTGGTTGAAGGTAACCTGTTTTCATTAAAGTGCCAGATATAACATAAGAACTTTGGAATGTAGACACTGCATTTAGAGATATGAGAAGTTTCGTCCGCTGGGGAGGCTTTTCTCATTCTAAGCGATTAATAAAATTCCCAAATGCGAAACACCTAATTAATGTCCACAGTATTGCTTATGTGTCTTTATTCCAAAAGTTGTTTTACACCCTCTTTTATGTCAGTAATGAGTCGCCCCAGTAAGACAGTCCTCATTAATTGCGTTAACGGTCACCGGTGTAAATACCTCGTATCACCTTTGAAGCAGTTGTGGAAAATTGCATTTAGCTGAATGTATAATTATTTACATAACAGTAAATGAACAATGATAACTATTATTTATCAGTTAGACAAGTAGGAATTTGGGACACGTAGGTCGCAAAAAAATGTCCCCCTTCGATACCTACCACTGTCATATCCACAAGTTGCTCTGGACCTATTAATTAAATGAAATATACATACACCAGGAATACTGGTAAATATATAAATTTGTGGACTGTATATTAAAAAATGATTATATATAAATTCACATATACATAACAGAAGGAAAATATATGTTAATATCACTCACTAATTTGACTGGATATTAAGTTGTATCATACTGAGAAAAACCTCACTAACTAAATTTATGAAAACACTGGCCAGATTTATACACAAATCTAGAGAGCTTATCAGAGGTTCATGGAGCTGTCTTGTCCAGTCGTCTGATATATCAAGTTATGCAGGAATGCACATCCAACAATTTCGCCTCCTATTTGAGAGGTGTCAATCCAATTTTAGCCTCTAGAGCACGAAAAATTCTTCCCATTATATTAACGTTGTATCCAATTCAAAACCAAGATGGCGAGTCTCGTCTGCGCAGACGCAGGCTTTCCGTTTTCTATGACATAAATATTATTAAATACAGTATGGCCATCTATTTACATATAAATACTGAATTTCTGGAAAATGTATACAGTATTTTCCACAGCAATTATACTAATGTTCGAACTGCTATACGGAACACTGGAAAAAAAATGAATATCCTCTCCTGTCTGTCCCAACTACTGGATCACTACGACAAGGTCCTAGATGCACTAGAAGACAAAAAGAATGCAGATGTAATATATACAGACTTTGCAAAAGCTTTCGACAAGTGTGACCATGGCGTAATAGCGCACAAAATGTGTGCTAAATGAATAACAAGAAAATTTGGTCGATGGATCTATAATTTCTTCACAAACAGAACTCAAAGAGTAGTAGTCAACAGAGTAAAGTCTGAGGCGGCTACGGTGAAAAGCTCTGTTCCACAAGGCACAGTGCTCGCTCCCATCCTGTTTCTCATCCTCATATCTGACATAGACAAGGATGTCAGCACAGCACCGTGTCTTCCTTTGCAGATGACACCCGAATCTGCATGACAGTGTCTTCCATTGCAGACACTGCAAGGCTCCAGGCTGACATCAGCCAAATCTTTCAATGGGCTGCAGAAAATAATATGAAGATGAGAAATTTCAATTACTCCGATATGGTAAACATGAGGAAATTAAAACTTCATCAGAGTACAAAACAAATTCTTTCCACAAAATAGAGCGAAAAACCAATGTCAAAGACCTGGGAGTGATCATGTCAGAGGATCTCACCTTCAAGGACCATAACATTGTATCAATCGCATCTGCTAGAAAAATGACAGGATGGATAATGAGAACCTTCAAAACTAGGGATGCCAAGCCCATGAAGACACTTCAGGTCGCTTGTTCTATCTAGGCTGGAATATTGCTGACCTAGAAAATGCACAGAGAACCTTCACTGTGCGCATAACGGAGATAAAACACCTCAGTTACTGGGAGCACTTGAAGTTCCTGAATCTGTACTCCCTGGAATGCAGACAGGAGAGATACATGATTATATACACCTGGAAAGTCCTAGAGGGACTAGTAACGAACTTGCACACGAAAATCACTCACAGCGAAAGCAAAAGACTTGGCAGACGATGCAACATCCCCCCAATGAAAAGCAGGGGTGTCACTAGCACGTTAAGAGACAATACAATAAGTGTCAGGGGCCCGAGACTGTTCAACTGCCTCCCAGCATACATAAGGGGAATTACCAGTAGACCCCTGGCTGTCTTCAAGGAGGCACTGGACAAGCACCTAAAGTCAGTACCTGACCAGCCGGGCTGTGGCTCGTACGTTGGATTGTATGCAGCCAGCAGTAACAGCCTGGTTGATAAGGCTCTGATTCCCCATGAGGCCTGGTCACAGACCGGGCCGCGGGGGCGTTGACCCTCGGAACTCTTCAGGTAAACTCCTGGTACTCCAGGCTCTTCATAGCCCGATGGAAAGCATTTGATACAGAGGACCACAATCTTTTGCATCTTAAACTAGAACATTATGGGGTCAAAGGACATTCCGTAGAATACCTAAAATCTTATCTTAACAGTAGACATCAGTATGTCTACACAAATGGCGTTATCTCGGTTGCTCAGCCTATAGCTGTTGGAGTGTCACAGGGTAGTATCCTTGGCCCACTACTTTTTCTCATTTACATCAGTGACCTCCCCAATGCATCTTCACGCCTTAAACCAGTTCTATTCATAAATGACATTACGTACTTATATCTTCTCTCACTCAAACCCAACTGTGCTGAGAGACAATTAACGACGAGCTACTAAACGTATCTATGTGAGTGGCGACCAACAAACTCACTCTCAATATGGACAAAACCTACTGCATGCTGTTTGGAAACAGAGCTGTGGAAAATTGCATTTATCTGAATGTATCATTATGTACATAACAATAAATGAACATAGATAATTATTATTTATCATTTAGACAAGTAGGAATTTGGGACACCTAGGTCGCAAAAATGTCCCCCTTCGATACCTACCACTGTCATATCCACAAGTTGCTCTGGACCTATTAATTACCAATGAAATATGTATAACCAGGAATACTGGTAAACATATAAATTTTGTGGACTGTATATTAAAAATAATAAATGGTTATATATATACACAACTACATAACAGAAGGAAAATATATCTTAATATCACTCACCAATTTGACTGGAGATTAATGTGTCATGTACAGGACCCCCCCTTTTGCCTACATTTATGAAAAATTTACTGGCCAGAAATTAAACATAATTTAGACAGCTTATCTGAGGTTCCTAGAGTTGTCCTGTCCTGTCGCCTGATACTCATATTATGCAGGAATGCACATCCAACAATTTTGCCTCCTATTTGAGAGGTGTCAGCCCAATTTTAACCTCTAGAACACGAAAAATTCTTCCCATTATTCACAACGTGTTATTCAATTCAAACAAAATGGCGACTCTCCTGCGCAGGTGCAGAAAATTCCCATTTTCTATGACATAAATTTTATTAAATACAGTATGGCCATCTATTTATATATAACTACTGTATTTCTGGAAAATATATACAGTATTTTCCACAAGAGCTTTAAATATCCAACTTTACATATTGATTAATGGTTCCCCCATTACAAGACACACTGAGGGCAAATTTTTAGGTCTTCACCTTGACTGCAACCTTAAATTTCAGATTTACATCCAATATATTCCAAGAAAGTATCTAAAACAGTAGGCATCCTTTCCAAGATAGTGTTACGTACCCCAAACAGGACTGCTTACACTATACCACTCTCTAATCTATCCATACCTCAACTGTGGTATTTGTGCTTGGGGATCAGTCATGACCAATCTCCTTAAACCATTAATCTAACAAGAAGCTGCTGTGCGGATGATTACCAACTACCGCACCAGGGAACAGGGGACACCCCACCGCTCTTTAAAAGCTTGAACTTACTTACTTATCCAAAATATGCAAAATATGCCTACTATATATACAGAACATTAAACTAATATAAACCCTCCTCCTCAAACTTTTCCTTGATAGCTACATCAGAACACAAAGGCATAACACAAGGCACAAAAGAGACTTCGACGTTCCTCAAAAAAAAAAAAAAAAAAAAAAAAAGACATCCCTCGTGTCCGTCTCACACATGTAGAAATGCAACACACATAAAGGGCCCTAAGATCTAGAATTCATTACCTGAACCAGCAAAAGATCCCTTGCAAATCAATTTAGAGTTATACTTAAAAATTATCTTATCTCCCAAAATTAACCATACCAACACTATGCTAAATCATTCAACCAGGTTGAAATGACTCAAAAAATCCCCCCAAAATTTACGACTCCTTAATCATTTTAAAACATTATGCATACTTAAAATTGCACCGTTGTAACATTTTAAATTGTACTAATTTATTTATTTTTATTAACACACTGGCCGATTCCCACCAAGGCAGGGTGGCCCAAAAAAGAAAAACTTTCACCATCATTCACTCCATCACTGTCTTGCCAGAAGGGTGCTTTACACTACAGTTTTTAAACTGCAACATTAACACCCCTCCTTCAGAGTGCAGGCACTGTACTTCCCATCTGTTATAAATTTTATTAATTATAATTTTTTTGGGCCACCTCACTTCGGTAATAAGGTAAAATAATGAATAAGAATTTACCACTCTGTAATTTATGTCTAGTTTTAAGTAGTCTGTAAGCATTAGGATTAATCTGGCTGAAATGTCCCGGCATGTTAGTGGCTTTCTTTGCACTTAACAACACTTTATAGAATGTAAATCACACATTGTAACCTTTGCAAAGGAATAAAATTTATATTTGTAGTGACTGGCTGAGTTGCAGGACAGGCAAGGGGAAGGGTGACGCGGGAGGGACAGAGGGTGTCGGGCACGGTTGGAGGGCAGGGCTGAAAGTTGTAGGGCAGGGAAGTAGGTTACAAGGCAGAGACATAGGTTGCAAGGCAGGGATGGAGGTTGTAGGGTAGGGACAAGTTGCAGGGCAGGGATGGAGGTAGTAGGGTAGGGACAAGTTGCAAGGCAGGGACGGAGGTTGTAGGGTAGGGACAAGTTGCAAGGCAGGGACGGAAGTTGTAGGGTAGGGACAAGTTGCAAGGTAGGGACGGAGGTTGTAGGGCAGGGATGGAGGTTACAAGGCAGGGGCGTAGGTTGCAAGGCAGAGATGTAGGTTGTAGGGCAGGGACGTTGGGTGTAGGGCAGGGACGAAGGTTGTAGGGGAGGGATGAAGGTTGCAAGGCAGGGATGGAGGTTGCAAGGTAGGGATGGAGGTTGTAGGGCAGGAACAGGTCTGATGCCATGCTCCTTCCTTAAGCGGATGTGACCTGACCTGACTAGGTAGGTCATTGATTTAAGCCGGGAGGTGACTTGGACCTGCCTCGCATAGACCAGTAGGCCTGCTGCAGTGTTCCTTCTTTCTTATGTTCTTATACGTTGTACGTTGCAGTTATTTCTTCACTATATCTGCTGTCTCCCACCAAAGTAGGGTAAAGCTCATTCACCATGATTCCTTCAAAAGCTGGTTTGCCAGAAGTGTGTGGTCATCATAGTACAGAAGACACTCTGAACAGCAACATTCTCACCTCCCTTTCAGCATGAAGGCACTGTTCTTTCAACATCCAGAACTCGAGGTCAGCTAACTGTTTTCTTCTGAATTTCTTTACAAATGTTGCTTTGCTCACACTCCAATAGCACATCAAACCCTAGAAATCATTTGTTTCCAGTACCTCCACTGTAACATGCTCATACGTTCTTGCAGGATAATAAAGCCTGTACCTCTCACATCCCCCTTTCTTAAACCCAGTGGCAGCTCGTGTATAGGCACTGCGGAACTGCAGCACCCCCTATTTTCACTTGATATTAACGATATCATTCAATATAATGAGTCTTTTTTTCTTTAATTCTTTCCTCCAGATTAGCTTGGAGCTGACCTGGAAACTTAGGTTACCACTCTGATTCTAGCTTTTAAACGACAACCACCCACAGAGGACCAAGCTGACAGCCAATAAAGAGAGAGTGGTGTGACACTCCGCTAGTCACTTGGGCAAACCCTCACCAGTCTGTTGCTGTCCCAGCTGCCATGTCTGCCATCTGTGTAGCATTATTTTCCATAGGGTGTATTGTGATGATGTCTGGGAGATGTAAACATACAATACAATTGTTAATAATATCCTGTTGGAGGTATTTGTAAGTGTTTTTCCTATTAGATGCAGTTAAAGTATCCTGTTTTTTATGTTATTAATCATCCCTTTTTACATTTCTAGCCTTTCATCAGTCAAGGCCTTATATACTGTATATGTACATATATGAAACTGTTCATTCCTCAGATATAAGGGAATGAGGCTTCCTGGCAGTGGCTCTCTTGCAGACTTCAAGGCAGCAGTTCAGGTGCAGGAACCAAAAGATCTTGTGTGCTTTCTTGGAGGCTTTCAAATTTTTTTGCCTGCCATTGTGTAAGTATGCAGCAGTCCTTACTGATTTTTATGACTTTTCAACATGCAGGATTTTACCACACCATTCATAAGAATTACAGTGGACTCTCGACCAACGATATTAATCCATTCCTGAGAGCTCATTGTTAGTCGAAATTATTGTTAGTCGAGTTAATTTTCCCCATAAGGAATAATGGAAATCAAATTAATCCGTTCCTGACACCCCAAAGTATTGAAAAACAAAAATTTTTGCCACATGAAATATTAATTTTAATACACACAAACTGAAGAAGACATGTACAATTACATGACACTTACCTTTATTGAAGATCTGGTGATGATTGATGGGATGGGAGGAGGGGAGAGTGTGGATGGTGTTAGTGTTTAGAAGGGGATTCCCCTTCCATTAGGACTTGAGGTGTCAAGTCCTTGAGGACATTGTTTTCCTGAACACTCTGGGAGTTTCGGAGTGATACACCAATAAAGGCTTCACTTTGCAATCACCACTAGCATTAGCACACATTAACAGAGTAAGCCTGTCTTTCATAGGCTTATGTCCTGGGAGTGCCTTTTCCTCCTGAGTAATGTAGGTCCTGCTTGGCATTTTCTTCCAAAACAGGCCTGTTTCGTCACAATTAAACACTTGTTCAGGTTTCAATTCTTAACTGTCTATGTACTCCTTGAATTCCTGCACACATTTTTCAGCTGCTTTTTGGTCCAAACTGGCAGCCTTACCATGCCTTATCACACTGTGTATGCCACTACGATTCTTAAATCTCTCAAACCAACCTTTGCTGGCCTTAAATTCACTCACATCATCACTAGTTGCAGGCATTTTTCTAATTAACCCTTTGACTGTCGCAACCCCCAATCCTGAGGTGTCTCCTGGTGTTGCAAAATTTAAAAAAAAAAAAATTATTTTTTCTTATGAAATGATAGAGAATCTTTTCCCGATTGTAATGACACCAAAAAAACGAAATTTGATGGAAAACTGACAGAATTATGCTCTCGCAAATTTAGCGACCTCCGTGATATTTACAAATCTGCGATTTCGCCCACTTTGAGCCCTATTTTCGGCTAATTCTGTTGGTCCAGTCGACCAAACTCATAGCTATTTCTTTAGAACTCCATTTTTTCTATCGACTGAGTACAAGAAACTGTCCATTTACTGATTTCAGCTACCCAATAATGTGGTCAGAAATTTGAAATTTGGCCAATTTCACGAAAATTAAAAAATATGACAATTTCAAAATAAGGTCCAGAATGAACAATGCAGACATTCCTGGCTCTAAAATAACATTTTCTTTGTTCATCAGTCATGTCTCCAGGCCCCTCTGATATTACTCTTGCTTTCTATTTTGAATTTTTATTCAAACAAAAAATAGAAGACTTACTATTATGCAGACTACTGCAATACTGTAATAATTGTATAAATAACATCAACCCATTCATGACTGCATATTAGAATGGCTAGTTGGACATTTATTGAACAATGACATCATTTGTTTACTTTTGAACATTGGCAAAAATCAAACATTTCCCCTACTTTGAGCTCCATTTCCAGGTTCTTTTTATAGTAAAATCAATCAAAATCACCTCAATTTCTATATTATGTTTTCCATTCTATCAAATGAGACCAAGAAAAAGAGAATACAACCATAAATACTATACGAAAATAGACCACAAAGTCGGCATTTTAATTAAAAAAAATGGTCGGAATTTTTTTTTTCTCATTATGCACTGCGTGCTCCAGGATTTTTTTTATATGGTGCACACTGACCACACCGACCCATTCTCTCACATGTTGGCCTACCAGCTTTCTCCTGCTTGATCTGAAGCCACTAGAATTTATGAGTATATATACGTCAAACACTGTACCTCGTAAGACGTATATATACGGCCGCGACAGTCAAAGGGTTAAATCGTCATGCAACTTCCTAGCCTTTTCACATATGATCGCTTGAGAGATGCTATCTCCTGCTATCTGTTTTTCGTTTATCCACACCAGTAACAGTCTCTCAACATCTTCTATCACTTGCGATCTCAGTTTCGAAAACATAGTTGCACCTTTGGCAAGAACAACTTCCTTGAGTGCCGTTTTCTTGGCCACAATAGTAGCGATGGTTGATTGGGGTTTTGTGTACAACCTGGCCAGCTCGGAGACACGCACTCCACTTTCATACTTAGCAATGATCTCTTTCTTCATATCCATAGTAATTCTCACCCTTTTTGCTGTAGGGTTGGCACTAGAAGCTTTCTTGGGGCCCATGGTGACTTATTTTGCAGGTGCAATCACTAAAAACGCTGTGATAATATGAAATGTTCCGATTGTATGTTTGGATGGGACCGCGGTGGCTGGCTGACTTGTAAACAGTGGCGCGCTCAGGCCACAAGTGGAAGCGTCTCGAACGGAACGAATCGTGTTGGTCGAGTTTTTTAGCACTAGTTGAGGCAAAATTTTTGCGTTAAAATGTATCGCTAGTTGGATTTAACGGTAGACGATGCCATCATTGGTCGAGGGTCCACTGTACTCTCCAATGTATTTTCTAGTAAATTCTGTGAATCCAGAGTAAAAGTTACAATTTTCTGTGTACTTTGGCAGTTTACTATAGATACTGAAGGTACTGGTTCTTTCATCAAAAATAAATTAGTTGCCTGTTCAGCTTAATACATTTGCTTCATTCCTTAAATTTCTGTGGATGATTCAACACTGGATGTAGCACATATACATAAAATAGTATACAAGATTTCTCATTTTAAATTCATGATATTCTGCAGAAGAGACCTTGCCGTCATAGAAAGAATAGCTTATGAATTTGTAGAAGATCAAGCCAAAGATTCTGTTGCCTATTGTGAAACCAGATTCAGTCCCCACCTTCTCCTGAATGAACCAAGTCAACCCAGCTTCTTGTCAAATGGTACACCAGCACGTCTAAATGGTACTCTGGATGGGAATAATGGAGGCAAGTTCTGAGTATAAATCAGAAGGATATTGTTTATTCTGTCTGTTTATAAAGAACTGTCTGTATGACCCTGGTGGGTTTAGCAGTTGGTTTTGGTTGTAATAATAATATAAAGAACTGTCTTCTTTTTAAAAACCTTAGTGTTTTAGTTTTGGACAAGTAGTGCATCACTATTGTAAAGAAACTGGGACGAAACTCAAATTATTTAAAGGTAATTGGTAATAATTAGTAAATATGGATTTCAGATTCCATTAATGATGAGGTGACTGTAGATTTGATCTTAAATGCTGTCCTGAAGGGTCTGTCACGTGGAGAGAAGGACTTTGGAACAAAAGTCAGAGTTATCCTTTGCTGCATACGAGGAACTTCAGGTAAGCTTTTTAGCTTGACTTTTGTTTTTTAGCATTTTTGTTTTTTAGCAAAGATCCGAGAATTATTTCCTCGCATCCAGGCCAGGCATGAAGAAGTGGAGCTCTGTTGGTGCCCGAGGCATGTTGGGACCATGGATGGTGAATGGGTGGAAGCAGTGCCAGAAGCTGTTGTACTGAGTATGCTCTATAATACCCACACCACCTCAGCAACCCCTCCTCAGCCCTCTGAGTTATACCCTTGGTAATCCCACATTGCTTTTTAATTTCTCTGAATTCTCTGTATGATGATAACACCACAAATTGCTCTCAAATATCACATCTCTGCTGCCTCTGGCCTCTTTTTCACAGCAGCATTCAAAACCCATGCTTCACACCCATATAAAAAAAAAGTGTTGACACCACTATACTCTGGTACATTTCCTTTCTTGCCTCCATAGATAAACTTTTCTCTTCACAGATAGTTCAACAGAAAACTCGCTTTTGTCCATCTATTTTATGGTTCACGTCTTCTTTCGTAGATCCATCTGCTGAGGTGTCCACTCCCAAATATCTAAATACATCCACTTCTGTACTTCCTCCCCTCACAAGTATTGTACAGTAATAAACATATTTTTGTGTTCAGTTATAATGACATTTCATTCCATTGTTTTCATTTATTCAAGCTATTTATATTCAATTAGTTTAAAGGCAACAGAAATGTATTTTTTTGCAGATTGGTCTTGGGATGTTCTTCGTTTATGCGAGGAATATCGTGACAAAGGAGTTGTTGGTATTGATATTGCTGGTGATGAGTGCACTTCTCTCAATGGTAAGGGGGCTAATAATGAATATAGATTTAAATTAATGTTATATGAATTAAGACTGGAATATCCTGAACAGCAATAATTAGTTACGAATGATAAATAAAGAATATTAGTAATACAGTACAGTGGGCCCTCTCCGAACGATATTAATTGGTACCTGAGAACGAATATCGTTAGGTGAGTTTTTTAGTGTTAGCCGAGGCAAAATGTTAGCGTTAAAATGTATCGTTAGGCGAATTTAATGTTATGCGATGTATTCGTTAGGCGTGGGTCCACTGTATATACATTTATAAAGAATATAATAAAAATGAAAAGTAAATGTATGGGTGTCAATTTGACTATATTTAACAGTGTATCTTGAACCTTCCATTATTATACAGTACTATATTGCTCTCCTATATTAGATCTGAGGGAAAATGCCTCCCCATCCCATGAAAGCTGGAAGTAGGGTAACAGTGATGATACAATAAAATCATAATCAGTTGTTTATAGAATTGTGAATATGAATACAGATTTTTTTATATAAATCAGGAATATGGATATAAATATGAGTCAGTGCAGTACATTATCTGTAATAGCTGTGAATGGTATGACCTAAATCCAGGTTAAAATGTTTTACATATAAAAATTTCAGAAGAGTCTTCAATGAAAAACCCAGTGGATATAGCAGTGTTTGAGGCAGCCAAAGAGAAAGGGATACATCGCACAGTTCATGCTGGAGAGGCTGGACCTGCAGCTTGTGTCAAACTGGTACTGTAATTGTCACTGATTTGCCTCTAATAAGGCAAATCAGTGAAGATCATGAGGCATCATTTTTAATCTTCAGTTATCATTGATTCACTTCTTATAGCAGCCTGTCATTTAGCATGTTATGCCGAATTTTTCCTAGTACAGATCTTGCATCTTCCTTTTGTACCCATAATATACTTGTGACTGGTTTTGTGTGTTGAACCCATAAGTGTATACAGTGCCTGTGAAATGGAGGTAATCAGGCTCATCCCTCATCCCAATCCTGCTTTCTTGATAAGACTCCACTCAAGACATTTTTTTCCTATGTAGTTTAGTTTTAATTTTTCCTATATAGTTTGGTTTTAATCTAGATAATAGGTTGGTAGACAGCAACCACCCAGGGAGGTACTACCGTCCTGCCAAGCGAGTGTAAAACGAAAGCCTGTAATTGTTTTACATGATGGTAGGATTGCTGGTGTCTTTTTTTTTCTGTCTCATACACATGCAAGATTTCAGGTATGTCTTGCTACTTCTACTTACACTTAGGTCACACTACACATACATGTACAAGCATATATATACACACCCCTTTGGGTTTTCTTCTATTTTCTTTCTAGTTCTTGTTCTTGTTTATTTCCTCTTACCTCCATGGGGAAGTGGAACAGAATTCTTCCTCCGTAAGCCATGCGTGTTGTAAGAGGCGACTAAAATGCCGGGAGCAAGGGGCTAGCAACCCCTTCTCCTGTATATATTACTAAATGTAAAAGGAGAAACTTTCATTTTTCCTTTTGGGCCACCCCGCCTCGATGGGATACGGCCGGTGTGTTGAAAGAAAGAAAGGAAGGATTGCTGGTGTCTTTTTTCTGTCTCGTAAACATGCAAGATTTCAGATATGTCTTGTTACTTCTACTTACACTTAGGCCACACTACATATGCATGTGCAAGCATATATATACACACCCCTCTGGGTTTTCTTGTATTTTCTTACTAGTTCTTGTTCTTGTTTATTTCCTCTTATTTCCATGGGGAAGTGTAACAGAATTCTTCCTCTGTAAGCCATGCATGTCGTAAGTGGCGACTAAAATGCCGGGAGCACGGGGCTAGTAATCCCATCTCCTGTATATATTACTAAATGTAAAAGAAGAAACTTTCATTTTTCCTTTTGGGCCACCCCACCTCGATGTGATATGGCCAGTGTGTTGATAGAAAGAAAGTTTAGTTTTAATTATATTTCTCTTCCTCCTGGCTTCCTCAAGGTTGTTGAAACATTGGACTGGCAACTGGCTCCTTCATCAAAAGTAACTCAGTTCCATTATATTTTTCCTTATTTTTTTCAAATGCAATTATATATTTTTTTTGAACAGAATAAATATTATATATCACTAATAATTTACAGTATTTATTTGATTTAATTATTTACTATTGGAATGTATGGAATAGGTAATGAGTTTTTATACAGAAAGGGCTCATGTTAAAGTTTATAGGAGAGAAAGGAATTATTTTCCAGTAAAAATAGGCCTTAGATAGGGATTTGGGATGTTATCTTGGTTTTAATATATTTACGTATATTGATAGGTTGTAAAGGAAATAAATGGTATGGCAGTAGAGTTGTGGGATTAAAAGATAGGGAATCTGATACAGTATTAAGAGGGAATTGCCACAGTTGGTCTTTACCATTGACAGTACTTTTAGGAGGTTCTGGAAAGATGTTACAAGGGTTGGTTGAGGAGTTTGGTAGAGTTTGTAAAGATAAGAAATTAAAAGTAAACATAGATAAGAGCAAGATGATGAGAATAGCAAGTGAGAGATTGAACATCAGATTGGAGGGAGGGAGTATAGAAGTGAATATATTTAGATGTTTGAGAGTGGATGTCACCAGAAAACTCTGTTGAAGACAAGGCTAAGTGTTGAGGCATCTCTGGAGAAAAAAAATCTCATTGAATGCAAAAAGGAATATGTACCAGAGTGTAGTGGTACTAACACTTTTACCAGTATATGAATATAAGGCATGGTCTCTAAGCATAACAGTGATGAGGCCAGAGGCAGTGAAGATGTCATGTTTTAGATAAGTATATGGTGTGATTATTATGCAGAGTTACCAGTAGGAGTGTGGAAATTAGAAGACTGTAGGGTCATGAAATATATAATTATGAAGGAAGAGGAGAGGTTGAGATGGTTTGGTTATTTACAAAAGATAGAGCAGAATAAGATGAACTAGGTGTAGAAATCCAGGGTGAAAGGAAGGGGATTGGAATTATCCCAGGGAGGGCTAGAGGGGGGGGGGGTGATAGAGGTTTAAAGGTGTAGATCCTTTAATGTTTTGCAGACATGTGTGAGAATGTTAGTGAAATGAGTAGAAAGATGTAGTTTTTAGGGTTGATATGTTGCTGGATTGTGAGCAGAGTGACAGTTATAGATTCAGGAAAACCAGTTGGCATTACTAGTATCCTGGAAGTGGGAAGTACTCTGCCTGCACTCTGTTGGATGGGTGAAGATTTTGTAGTGTATAGAGCTGTTTGAATTGTAATGTTCATGCACCTGTGGCAAGACAGCTATGAGTGAATGATAATGAATTTCCATTTTTTTCTTTTTGGTTACCCATAACTTGGTGGGAGATGGTTGATACAAAAAATACATAATTCTTAAACTTCCAATGATGTAAATTTATGCCAACTGGGAAAATACTGTTAGTGTAAATTTGCTGCAAAATTCTAGGGCCTCCAAAATGATTCAGTTGGCCTGGTTAGGAGAAAACAGGTCTGGGCCTTAGGTATGTGAAATATATATAAAAAAATATTGCATGTAAGTCATTGTGGAAGCCTGAAAACTTTATTATTAGTGAACAATAAATGGAGGTGACATAATGTAAGAAAATGCATGAAATAGGTTGCTTTCAAATCTTCATATCTCCATAGGTACCACTCTGATTTTACTTATTATTGTCTTGCTACACTTCTACAAAAAGGAAGAAAGTTTTGGCAAGATTAAATAATTGTTTATTTTATTTTTTTTAAATCGCCAGTACCGAGGGCACTTTTATTTTTGGCCCTTCGGCAGTTTAAGGGTTAATTTATAATTTTTTTTTTAATCTTTCAGGCTGTTGAAGTCTTCAGTGCAGAGAGAATAGGTCATGGTTATCATGTAGTAGAAGATGAAAGTATATACCAAATGTGCTTAAGAGAGAACATTCACTTTGAGGTGTGTCCTCATTCATCTTACTTAACAGGATCAATAAAACACTTAGGCACCTCCTCAAAGAGACACCCTGTTCTCAGGTAAAGACTTCATTTTGTTTTGATCAGTGGCTCCCAATCTTTTTGAGTACATGGACTGTGTATTTTGTAAGCTCATAAAGCTTTGCAGACCCCCCAAATGCTGATTAATTGTAAATTTAGGCTTCGTTAATTCAGAAAGCAAAGTGCTGACTCGAGGACCAATATTTGCTCTGAAGCTTCACGGACCTCTTGGAATAACTCAGCGGTGCCTAATTCTTCATCCCTCCTAAATATACTCCAGAGGTCTGCAGCTCGTAGTTTGGGAACCACTGTTCTAAAATTTTACTGTACAACATTTACAAAAAATATGCTAAATCATTTATTCTAGAATGTAATGGTTTTCTGTTATTGAATAATCACTGATAATTTGAGGGTGTGTAAAAGTAGAGTTGAAAGTGAACATAGATAAGAGTAAGGTGATGAGGGTATCAGATGATTTAGATAAAGAAAAATTGGATATCACATTGGAGGGAGGGAGTATGGAAGAAGTGAAATTTTTTCATATATTTGAGAGTTTGACTTGTCAGCGGATGGGTTTATGAAGGATGAGGTTAACCATAGAATTGCATTGAGGTATCTGTGAAGACAAAAAAACATTATTCAAGGAGGGAATGTATGAGAGTATAGTGGTATCAACACTTTTATATGGGTGTGAAGCATGGGTTGTATATGCTGCAGCGAGGAGGCAGCTGGGGGCAGTGGAGATGTCGTGTCTAAGGGCAATGTGTGGTGTAAATATGCAGAGAATCCTTAGTGTGGAAATTAGGAGGAGGTGAGGAGTTACTAAAAGTATTAATAAGAGGGCTGAAGAGGGGTTGTTGAGGTGGTTTGGTCATTTAGAGAGAATGGAACAAATTAGAACTTGGAGAGCATATAAATCTGTTGGGGAAGGAAGGCGGGGTAGGGGTCGGCCTTCAAAAGGTTGGAGGGAGGGGGTAAAGGAGGTTTTGTGGGTGAGGGGCTTGGACTTCCAGCAAGAATGTGTGAGCATGTTAGGAATGAATGGAGACAAATGGTTTTTGGGACCTGACAAGCTGTTGGAGTGTGAACAGGGTAATATTTTGTGAAGGGATTCAGGAAAATCGGTTAGCCAGACTTGAATCCTGGGAATGGGAAATAAAATGCTTGCACTTTAAAGGAGGGGTTTGGGATGTTGGCAGTTTGAAGGGATGTTGAAGCTGTCGTATCTGAGTGCCTCTGCAAAGACAGCGATCGTGTATGAGTGATGGTGAAAGTGTTGAATCATGATGAAAGTTTCTTCTTTCTTTTGGAGTTTTTCTTTCTTTTTGGGTCACCCTGCCTCAGTGGGAAACAGCTGATATGTTAAAAAAAGAAAATAAATATACAGTGGTACCTCAGGATACGAACAGCTCAAAACTCAAACAATTATGTAAGTGTATTATGTAAGTGCTTTTGTAATTGTATTTTTGGGGGTCTGAAATGGATTAATCTAGTTTACGTTATTCCTTACGGGAACAAATTCGTTTGGTATCAGTACTCAAACAGCCTTCTGGAATGAATTAAGTTCGTATCCCGAGGTACCACTGTATTATCCTAATTTGGGAATCAAGTGAAAGTCATGAATGTAAGTGTTCCCATATTAGAAGAAAATATACTAGGGTCAAACTAGGGAGCTGCCAGATTCATTTGGATCCTGCCATAAATAACTCTCAGAAAGTGAGCAAATTCACATCAGATGGCTTTCTTGATATTAATATGGCTCATATTGCCTAATATTTTATAATCTCTGACTGAAATTCATCCAGAAAATGATAATACACTTACTGTGAATTACTATAGGTGTATGGATGAGAAGAAAGTTTGTTTTATATAACCTGAGCAGACAAAAGAGAGAGTGGCATAAACAATGAGGAGGAGGACCAGTATAGGATAGAGCAGTGAAAAGGGCTGTGGGTAAAGTATAAATTAACTTAAATTACTTTCAATGATGGCTCAATCTGAAGTGTACTAAAATTTTATTTGGTTTTCATAAATTTTGTCAGGTTTGCTGAGGATGAAGCCAGCTTCAGCATCAACACCGATGACCCAACCATTACCAACACGCAGTTGAGGGATGAATACAAGCTCCTCGCTGACTGGGGTTTCACCGAGGCACACTTTACTCGTCTTGTATGCTATGTTGTTTCGAAGTTGCATTTTAATGTTTGTTATTCTTTAAGAAAACCTATTTCCAAAACTAATTAGGATATATTCTCAGTAAGGAATAGTTTTTAACTGGAAAAGTAGACACATATGCAGTATAATGCAATCCTTACTTGACTATGTTTTGCCCAGTGTGTGGGTGAAATGTCAATAAAGGATCACATTATACTCCATTTGTGTCTGCTTATTCATCATGGTAGGATTTTATACCATTTATCTCTATATTTTTTGTCAAAAAAGATTACAAAGGTTACAGAGGTACATAATTGGTCCAGGGACTGGACTCCAAAGTTTTGATAGCTGAGCAAGTTACAGAAGTAATGAACTCACAATTTACAAAGATAATGAACTCCAGGTAGGTCTGGTCACAATCATGACAAGTTACAAAGGTATTTTCATTGGGGGATGTTGCATCGCCTGCCGAGTGGTTTGCCTTCGTTGTGAGTGATTTTCATGTGCAAGTTCGGTACTAGTCCCTCTAGGATTTTCCAGGTGTATATAATCATGTATCTCTCCCGCCTGCATTCCAGGGAGTACAGGTTCAGGAACTTCAAGCGCTCCCAGTAATTGAGGTGTTTTATCTTCGTTATGTGCGCCGTGAAGGTTCTCTGTACATTTTCTAGGTCAGCAATTTCACCTGCCTTGAAAGGTGCTGTTAGTGTGCAGCAATATTCCAGCCTAGATAGAACAAGCGACCTGAAGAGTGTCATCATGGGCTTGGCATCCCTAGTTTTGAAGGTTCTCATTATCCATCCTGTCATTTTTCTAGCAGATGCGATTGATACAATGTTATGATGCTTGAAGGTGAAGGTTATCCATCTCATTATTAGGGGATGAAGGATTAAGCCTGTCATCATTCCCTGGTATAGGTAGTAGGTTGGTAGACAGCAACCACCCAGGGAAGTACTACCGTCCTGATAGATGACTGTGAAACAGAAACCTGTAACTCTTTTGCATGATGGTAGGATTGCTGGTTTCTTTTTCTGTCTCATAAACACGCTAGATAACAGGGATATCTTGCTACTCCTACTTACACTTTGGTCACACTTCACAGACACGCACATGCATATATATATACATACATCTAGGTTTTTCTCTTTTTTTCTAAATAGCTCTTGCTCTTCTTTATTTCTTCTATTGTCCATGGGGAAGTGGAAAAGAATCTTTCCTCCGTAAGCCATGCGTGTCGTATGAGGCGACTAAAATGCTGGGAGTGATGGGCTAGTAACCCCTTCTCCTGTGGACATTTACTAAAAAAAGAGAAGAAAAACTTTATAAAACTGGGATGCTTGAACTTTGGAGTCCAGTCCCTGGACCAATTATGTTCCTCTGTAATCTTTTGACTACCGCCCACAGGATGGGTATGGGGTGCATAATAAACATATTAAACTAACTAACTAACTGAATGTGCGTGGATGTAGCACAGATGACAAGAAACAGATGATTGCTGATGTTATGAATGAAAAGAAGTTGGATGTCCTGGCCCTAAGCGAAACAAAGCTGAAGGGGGTAGGGGAGTTTCGGTGGGGGGAAATAAATGGGATTAAATCTGGAGTATCTGAGAGAGTTAGAGCTAAGGAAGGGGTAGCAGTAATGTTGAATGATCAGTTATGGAAGGAGAAAAGAGAATATGAATGTGTAAATTCAAGAATTATGTGGATTAAAGTAAAGGTTGGATGCGAAAAGTGGGTCATAATAAGCGTGTATGCACCTGGAGAAGAGAGGAATGTAGAGGAGAGAGAGAGATTTTGGGAGATGTTAAGTGAATGTATAGGAACCTTTGAACCAAGTGAGAGAGTAATTGTGGTAGGGGACCTGAATGCTAAAGTAGGAGAAACTTTTAGAGAGGGTGTGGTAGGTAAGTTTGTGGTGCCAGATGTAAATGATAATGGAAGCCCTTTGATTGAACTTTGTATAGAAAGGGGTTTCATTATAGGTAATACATATTTTAAGAAAAAGAGGATAAATAAGTATACAAGATATGATGTAGGGCGAAATGACAGTAGTTTCTTGGATTATGTATTGGTAGATAAAAGACTGTTGAGTAGACTTCAGGATGTACATGTTTATAGAGGGACCACAGATATATCAGATCATTTTTTAGTTGTAGCTACACTGAGAGTAAAAGGTAGATGGGATACAAGGAGAATAGAAGCATCAGGGAAGAGAGAGGTGAAGGTTTATAAACTAAAAGAGGAGGCAGTTAGGGTAAGATATAAACAGCTATTGGAGGATTGATGGGCTAATGAGAGCATAGGCAATGGGGTCGAAGAGGTATGGGGTAGGTTTAAAAATGTAATGTTAGTGTGTTCAGCAGAAGTTTGTGGTTACAGGAAAGTGGGTGCGGGAGGCAAGAGGAGCGATTGGTGAAATGATGATGTAAAGAGAGTAGTAAGGGAGAAAAGTTAGCATATGAGAAGTTTTTACAAAGTAGAAGTGATGCAAGGAGGGAAGAGTATATGGAGAAAAAGAGAGAGGTTAAGAGAGTGGTGAAGCAATGTAAAAAGAGAGCAAATGAGAGAGTGGGTGAGATGTTATCAATAAATTTTGTTGAAAATAAGAAAGTTTTGGAGTGAGATTAACAAGTTAGGGAAGCCTAGAGAACAAATGGATTTGACAGTTAAAAATAGGAGAGGAGAGCTATTAAATGGAGAGTTAGAGGTATTGGGAAGATGGAGGGAATATTTTGAGGAATTGTTAAATGTTGATGAAGATAGGGAAGCTGTGATTTCGTGTATAGGGCAAGGAGGAATAACATCTTGTAGGAGTGAGGAAGAACCAGTTGTGAGTGTGGGGGAAGTTCGTGAAGCAGTAGGTAAAATGAAAGGGGGTAAGGCAGCCGGGATTGATGGGATAAAGATAGAAATGTTAAAAGCAGGTGGGGATTTAGTTTTGGAGTGGTTGGTGCAGTTATTTAATAAATGTATGGAAGAGGGTAAAGTACCTAGGGATTGGCAGAGAGCATGCATAGTTCTTTTGTATAAAGGCAAAGGGGACAAAAGAGAGTGCAAAAATTATAGGGGGATAAGTCTGTTGAGTATACCTGGTAAAGTGTATGGTAGAGTTATTATTGAAAGAATTAAGAGTAAGACGGAGAATAGGATAGCAGATGAACAAGGAGGCTTTAGGAAAGGTAGGGGGTGTGTGGACCAGGTGTTTACAGTGAAACATATAAGTGAACAGTATTTAGATAAGGCTAAAGAGGTTTTTGTGGCATTTATGGGTTTGGAAAAGGCGTATGACAGGGTGGATAGGGGGGCAATGTGGCAGATGTTGCAGGTGTATGGTGTAGGAGGTAGGTTACTGAAAGCAGTGAAGAGTTTTTACGAGGATAGTGAGGCTCAAGTTAGAGTATGTAGGAAAGAGGGAGATTATTTCCCAGTAAAAGTAGGCCTTAGACAAGGATGTGTGATGTCACCATGGTTGTTTAATATATTTATAGATGGGGTTGTAAGAGAAGCAAATGCGAGGGTCTTGGCAAGAGGCGTGGAGTTAAAAGATAAAGAATCGCACATAAAGTGGGAGTTGTCACAGTTGCTCTTTGCTGATGACACTGTGCTCGTGGGAGATTCTGAAGAGAAGTTGCAGAGATTGGTGGATGAATTTGGTAGGGTGTGCAAAAGAAGAAAATTAAAAGTGAATACAGGAAAGAGTAAGGTTATGAGGATAACAAAAAGATTAGGTGATGAAAGATTGGATATCAGATTGGAGGGAGAGAGTGTGGAGGAGGTGAATGTATTCAGATATTTGGGAGTGGATGTGTCAGCGGATGGGTCTTTGAAAGATGAGGTGAATCATAGAATTGATGAGGGGGAAAAGGGTGAGCGGTGCACTTAGGGGTCTGTGGAGGCAAAGAACTTTGTCCTTGGAGGCAAAGAGGGGAATGTATGAGAGTATAGTTTTACCAGCGCTCTTATATGGGTATGAAGCATGGGTGATGAATGTTGCAGCGAGGAGAAGGCTGGAGGCAGTGGAGATGTCATGTCTGAGGGCAATGTGTGGTGTGAATATAATGCAGAGAATTCGTAGTTTGGAAGTTAGGAGGAGGTGCGGGATTACCAAAACTGTTGTCCAGAGGGCTGAGGAAGGGTTGTTGAGGTGGTTTGGGCATGTAGAGAGAATGGAGCAAAACAGAATGACTTCAAGAGTGTATGTGTCTGTAATGGAAGGAAGGCAGGGTAGGGGTCATCCTAGGAAAGGTTGGAGGGAGGGGGTAAAGGAGGTTTTGTGTGCGAGGGGCTTGGACTTCCAGCAGGCATGCGTGAGAGTGTTCGATAGGAGTGAATGGAGACAAATGGTTTTTAATACTTGACGTGCTGTTGGAGTGTGAGCAAAGTAACATTTATGAAGGGATTCAGGGAAACCTGCAGGCCGGACTTGAGTCCTGGAGATGGGAAGTACAGTGCCTGCACTCTGAAGGAGGGGTGTTAATGTTGCAGTTTAAAAACTGTAGTGTAAAGCATCCTTCTGGCAAGACAGTGATGGAGTGAATGATGGTGAAAGTTTTTCTTTTTCAGGCCACCCTGCCTTGGTGGGAATCAGCCAGTGTGTTAATAAAAATAATTTTTTTTTTTTTTTCAACAAGTCGGCCGTCTCCCACCGAGGCAGGGTGACCCAAAAAAGAAAGAAAATCCCCAAAAAGAAAATACTTTCATCATCATTCAACACTTTCACCACACCCACACACTATCACTGTTTTTGCAGAGGTGCTCAGAATACAACAGTTTAGAAGCATGTACATATAAAGATACACAACATATCCCTCCAAACTGCCAATATCCCAAACCCCTAATTTAAAGTGCAGGCATTGTACTTCCCATTTCCAGGACTCAAGTCCGACTATATGAAAATAACCGGTTTCCCTGAATCCCTTCACTAAATATTACCCTGCTCACACTCCAACAGATCGTCAGGTCCCAAGTACCATTCGTCTCCATTCACTCCTATCTAACACGCTCATGCACGCTTGCTGGAAGTCCAAGCCCCTCACCCACAAAACCTCCTTTAGCCCCTCTCTCCAACCCTTTCGAGGACGACCCCTACCCCGCCTTCCTTCCCTTATAGATTTATATGCTTTCCATGTCATTCTACTTTGATCCATTCTCTCTAAATGACCAAACCACCTCAACAACCCCTCTTCTGCCCTCTGACTAATACTTTTATTAACTCCACACCTTTTCCTAATTTCCACACTTTGAATTTTCTGCATAATATTTAAACCACACATTGCCCTTAGACAGGACATCTCCACTGCCTCCAGCCGTCTCCTCGCTGCTGTATTTACCACCCAAGTTTCACATCCATATAAGAGTGTTGGTACTACTATACTTTCATACATTCCCTTCTTTGCCTCCGTAGATAACGTTTTTTGACTCCACATATACCTCAACGCACCACTCACCTTTTCTTCCTCATCAATTCTATGATTAACCTCATCCTTCATAAATCCATCCAACTCCCAAGTATCTGAAGGCATTCACTTCTTCCATACTCCTCCTCCCCAATTTGATATCCAATTTTTCTTTATCTAAATCATTTGATACCCTCATCACCTTACTCTTTTCTATGTTCACTTTCAACTTTCTACCTTTACACACACAATATAATATTAATAGATAAATAATCATTCCCTGGTCTGAATGGCCCACATGAATTTAGCTTAATATGAAGGTCTCCATGATTATTTGATGTACAGTACCACATAAATCACCGTGTAAATTCATAAGAATATTAGTGAAGGGGTGAACTTGAAGTGGTTGAGTACAAAATATCAAAATTTGTTGTATGCAGTAAAGCAGTTCTTCTAGTAGAGAATGAAAAAGGTAAGAGTGGATTAGCAGGAAGTTTTATTGTGATGTGTGAAAAAGACCTAGGTAGTAGGTTGGTAGACAGCAACCACCCAGGGAGGTACTACTGTCCTGCCAAGCGAGTGTAAAATGGAAGCCTATAATTGTTTTACATGATGGTAGGATTGCTTATGTCTTTTTTCTGTCTCATAAACATGCAAGATTTCAGGTATATCTTGCTGCTTCTACTTACACTTAGGTCACACTACACTTGCATGTACAAGCATATGTATACACACCCCTCTGGGTTTTCTTTTATTTTGTTACTAGTTCTTGTTCTTGTTTATTTCCTCTTCTCTTCATGGGGAAGTGGAACAGAATTCTTCCTCCATAAGCCATGCATGTCGTAAGAGGCGATTAAAATGCCGGGAGCAAGAGGCTAGTAACCCCTTCTCCTGTATACGTTACTAAATTTATAACGAGAAACTTTTTGTTTTTCTTTTTGGGCCACCCTGCTTTGGTGTGATACGGCCAGTGTGTTGAAAGAAAAAAGTGTGAAAAAAGACTCATACTCAGATGTAAATAAAAGTAGAGTATTGGTTATGGAGCCTAAGAGACCATGGGAAATTAGAGTGACTGAAGAATTGTTGGAAACTATTGATAAATTTAAATATTGGTAGAGTGTGATGAGGCATTTGTGTAAACATGGTTGAGAGGAGCCAGGTAAACTAGGCAGTATGTCAGTGCAATGGCTCTGCTTAGAACATGATAGGAATGCATGTATCAAGAATTTTGAAGGAATTGGGCCAGCCCTTGTATTCAGATGTGTAACACTGATGTGGCATAAACAAAAAAAAAAATAGAGCATGAGTAAGTCCATGAGTAAGGTAGAACAAAGGAGTATGTAGAGTTGAAGGACGGATGGCCACACAGAGTTATAGTGTGTGAAAATGTTAGAAATGCAAAAATGAAGAGACTATTAAGGTTGTGAAAAAAAGATAGCGACTAGTGTATTAATTGTAAAATGTAATTGTAAGAGGAGAGGGTCATGAGGATGGGTAGATGTGTGTGTGTTTATTAGTGATAGTGAATAAGACCTGAGCTATGAAAGTTAAGTAGGAGTGAGTAATAAAGTTTCTTACAACTCATTTGGAACATTTTTTACATAGTCCGTGAAGTGGCTTATATACTGCTGTAGATGATCTGGGTGTGGATGACTGTGTTGCTCCAGAATGTGAAAAAATAATATGAATTTAAAGGTGCCACTGTGAATCTTTAACATGTTTAGTGTTCTTTTTACTATATTACTGTCATAGCTTCTTCAGGGAGATTCATTCTTGATCTTGTAAAAAATTTGCTTGAAGCTTTATCAAAGTGTTCCACATAGATTTTGTTGTTGAAAATTTCATGCTTTTACATAGAGGAAAATCAGCCTTTGAATTGTTGTGCAATCTTCTTGTCAGTGAAAGTGATATATCAATATCTATACAGTGGACCCCCGGTTAACGATATTTTTTCACTCCATAAGTATGTTCAGGTGCCAGTACTGACCGAATTTATTCCCATAAGGAATATTGTGAAGTAGATTAGTCCATTTCAGACCCCCAAACATACACGTACAAACGCACTTACATAAATACACTTACATAATTGGTCGCATTCGGAGGTAATCGTTATGCGGGGGTCCACTGTATAATGCTTTTGAAATAATGTGAAGTAATTACATTTTTGCAGAATTTCCAAGCAGCACTCCATTCCTTCCTGCCACCAGAGGAAAAGAAGGCTCTACTGGATCAACTTCATGAGGCTTATGGTATTGTAGATTACACACTACCGGTTTCAGCATCTGTGTCACCTTCTTCCACTCGCATGTCTACACCACCTCCGAAACCAAGCGTCACCTTTGGGACCTGGGCAGAACGATCTTAAAATGTTGAAAACAAGAGAAAATTGGGAAAAATATTAGGTTAATATAAGAACTTAATTGTAAGGCAAGTTCATATTTCCGCTGATCAGATTCTTTCTGTGTTTATTATTTTAGACATCTGTGTGCTGATAAAGCATTCGTATTGATTTTTTTAAGGTCTTCACTTGATATGTACATTTGTATAAAGTCTGGACATTGTACAATATATTATTATTATATATATATATACTAAATCATTAAATTTATTGAGGTAAATTTTTAGATAATTTTGCAGTTTATATAATTATATAGTGTCTCAGATTATGCTGCTCTGTACAGTACTTGTTCATCATTACATTCTACAAATTTATTACAAAGGGTTCACATTTATATTTATTGCTCCACAATGTGCTTTCTCTGAGTGAGGGAGCCCTAGCTCTCTTCTCTCAGTTTTGTTTGAAGCTGACCCGAAGAGACTGGTCTCTTAGTTTTCCATACCTCTAGCACTTCTCAGTTTGTAGCTCTCCTCTCTCTTCCTTCCTCACGATCACTTTCTCATTTATTCATTTGCTAGGATTATTGATTTTTCCCAAGGTCTTCCTTGAATGTATCCATAATTTTCAAAATAAATCATTAAGAAAAATGTACTTTGTGTTATGCCAATTCACAGCATGCAATTTTCATGGCCGAGTTAAGGACATGAGATCCAGATGTGATGGCTGTGTTTCTACCACCCAGTATGACATCAAAAATGTATTGGAGGATGAATGTTGTGGTGGACAACAACTTCAAGATTGGCATGCCAGAGCTCTGGTTTAAATTTAACACTGAAGAGTCATGGGATAAAAAGTCCCAATCAATCACAAATGCAGACTAGGTCCATTATCACCTTCTGTGGTAAAGAATTCTGCTTTTTCCTCAGTAAGGATTCAGGTCCTGGAACTTGTGCCATGACAAGGACAGTGAAAACTGAGGGTTTTGAAGAAAGGCAAGGAGAAGACTTAACTGAATCATTAAAAGATTTTGACTAAGAACCTTCTGCAGAAGAATTACTGTAAGAGTTTGATTAATAGTTGAGAGAGGCAAATAAAAAGACGAGGAAGAAGAGCTTCAAGATAAATAGTTAACACTCTAGGAATTACTCAAACAATTCCATGTTACTGGTAATGCTGCAGAATTTTTACTGGAAAGGTGTATAGAAAATTACTCTTATTATTCCTATATGTTCTTCATTTCACATATTGCTATATTACATTACACACCAATTTTAAAGATTGTAACTCATGTTATGAAAAGGGTTTACTGGACTTGAAAGTTTCCTGTAAAAATAATCATCATACTTTTCCTATTTTCATCAGGTATTGTTGGTCTATATTGAATAATGAAATGATTTACTTTTAATACTTTGTTCAGATTCTTAATATGCAAACTAAATAATAATTTTGTAGGGAAAAAAGACAGTATTAGCTGTAGTCAGCAAAAATCTAGAAATTTGTGGTATTTCTGAGGGCACACAGATGTTTTAATCATAATGTATATAGGTTTAATTTAGGATAACAGAATAGGGAAAATGTATCCTATTTCCATTGGGACACAATAGATGTAGAATAACATCAAGTAAAGTAGTAGTGGTGTGAGTACACCTAAAGAAGACTTGGACATCAGAGGCCAGGACTGTTCAGCTTCTCATCAGGAAAAATAAAAATTTCTATGGGAGGAAGGAAAGTAAATGTATTTAGGAGGGGTATGCTGGATTAGCCTTGTGATGTGTGCAATCATACAGGCTGTAGACAACAATCACCTGGTTGATCAGGCAGTCAAAAAGTAGGAAAATTCTTAGAACATGTCACAGATAAATCATGTAAACTCTGATGGTCTTTACCCTAATGTTCCACATCAGTGATGATTTCTTGTTTCTTCATAAGCTTTCCTTCTTGGAGTGTATTATCATACTCGGAAACTTTGCTAAAGGCTTAGCTACTCGGTCATCTTTGTTGTTGAAGATTGTGCTTGAGCTATAGAAATGTTAAATTTTATAACTGAATTTTGGTGTTTAATTATTTTAACATAATACAGTATTAGAATTACCAGTTAATATTTATATTTATAATATTTTACCCAGTTTCAAGACAGTAATAATTATGCAGAGATAGTAATGATGTAACACAGGAAAGCTGCAAAAGTGTAATAAAGTCATTAGCAGGGGCAGCTCTGGAACTTTAGTACTGAGGGCTTAGGGGTAGGTATCTGGTTGGATGCGAGTGCTAGGTACTTTTACTGAGAGATCTATACTTGGGATATCTTTTAGCTTGGTGGTTTGTACCTGGGCAAGACCAGGTAAATGGACAAGTTTCCTTACATCTGCTCCTCCTGTTCACCTAGAAGTAAGTACTAGATGCCACAAAGTTAATTGACTTGTTGGTTGCATTCTCTGATAGAGGACCTATGGACCCCAACAAAAATAAAGTAGCCTGTTTAGTTGTCCTCTTTTTTTTCTGAGTTATTAACTGTTGGCCTCTTCAAGGGGGGCTCCTTGGCGTGGTGAAGAGGCTCTTGGTCTGAGGAATTAGACCTATCGGTCTTCTTCCTCAGACCGAACCTAATTACCCCCCAATCTCCCCTCCCCTATCCCATCCTCCCCATCCTCCCCTTTTTCCTTTCCTCCTCCTCCTCCCCACTCCTCCCTTTTGCCCTTCCTCTTTTTGTCCTTTGGGATTTCTCCCACAGGCACGCTAGTTCCTAGGTAGAGGAAAGGACACCGGGGTCGATCCCATTCCGTTGAGGTTTCTTGGCGGTGGCGTAGTTTGCCGTGGAATCTGGATTGCCTAGGGATGTCCCGATCCCTCTCCGGTATCCCGGAGTAGCTTTGGGTGTCTTTTGGGCGACGGGTGTATCTCTGGAAGCCACCTTTCGGATTCCGGGGGTGGTGGCTGAAGGAGGTATGCTTTGTGGCGGATATCCGGCCGCCCTCTCTTTTGTCCACCGAGGTAGCTCGGCAGATGTGAGGTTGCTATCCCAGATTGCTGGTTTACTGGCATGAAGGGTAGGGTATGGCACGGGTTCCATGCTGCATCTGCGCTACTAGCGGTGTCGAGTCCTCTTGGGCGCGGAGGGAGATTTCTGGCCCTTTCATTCCTCCTAGGAACTATCCCTCCCCGGTCCCCCCTTTTTTTTTCTTTTTTTTATTTTTATTTTCTTTTCTTCTTTCTTTTTTTTTCTTAAAAACAAAAAGAAAGAAGTAACCTAACCATGGCAGCCCTAGTCCATGAACCTGGTACCCCCGGGCCCCTTCTTGATACCGCACCCCGTTCTGACCCCGCCTCGTCTTTGGACCACTCTTCAGACATTCCTCATGCCTCTGTACCTATTGCCGGTGCTGTTTCCTCACCTGCTTCAGGTACTGAGGCCTCGACTGACTCCTTCGATTTACCAGACCTTCGCTCTCCTCTGACTATGCTTCCGGCCTCTCCCTCTACGGTGCGGCAATTTTCAAATCGCCGACCCGTTCCACGTCGGACCAACTCTGGTCCCACGCCTAAACGTCAACGACAATTACCTGCTGATGATACTTCTCCACCTTCACCTTCTCGTTCTTCTCAGAAAAGATCGACACGTCCTTCACTACCTTTCCACGCTCAGTTTCAGACTGAACAGTGGACTAAATTCTTCACTTTACGACCAACTTCCTCTACTGCCTATCTTTCTGACCATAGTATTGGCAAGGCACTCCTACGCCATGTTGGTAAAGATATTTCTTTTCATGCTCTTAAGAGCGGTACGCGCATCATTACCGTACAGAATGCTACCCAGGCTCGTGAGCTCTCTCGTCTTTCCCATATAGATACTGTTCCTGTCACCCTTGAAAAACATCATTCCCTCAATTCTTGTAGTGGTACCGTTATTCTGCCCCATACCATAGTTCAGCAAAATTTCCAGACATGTGGCACCGACATTCTAGAACAGCTGGAACTCCAAGATCTCCCAATCCTCAAGGTAGACACTTACGTTCTTCCTGCCCGTGGGCGGAGACGATACCCTAGCAATGTGGCTCGTTTAACTTTTGACAGCCGAGAACTCCCATCCTCAGTTTATATAGCAGGACATCGGTTACAAGTTCGAAAGGTGATCCCTACACCACAACAGTGTAGAAATTGCTGGCGATTTGGCCATCCAGCGAAATATTGCAGATCTATCGCCGAATGCCCAGTCTGTGGTGCCGATGACCATTCTAATACGTCTTGCAATCGATCTCCCTCTTGCCTTAACTGTCATGAGGCTCACCCTTCGTACTCTCGCCGTTGTCAGGTCTATTTAAACGAGCGGGAAATCCGTTACCTCAAAGAGACAGAAGGTCTCCCTTATGCCATGGCAGTTTCTCATCTCCGCCTCCAAGGGAGACTCCCACGTGTTTCTTATTCCCGTGTTTCAAAACGTCCCCCCACTTCTGGTATCCCATCTTCTACACCCACCTCTGTGGTTACCTCTCCCATAATCACTCCTGTATCTAATCCTTTTGCTGTCCTCGGCTCAGACGTCCCTACTTCAACGCCTCAGTCTAATCTCGCTTCTTCGAGTTCTCTCTTACAAGCCTCAGTATCGACGAGACCTCGTACGACACCTCTTCCCAATCGTCCCTCTACTTCTCAAAAGTCAAAAAAAGGTCCGGTAACACCTCCTACCCATCTTCCACCTCCTCATTTTACCCTCCCTGTCTCTGTCCCTAGTTCTTCCCCTCTCACTGGCTCAGTTACAAGTGCAGAGGTTCACCCTCCTCCTCGTAATGTACCTTCCTCCCCTGTTCCCTCCCAAGTTTCTTCCTCTTCTGCTACCTCCCAGGTTCCTGTCTCTTCTGTCCCCTGCCACGCTTCTCCAGTTCCCTCCACCCTTTCGCCCCCCCCTACCTTGGTACAGTCCAATACAGTTCCAATCTTTACTCATCCTCCCCCTACCATTCCCAATATTGTCTCCCATACAACATCTCTGAATTCTGAAACACTTGAAGCAATCTCTGAATATATTGCAGAGACCAAACCATCAATGGACACTGATCCACCTTCCGCTCTTTCTCTCTCCTCTGCTCCATCTGCGCAACTCCTTTCTTCACAGCGCACCGTTCCTTCGCTGCTTGAACATTTTCCACTGCCTCCGCATGTGGACTTTTCTAACCCTCCTAGTCCGTAGGAACCCTTACCTGCGGATTTCAAGTATCTTTATCATTGCCATTCATGGCCTTTTTACAGTGGAATATACGTGGCCTCAGGGGTAATCGGGGTGAGCTTCAGATGTTACTCTCCCAGTTTGCCCCTGTTGGTGTTTGCTTACAGGAACCAAAATTACACTCTGCTGTTATTTCTCACATCTCAGGCTATAATTTATTGTATTCTTCAGATCCTTTTCCTGATGGGACCTTTAATGAAAGTGCCCTTCTTCTCCGCACTGATATTCCGTACCATCAGCTATTTGTTCATACTTCGCTGCATTACACAGCAGCCCGTATCCACTTACATAGGTGGTATACGCTCTGTTCTTTATATCTCTCTCCTTCTCGGGCATTATCTATTCCGGATTTTGCCTTCCTTGTTTCGTCATTACCGCCACCAATTCTGTTACTTGGTGATTTTAATGCCCACCATTTCCTCTGGGGAGGGTCTCACTGTGATTCCCGTGGAATTCAGTTAGAGGCTTTTCTTGCCACCCACCCCCTCCATGTTTTAAATACAGGTACTCACACCCATTTTGATCCTCGGACTCATACTCTCTCTTGCATCGATCTCTCAGTTTGCTCTTCCTCCGCCGCATTAGACTTTACTTGGTCTGTTCTCCCGGACTTACATGACAGTGATCATTTCCCAATCATTCTTACTTCCCCTTCATATTCGCCACCTCTTCGCACCCCACGCTGGCAATTTAATCGGGCAAATTGGAACCTTTACTCACACCTGACTGTTTTTAAAGAGGTTCCTTCTTCGTCCTCCATCGATGAGCTTTTACACCTCTTCTCATCCTCCGTTTTCACCGCAGCTTCTCATTCTATACCCCAAACTTCGAGCAGGCATTCTCAGAAATGCGTGCCTTGGTGGTCTCCTGCTTGTGCTCGTGCAGTACGTTTGAAACGCGCTGCATGGGGCAGGTACCGGTACAATAGAACCACAGAGCGACTCCTTGATTTTAAACAGAAGCGTGCGATCGCTCGCCGTGTCATCCGTGACGCTAAACGCACTTGCTGGCGAGATTATGTCTCCACCATCACCTCTGCTTCCTCTATGAGTGCAGTCTGGAAAAAAGTACGAAAACTGAGTGGTAAATATTCTCCTGACCCGGCTCCTGTTCTGCGGGTTGCCGGTGTTGATATAGCAAACCCACTAGATGTTGCCAATGAAATTGGCAATCATCTGGTCCGTATTTCTCAGGGACTCCATCTATGCCCCTCATTTCTTTCCTCAAAGTCTGCCAGAGAGTTAGCACCCTTGGACTTTTCTTCTCTCAGAGAAGAACAGTATAATGTGCCTTTTACACTTCAAGAACTGGAGGCAACACTCTCAGCTTGTCGATCATCGGCAGCTGGGCCCGACGACATTCATATTCGTATGCTACAACATTTACATCAGTCAGCCCTTGCAGTCCTATTACGCCTTTACAATCTTATTTGGTCACAAGGAGTTCTTCCACAGCTGTGGAAATCCGCCATTGTTCTCCCTTTCCGCAAACCAGGCACTACGGGACATGAAACCTCCCACTATCGTCCCATTGCTCTTACCAGTGCAGTTTGCAAAGTAATGGAACGTCTAGTAAATAGACGTTTAGTGTGGTATTTAGAGACACACAACAGTCTCTCCACTCGTCAATATGGCTTTCGTAAGGGACGTTCTACCATAGACCCCTTACTGCGCTTGGATACGTATGTTCGTAATGCCTTTGCGAATAACCACTCAGTTATTGCCATATTTTTTGATCTTGAGAAGGCATATGACACAACTTGGAGGTATAATATTTTAGCCCAAGCCCACTCCTTAGGCCTTCGAGGCAATCTACCATCCTTCCTTAAGAACTTTTTAACTGACAGGCATTTCCGTGTTCGGGTTAATAATGTGCTCTCCCCGGACTTTATCCAAGCTGAAGGTGTCCCCCAGGGATGTGTTCTGAGCACAACACTTTTTCTCCTTGCTATTAATGATTTGGCCTCTAGTCTTCCATCAAATATTTGGTCATCACTCTATGTTGATGACTTCGCTATTGCCTGTGCAGGCGCTGACTGTCACCTCCTTACAGTTTCTCTCCAGCATGCAGTCGACCGTGTTTCCAATTGGGCCACCACACATGGGTTTAAATTTTCCAGCACTAAAACCCACCAAATCACTTTCACTAGACGCTCTGTCATCTCTGATCATCCTTTGTACCTCTATGGCTCACGTATCCCTGAACGTGATACAGTCAAGTTTCTGGGCCTCCTCTTTGATCGTAGGTTATCCTGGAAACCTCACATTACCTCTCTGAAGGCAACTTGTCACAGCCGGCTGAACCTTCTTAAAACCCTTGCTCATCTTTCGTGGGGAGCTGATCGTCGAACCCTCCTTCACCTACATTCCACCCTTATTTTATCGAAACTTGATTATGGTGACCAGATCTATTCAGCGGCATCTCCTGCTACTCTCTCTAGCCTTAACCCCATTCATCACCAAGGATTACGTTTATGCCTTGGTGCTTTTCGCTCTTCCCCTGTCGAAAGCCTCTATGCAGAAGCGAACGTTCCATCCTTATCCGATCGCCGTGATGCCCATTGCCTGCGCTACTATGTACGCTCTCATGATCTCCGCAATCCTTCCATTTATAGAATGGTCACTGATATTAGTAGACATTCTTTATTTGTTCGCCGCCCCTGCTTACTCCGTCCCTTCTCTCTTCGCCTTCATTCGCTCTTGTCTTCTCTTCAACTACCACCTTTCTATGTACATGTAGCATCACACTTTTCCCTACCCCCCTGGGAAGTTCCAGCTGTTCGAGTCTGTTCTTTCTCCCTCCCTTGCTCGAAAGCCCAACTGTCTACGGTCGCTTCCCGCTCTCTTTTTCTTGACCACTTTCACTCTCATTCTCATGCCATTGCTGTGTACACAGATGGCTCTAAGTCTTCTGACGGCGTAGGATTCGCAGCAGTGTTTCCGGACAGCGTCGTACAAGGGCATTTACTATCTTCAGCTAGTATTTTTACTGCTGAATTATATGCCATCCTTACAGCACTTATCCGTATTGCATCTATGCCTGTGTCATCATTTGTGGTTGTCTCAGACTCCCTTAGTGCTTTACAGGCTATACAAAAATTTGATACACCTCACCCCTTAGTCCTCCGTATCCAACTTTGGCTACGCCGCATCTTTACTAAGCATAAAGATATTGTTTTTTGTTGGGTCCCTGGTCATGTTGACGTACAGGGCAATGAACAGGCAGACACTGCTGCGCGGTCAGCAGTACATGACCTACCAGTTTCTTATAGAGGTATTCCATGTACGGACTATTTTGCTGTAATATCTTCCCACCTTCACACCCGTTGGCAACAACGTTGGTCTACTATGCTCGGCAACAAACTTCAGTCTATTAAACCGAGTATAGGTTACTGGCCGTCTTCTTATCACCAGTGTCGAGGTTGGGAGACTACTCTCTCCCGTCTTCGCATTGGCCATACTCGTCTTACTCATGGATATCTCATGGAGAGGCGTCTTGCTCCTCTCTGTGAGAATTGCCAAGCTCCATTATCAGTCAGCCACATTCTGTTGGACTGCCCACTTTATCAACGAGCACGCAGAATTTACCTCTGTCGTCGTCTTCGCCCCGCTGCTCTCTCTTTACCTTCCCTTCTCGCTGATGGACCCACCTTTCATCCGGACTCTCTCATTGACTTTTTGACAACGACTGACTTACTCCACAAATTTTGATACGTTCAGCCCTTTCTACTTGTATCTCTTGCTACCCTCTACCCCCGTACTATCCCCTACCCCGCTGTTTTCTGTAACCTGCTGATCATCCCCCCTCCCTTCTGCCATCCAATTCCCTTGCTTCCTTCCCTACCCTGCAGCGCTGTATAGCCCTTGTGGCTTAGCGCTTCTTTTTGATTATAATAATAATATTAACTGTTGGGTTAATAGCCTGAGAAAATCTTTGATATGATGGACAGTGAGGAAAGCTTAAAATACAGTATATATGCTCTTTAATTTTCTGTACGAAGATTTTACTTTCAGAAACCTCTTAGATGTATACAAGATTATTTTATTAGTAATATATATCAGAGACATTTTATGTTTAAAAATTATTTTTGTGAAGAGAGAATTAAGTACATATAAACACTCACATGGGTGAGAAGATTTATGTATATAAATATTATTTCTTTTTTAAATTTACTTTCCAAAGACATCTTTGGTTATACAGTAAACTCTCCATATAATGGACTATGAAGGGGAGGAACAGATGGCCAGTAATGGCAATTGTGATAGATAGAAAGAGAGATAGTTTTGCCTCTATTGTAATAATAATGAACAATTCTACAGCCACCAGACTTTGTCAGTTGTTTCTAAATCAAATGATCCAGCAGATTTTGTCCTGTATTTCAGCAATTATTATTATAATAATCATAACCAAGCACTAAATCTGTAAGGGTCATACAGCGCTGCCAGGTATTTCAAAAATCTCTCTTTATAGAGGTTCGTTATATGAAGAGCTTACTTTTGTTGGTAAAGTAACTCTTGTTAATTATTGTTTGGAATATTTGACACAAGGAACATAGCACTGTATGTTGCATGAATCCTTGCCACCCAAACAGAATCCCTGTATGAATTATATGTAGATGAGGAAGCTGACTTTTGTTTTACAATACTACATAAAGTGCCTAGGTTATTAAATGGCATTTTTTATAAGGATAAGTTTGTGGAAATTTTTATTAAATCTTAAATAAATAAATACATAAAAAAAATTGGTTTTATTGAAAGACTTTAATTATTACATGTTAGTAACCTTTCATTTGTGTTTTTTTTTTTTTTTTTTTTTTTTTAAATCTATTGGACACTGATGTGGTTTCTCTTCAGTATCATTTCTAATGTGCATTATTGAGCTGCTCCAAAGTCTTTTGGAAGCTTGGAAAACTGATATGGCTCCTGTCCAGTATGAACTTCGATTTTTTTTTTTTCCAACAAGTTGGCCGTCTCCCACCGAGGTAGGGTGACCCAAAAAGAAAGAGAATCCCCCAAAAGAAAACACTTTCATCATCATTCAACACTTTCATCTCACTCATACATAATCATTGTTTTTGCAAAGGTGCCCTGATACAACAGTTTAGAAGCATATAGTATAAACATATATAACATATCCCTCCAAACTGCCAATATCCCAAACTCCTCCTTTAAAGTGCAGGCATTGTACTTCCCATTTCCAGTGCTCAAGTCCAGCTATATAGAAATAACCAGTTTCCCCGAATCCCTTCACTAAATATTACCCTGCTTTCACACCAACAGCTCATCAGGTCCCAAAAACCATTCATCTCCATTCATTCCTATCTAACACGCTTACGCACTCTTGCTGTAAGTGAAAGCCCCTCGCCCACAAAGCCTCCTTTACCCCCTGCCTCCAACCTTTACTCTGATATATTTTATTAAAACAGATTGGTTCTCGCTTGTTTTATTAATACATCTGCAAAAAAATATCTTACTATATGCACTGAACACTAGTACTGTATGTTTCTTTAAAGTGTGAATTCTCCTATATGTTACTGCATTTTTCGTGCAAAATCTTTTAGACACTGAATACTAATATGATTGATCTCTAGTAGGAATATTCATGTTATTGACTGTTTCCTCTAAAGTCTTGTAGACATTGTAAACACTGACAGTTTCTCTCTGGTATGAATTCTTATATATTTAACCCCTTGACTGTTGCAACCCCAAATCCTGAGGTGTCTCCTGGTGTCAAAAAATTTCCCATAAAAAAAAAAAAAATTCTAATGAAATGATAGAAAATCTTTTCCCGATTGTAATGACACCAAAAGAACGAAATTTGATGGAAAACTGACGGAATTATGCTCTCGCGAAGTTAATGACCTCGGTGATATTTACGAATCGGTGATTTCGCCCATTTTAAGCCATATTTTCGGCTAATTCCATTGTTCCAGTCGACCAAACTCGTAGCTATTTCTTTAGAACTCCATTTTTCTTCTATCGATTGAGTACAAGTAACTGCCCATTTACCGATTTCAACTACCCAATAACGTGGTCAGAAATTTGCAATTTGGCCAATTTCACGAAAATTAAAAAATATGACAATTTCAAAATAGGGTCCGGAATGAACAATGCAGACATTCCTGGCTCTAAAATAACATTTTCTTTGTTCATCAGTCATGTCTCCAAGCCCCTCTGATATTATGCTTGCTTTCTATTTTGAATTTTTATTCAAACAAAAAATAGAAGATTTACTGTTATGCAGACTACTGTAATATTGTAATAATTGTATAAATAATGTCAACCTATTCATGACTGCATATTAGAATGGCTACTTGGACATTTATTGGAAAATGACATTATTTGTTTACTTTTGAACATTGGCAAAAATCAAACATTTCCCCTACTTTGAGCTCCATTTTAAGGTTCTTTTCATAGTAAAACCAATCAAAATCATCTCTATTTCTATAATATGTTTTCCATTCTATCAAATGAGACCAAGAAAACGAGAATACAACCATAAATACTGTACTATACAAAAATAGACCACAAATTCGGCATTTTGATTAAAAAAAACGGTCGGAGTTTTTTTTCCCTCGTGCACTGCGTGCTGCTGGATTTTTTTTATATGGTGCACACAGACCCATTGTCTCACATGTGGGCCTACCAGCTTTCTCCTGCTTGATTTGAAGCTGCTAGAATTTATGAGTATATACATAAGTGGTGCGTTGAGGTATATGTGGAGTCAAAAAACATTATCTATGGAGGCAAAGAAGGGAATGTATGAAAGTATAGTAGTACCAACACTCTTATATGGATGTGAAGATTGGGTGGTAAATGCAGCAGCGAGGAGACGGTTGGAGGCAGTGGAGATGTCCTGTCTAAGGGCAATGTGTGGTGTAAGTATTATGCAGAAAATTCGGACTGTGGAAATTAGGAGGTGTGGAGTTAATAAAAGCATTAGTCAGAGGGCAGAAGAGGGGTTGTTGAGGTGGTTTGGTCATTTAGAGAGAATGGATCAAAGTAGAATGACATGGAAAGCATATAAATCTATAGGGGAAGGAAAGAGGGGTAGGGGTCGTCCTCGAAAGGGTTGGAAAGAGGGGGTAAAGGAGGTTTTGTGGGTGAGGGGCTTGGACTTCCAGCAAGCGTGCATGAGCGTGTTAGATAGGAGTGAATGGAGACGAATGATACTTGGGACCTGACGATCTGTTGGAGTGTGAGCAGGGTAATATTTAGTGAAGGGATTCAGGGAAACCGGTTATTTTCATATAGTCGGACTTGAGTCCTGGAAATGGGAAGTACAATGCCTGCACTTTAAAGGAGTGGTTTGGGATATTGGCAGTTTGGAGGGATATGTTGTGTATCTTTATACGTATATGCTTCTAAACTGTTGTATTCTGAGCACCTCTCCAAAAGCAGTGATAATGTGTGAGTGTGGTGAAAGTGTTGAATGATGATGAAAGTATTTTCTTTTTGGGGATTTTCTTTCTTTTTTGGGTCACCCTGCCTCGGTGGGAGACGACCGACTTGTTGAAAAAAAAAAAAAAATATATATATATAAGTATAAAACGGTGGCTCATAAGACATATATATACGACCAAAACAGTCAAAGGGTTAAATAGAATAAATTTATGCAAAATCTTTTACATACACTGAACACTTGTATGGTTTCTCTCTAGTATGAACTTTACTGTGATACTAAAAAATTCTGATTTTTTTTTTTAGCTGTTTAACCCTTAAACTGTCCAAACAGATCGACGTTCACATGCGTAGTGCTCCAAAAGTAGATCTACTTTTTTTTACATATTTTCAAATATAACAAAAAAAAATGTAGATAAAAGTTTTTTTACACTTTTTCAAATGTAAAACAAAAAAGAAGATCTACATTTTTTTACATACTTTCAGATGTTGAAAAAACGTATATATACGTTTGGACCGCTTAAGGATTAAAGCTGTATTTATATTCATACAGAATCTGCAAATGCACTCTTTTTAAGATCAATTCAGTATCCATTATCTCCATTATTTTATCCGCTTCTATGACCTTCATAAGCCTTCCATGTATAGAATGGTAATGGATATTAGTAAGGCTAATCCACTTAATTGCCACCCCATATACTATGCCCCTTTCCTCTCCATGTTCACACTAATATTGTTCCTTAATTCACCTCCTCTTAACATTTACCCTGCATCTTATTTCTCCCTCCCTCTGGAATTTCTGACAATCCAAATTTGCTCTTCCTCAGCAACACTTTGAATCTCGTTCACAAACTACATGTATAATTATGTACAGTGATGGTTCTAAATCTCAGTGGTGTTGATGTACAGCTGTTTTTCTAGAAAAAACAATCCAAAGTTGTGTACTACAGTCGGCCAGTATTTTCACAACAGTGTTACATGCAATTTTCACTGCCATCATACATACTGCAACCATATTTGTCTGATCATTCAAGGTTGTTTCCAACTCTGTGTATTACAAGCCATCCAGAAATTCGATTCACCTTATCCTATCATTTTTTTGTATATAACCGTGCTTATGTCACATTCTAGTAGACGTGAGGAAGTCATCATTTACTGGTTCTGTGGACATGTCGATGTTCAAGGCAATGAGCAAGCAGACTCAGGCACTCAGTCAGCTTTTAACAACCTCCCAATTTCCCGCAGTGGGTATTTCTTTCTTGGACTATTTTTTGGCACTCACTCAGGAACTCTTCAACCAGTAGCAACATTGTTGGTCGAGTTATAATATAACAGATGTTTTTTCTTAAACCATGATTGTGGCTCTGACCATCTTTCCATTACTGTAAAGTTTAGGAAATCACTCTCATCCTTACAATTTGAACACGCAGGATTCACTCAGATATCACATGGAGTAACAACCGACATCACTCTTTGAGAATTGCCAGGGTGCACTGTGATTCCAAAATATTTCCATTTATAGCCCTATCTGTTGATGAGCACACAGGATTCATTTCCAGTATCCACATCACCCTAAAACACTAATTGACTTTGCTGAAGGTTCCACCTTTGAGGCAGACTCTGACATTTTTTTATGGAAACTAATCTATTAAACCATTATAATTTCAAAACAAATAAAAATTCCCAATACTGTGGACTAGTGTCAAATCACAGCTGAGTGAGAGAGGGGCAGAGAAGGCTGGAAGTCTTCCGTGCCAGCCTTCGTTGGGCATGGACGTCTCTCGCCTGTGTACCAGTGACAAATTTCCACCGTTCTCTCTGGGATGCTTGTCCTCATCTATTTTGCCTGCTGGGCACTCTACAGGAGGGGCACCTATACATTGGCTTACTGTAGCCAGCTACATTTTTTCCCGCTCTGCGGAAAATTCTTGAACGGTCTTTGGCGAGAAGCCGGTTACTGAACTCAGGTGTGAGTGTAGGCATCCCTCTCTGTTGGGGCTTGGCAAGGGATGTCCGCCGGATCTAATTGGAAACTTCAAGTTTCTATCTCAAAGGAACTTTTATTCCTTTTCTTTCATCGCCCAGACTTGGGCAACAAATTTTCCTCGTACCATCGAGAAACCGGGCTCGATACGGCTTATGCTGTCAGTGGCCCTGATAAACCCAACAAAGAAAAGAAAGAAGGCTGGAAGACAGAAAGAGGGGAGGGAGGAGAAGGAAAGGAAGGTAATGGCTGTGGCGGCAGTGGCAAAAACTGTTCTCGACAACACCAAAAATTATACATCTGTACTTACCAGGCAAATAGAGAAATCCAAACAGCTGTATTACATTAGCAGGTTCAGTGAAATAAGAAATGATATGAAAGAGACCTGAAACACGCAAGACTCAAATCCTGGGTTCCCGGAAGTTGAGCAAAACCAGATACTACATTGCCCTTGCTAAACCTAATGAACCACATCTCCAATTTGAAGAAACAGCCAATAAGTTAAATGGTTTTTTCTTTACCACAGGATCAAGTCAAGTCCAAATACCAATAATAGAGCAAGTGATTACCTGTACCTAGTTGGAAGTTTCCTAAGCTCTCTATCTTGCTCCAATTAATCTCTGCAGTGCTGTATGACCCTAATGGGTTTAATGCCTCGTTTTGATTATAAATATAATAATCCAATGAAACCCACTGATTATAAAATCACTGAAAAACAAGTCAGGAAGCTTAGCTGAAGTACCATCACTACTGTTCGAAACAGCAGCTCATGTCCTTTCACCCACCATTTCAATATTCAACAAATCAGCACTTTCTTGACTGCCCAAGAAGAAATTTCTCGCCTAGCTGGTAGGAATAAATTATCACAAATTATATACACTGATGGATCTAAACTGAGTCATCTGGCAGGGCTGCATCTGCTCTTGTTGTCACCTCCCTAGTTAAGAACGATAATAAATTTTTTGAGCTAGGCATAAGAATTAACAACTGGGCATTTACACTGCAAACTGAATTGTCTGCAATCCTAATGGCACTGAGCTTGACTCTATCACCATTACTGATTCTATGTCATCATTGAAGGCTCTTGACTCATATAATGACTCCAACAACATGTTCATTAGAGAATCCAGGTATAGATACTCAAAAATCAGGGACAAAGGAATTAATGTACAATTGCTATGGATCCTATCACACATTGGATTACTCCTCCATGATGAAGTTGATATGTTAGCCAAGAAGAGTACCTAGAAGGAGAATGTAGAATATAACTTTGGTATATCTGTGTCTAGCATTAGGAATAATATTAGGAGAGAAGTAAATAATGAAAATAATGATTGTTATAGGAATGCAGTAAGAAGCCTGAGTAGATCTATAACCCACTATGATAACATGAATGTACATAAGTATACATGTATATCTATGGAGCAACTTGCAATGTGAGCAGACTGACTGATGTTGTAGTGGCCAGGCTTAGGCTTGGTTACAAGTACTTCTGGCAGTTTGGGAGACACACAGATGATGATCAAACTAAATGCAAATTATGTGATCAGACATATGGTCACTGTCTTGAACACTATGTGCTTAATTGTCCACTTATTGAGGAATACAGAGACAGACAGTATAACAACCCATGTGACATGTCAAGATATCTTATTAATGAAAATAAGACACCAGATATACTAAGCAAATTTTCTAAATTTCCTGGTAATAGGTAAGTGAGCTGTAGATATGTAGGTAAATAAAAACCCACATGTACACCTGTTAACCCTTTTGGGGCCTAGTTCCTAGGCCTTTTGTGTATCCATATACTCTTGCGCTACCATCCACAGGATGGATATGGGCTGCACAATAAACTAGCCACTTCAGTGGCAAAATCTAATCATGACATTACTAAAGACAGTGAGGGTTACTCCAATACACAAAGGTGGAAATCCAAGTGATGGAAATAACTTCTTCTTTCTTTCAACACACCGGCCGTATCCCACCGAGGCAGGGTGGCCCAAAATGAATAACGAAAGTTTCTCCTTTCAAATTTAGTAATATATACAGGAGAAGGGGTTACTAGCCCCTTGCTCCCGGCATTTCAGTCGCCTCTTACGACACTCATGGCTTACGGAGGAAGAATTCTGTTCCACTTCCCCATGGAGATAAGAGGAAATAAACAAGAACAAGAACTAGAAAGAAAATAGCAGAAAACCCAGAGGGGTGTGTATATATATATGCTTGTGTATGTGTAGTGTGACCTAAATGTAAGTAGAAGTAGCAAAACGTACCTGAAATCTTGCATGTTTATGAGACAGACAAAAGACACCAGCAATCCTACCATCATGTAAAACAATTACAGGCTTTCGTTTTACACTCACTTGGCAGAACGGTAGTACCTCCCTGGGTGGTTGCTGTCTACCAACCTACTACCTAGGATGGAAATAACTATAATCCAATATCTAACTTTCCATTGTTGTCCAAAATTTTTGCAAAATTATTCCACAAGAGATGATACTATTTTCTAGCATCTCGCAATATACTCAACCCCTGCAATTTTGGTTTTAGATCAAATTAAAGCACAAATGATGCAATCATACAAATGCTAGGCTTCCTTTATACAGCTCTTGAAAATGAATATCCACTAGGCCTCTTTACTGACCTTAGGAAAGCATTTGATACAGTAGACCACAGCAACCTGCACCTTCAACTAGCATATATAGTCTTACCTCACCCTCCCAGTTTTTCCCTTGTATGTTTTTGTCTTCAAGAGTTTGAAGTTAAGTAATACAGCAGTTGGAATTCCTATCTCTGGTTATATTGTTTTATAATTGTTAGTCTCCTTTCCTAACACATCTTACAATGAAAATGCACTTGTACACATTGATATCCTGCATTCTCAAATTTCCACTCTTAAACCAGCTCGTGTCTGGAGAAATGGTTCATGTTCTGCTCTCTACTTATCTGGCCTGTGCTAAGTACCTCTTGTCTTTAAATAATATGATATATTTGATTTCTTCTTTACATATACTATTCATCAGGCAATTTTAACTATATTTTCTTAGGGAGGATCACTTTGTGGCTCTCAGGGAGACCAGTCAGTCTTTCTCACCTCTTCCTTCCTATCTTAAGTATCAATATCCCTGCATGTCTAAATCTATGAACCCATACCCTCTCATATTATTTCTGTATTTGCTATTCCTTAGTTGCATTAGAATTTGATTGGATAATAATAAATGATCTACATGACAGCAAACATTTCCCTGTGCTTAATAAATATCCATGAAGGGGGACCTTACCTGGAATTTACCTGGAGGGTACTGCGAGGGTCAACACCCCCCATGGCCCAGTCCATGACCAGGCCTCACAGTCAATCAGGGCATGATCAACCTGGCTGTTACTGCTGATCGCACACAGATCGATGTACAAAACATAACCCGACTGGTCAGGTACTGATTTTAGGTGTGTGTCCAGCTACCTTTTGAAGACAGTCAGGGGTCCATTGGTAATTCCTTTTATGTATGCTGGGAGGCAGTTGAACAGTCTTGGGCCCTTGATGCTTATTGTGTTGTCTCTTAGCATATGCATGGCACCCCTGCTTTGCAGTAGGGGGATGTTGCACCACCTGCCAAGTCTTTTGCTTTCATAGGGAGCGATTTTCGTGAGTAGATTTGGGGTTGGTTTCTCTTTGATTTTTCATGTACCTTTCTCGCCTGTGTTCCAAGGAGTATAGGTCAAGAGCCTTCAACCGCTCCCAGTAATTTAGGTTTACCTGGAGAGGGTGCTGTATAATACAGTAAAAGTTCTCTGTACATTCTTTAGGTCTGCAGTTTTGCCTGCCATGAAAGGGGCCATTATTTACAGCAATATTCCAGCATTTTCCTAGCAGATGTGGTAGACACATAGTTGTGATCTTTGAAAGTGAGATTCTCTGACATTACCACTCCCAGGTCCATCACACTAGTTTATCACTCTGTTGTGTGATTGGAAGTTGCTTGAATATTTTTCTTATTTTCTTTCTTTTTGTCTAACTTTTTTGTTTATTTTGCTCATAACTCGAGAATGCCTTGTCCAGTTAACCTGAAATTTCAAAAGCTTGTGAACAGTAATGAGGACCAGAGTTGTGGAAATTTGTCTGGACTGCCTCCATGTGAGTTGTTTACCCTAGCAAGCTCTGTTGGCGCCGAGCCCTGAGGCTGGTACCTCAGCTTCACAAGTTTCTTATAGGAAAGATTTCCGTAAATGACTGATGTTGCAAGAAATCTCGCCAGCATGCACGAATAAAGGACTAACTTACTTGGTGTTGGAGAATGTATCCCGGTCTTCAACCTCCCTAAGCTTTAGCTCCCTCTGGACTTTCCCTCAGAACCACGTGCAACTGGGAACCTTAATTCCTGCAATGTTCAGTTAGTATTAGTGACCTGCCTGCACCTCAGAAATTCCTGCTTCCAAGGGGGTGTGTATCCCCCTAGCACAACTATGCAGGAAGTGACACTAGCATCTAAGCTTAACAACGAGGAGACGCCGGCACGTACCGATCATTGGCCATCTGACTGCACAAAGACCCACACTTCAACTCGCTTGCAAATTCCCCCCAGAAACTGGCCAGAATACTGAGAAAGAAAGGGAGGTCTTGTCTTACTGTATGGGCCTGATGGAGGAGGTCATCTACGGTACTTTGAGGTGCCTCCACCAGATTTCCCCAGGGCCTAGTATGTGTAGACACGTGAGGCGTCGCCCTGATGTTCACAGCGGTGTACCTCGTTCAGAGTTTCGACAAAGAAGGAGGCACTGCGGTCTCAAAACCTCGTGCCTCGGCATTCAAACTTGGGCTGCCAGTTCTCCCAAGCTAATATAACCTAGTGTTTGCCAATATTACCGGCCTATTACTACCTACATTGAGGTCTTAGGTCTACATTATTATTATCTACAGTTGCCTCAATAGTCCTAATATTAGTTCACTAACAGTATAAACTACCTACCTCTTCCTTGAAGGGTAAATCTATCAATTAAAATGTACCTTCCAACCACCTTTGCCAACCCAGGTGTATGTGTGTGTTTTGGGTGGATGTAAGGGCCAGCAGAACTAAGACAGCCTTTCTGTGGAATAGACCTTCATACAACATATCTGCCGTGTGGAACTTTAGGACCGAATAAGTTTCCACATCCTCCCACCGGAGAAGGTAGGCGATAAGTCTACATCAAGTTCACCTTTTGCAAGCCCCCACAGCGGACCCTGGACACGAGTGCCGTCCTGCCACTCTCGTCAAGCAGACTCTGGTCTAACTTCAACCATCCAGTTTTTGCCGCGTGGACCTCTGGGGGTGTAAACTTGTTGGTTCTGGTGGTCTTAGCACCCTTTCCTTTAACTTTAACATCTTTTGTATATCTAGCCTTGACTGAGCGGCTCTGTACTTTCCCACCCAGTGGCCCATATGCCCTGGTAGCCTTTCCTCCCACTGATACGAGGTTCCCTGGATTTAATGGCAATCTATCTCCCTCTTTACATACCCCATAAAAGTGTTTTCCCAAGGTAGCTGAGTGTTTGTCACTCCCTACCTGGTTCAGCTTACCTGGCGGTTCATTGTGTATACTGATACTCATTATCACTACTCCCCCAGCTATCATGGGGACACCTTCTTCCCTCTCTGGCATGGCAGGGAATTCAGGTGGAATCCTGCCACCTATGATGTATCCTACTGGGGATCTGTATAAACCAATTCCTTCCCTAAAAGTCCGTCGTGTAGACAGGAAGTCATCTATCTGGTTGGCTCCCACCAGGATACCTACATTTCTGACTGTGTCACTGGTAATTTCCTGGTCTGCCAGCTTCACGCCAAGGTCTTTCAATCGCCTGGCTGCTGCAGCAAGACCTCTCGCTGTAATTGCCGAGGGTAACGTCTCTACCACCAAGGCTGTAATGTCTGTGCGATGTCCAACTAATTTAGCTGTGACATCCACCACATCATAAGATTTGGGTGGGACCTGACTTATAGTTCCTCCCAATGTCATACTAACCTTTCTGGAGGTCTTCAACTTTAATCTGGCCACCAACTTCTTTGTTATCAAGGATACTTGTGCTCCAAAGTCAAAGAATAATAGGGTTGTTTTGGACCTGTGCCCATTCACAACCTCTGCCATGACTGTAAGTAGGGCAGCACCTCTGTAATTCTCACTCGGATTAGAAACTTCACTCCCACTAATCACGTTGGCTACCATTTCAGGCTTGGACTCACTTTCTATCTCTACCTGAGAGATATCCCTACTAGCCTGAGGTGCCTTTAAATTATTGAGACATAGTGCAGTATGGTGCTTACCTCTCCCACAGCCTCGACACTCACTGAGCTGGGCGTCACAGTCTCTGGCAAAGTGTTCCCCACAACACTTGAAGCAGAGTCTCAACTCCTTTAGTCTCTGTTGCCTACTGCTCAGTGTTGTATACTCAGAGCAACTCGTGCTAGTGTGTTCGCCTTTGCAGAACACGCATATTCTGGCATGAGTGCCTCTGAGGTTCTGCTTAGAGGTTCTTCCTTTAGATACTTCTTTATCATAGTACACTCCAACATTAGTCGTATGAGCTTTAGATTGCTCTCTTGAGATCTTTGAGTAACTATCTGTGTTTTTATGTGGTGATGGTGGTGACTCTTCTCTCATACCTATACTCAAATGGGAAACGAGATCTCCCAACCTCTCAACAATTTGTTGTATCATGAACCGGTTTGTCCGATATTTCAAATGCAACTCGGGTACTGTAGTGCTAGCCAGTTTCCTCTGAATCACCTGACTAATGATCCATTCTGATTCATCCTCATCATGCAAATCTCTGAAACTATTTGTCAAGCTCATAATTTCAATGCGGAACTTCTCTAGGCTCTGACGGTCATATCGGCAAGCCTCTAGATCCAACAACCGATAAAGTATAGCTACCTTTATCTCTTCAGTGTTGCCAAACATGTCCTTTAACTGGTCTTTGGCATGTTGGTAATTAGTGTCAGTAATCTGGTAGTGCCAGACCAAGTTTAGGGCTTTACATTTGGGCTCTGGTCGTAAATACTGCAATTTGACGGCATCTGACAAATTGTTTCTGTCATCTATCTGGGCTTTAAACTGATCCCAGATAGCAATGTACTCTGTTAAAGTTCCATCAAATGTCGGTAAATTCAACTGGGGCAACCTAGGTGTGGAAAATTGCATTTATCTGAATGTATCTAATTATGTGCATACAGTAAATGATAACAAAGCTTATTATTATTATTTATCAATGTTACATAGACAAGTAGGAATTTGGGACACCTAGGTCACAAAAAATGTCCCCCTTCGATACCTACCACTGTCATAACCACAAGTTGCTCTGGACCTATTAATTAAATGAAATATGCATACACCAGGAATACTGGTAAATATACAAATTTGTGGACTGTATATTAAAAATAATAAATTATATATATACACAATTACATAACAGAAGGAAAATATATCTTAATATCACTCACCAATTTGACTGGAGATTAAGTTGTATCATACTCAGAAAAACCTCACTCTAACTAAATTTATGAAAATACTGGCCAGAATTATACACAAATCTAGAGAGCTTATCTGAGGTTCCTGGAGCTGTCTTGTCCAGTCGTCTGATATCTCAAGTTATGCAGGAATGCATGTCCAACAATTTCGCCTCCTATTTGAAAGGTGTCAGCCCAACTTTAACCTCTAGAGCACGAAAATTCCTTCCCATTACACTAACGTTGTATCCAATTCAAAACCAAGATGGTGAGTCTCGTCTGCGCAGGCGCAGGCTTTCCGTTTTCTCTGACATAAATATTATTAAATACAGTATGGCCATCTATTTACATATAAATACTGAATTTCTGGAAAGTATATACAGTGTTTTCCACACTAGGCAACATATAATGGGCGTGTGGCTGCTTGGGGTACCCATGGTATTTGTCACCCCACTTGGCTTACTAGTCTTTAATGTGCTTAACTTATCTTTGTACGTATTCATCTCCTGGTGACAATCTACATCATCCTTGGTGAATTCGTCCTGAGCTTGCTGAAGACTGTCTTGGGATTCACCATCCTCAATAGCCTGTAGCTCACATGCTGAGAATGCTCATTTTTAGGCTTCCCATTTCTTCCCCAAACGCTTCAAGCAGTCTTGCAAATCATTGCAGTCTACTTTACTGAGTTGACTAGTAGCCTTACACGTGTTGCGTGTTCTGTTCAGATGTCTTTTGTACGCAGCCACTGATCGTTTTAATTTTGCTAACACTGAACCAGACTCTGCTGGATTCTCATCTGCAATTGTCATGGCTTAAATAGGAGTGCGACACTAATTGTACTTTACTGAGCCCACCCCACAGCATGACACGGTGTTAGGCAAGAATGAATGAGTCTCAAGGCTCCTCAACAAGCTTAACGACTCCCTTTATTATATTGACTGTACTCTGAATCAAAATGTACACTGTTAGCTCTCAAACCCCAATTAAAAGGTATATCGATGTAAAAGCTTAACCTAGCAATTTCCTGTACAAAGTCAGCAAATAATTACAGGACTTAAGCTAGTCTCTGGTGTAACTCACAAATCCCACATTAAAATGAGTCAAAGACAATAAAAATCACACAATAAAAATGCAGTATTTACAAATTAAAAATCACTTGATTAGCACAAACAAATTCAACAATTCAACTTGTGAAACAGTAAATAAATAATGTGTGTAAGTAGCTTGGCCTAACTGTGCCCATTGTTATTATTACAATCAAGGGGGAAGCGCTAAACCCGTAGGATTATACAGCACCTGGGGGGATGTGGAAGGCATTCAGGCTTAATTCGGGGAACTGGAGCACAGATCCAATTCCCTAAATCAAGAGCCCCTCACCAAAATCAAGGAACCACAGTTAGCCCTGAGGGGCTAACTGTGCCCAGCTTACTCAGTCTAGTGTGGTTGGTTGGATAAGGTAAATCCTAACCTAACTAGTGTGCTGTAGCCTAAACCTGGCTACAGAATTCACTGTAAATAATAACTAGTGTGGAAAATACTGTACATATTTTCCAGAAATTTAGTATTTATATGTAAATAGATGGCCATACTGTATTTAATAATATTTATGTCATAGAAAACAGAAAGCCTGCGTCTACGCAGACAGGAGACTCGCCATCTTGGTTTTGAATTGGATACAATGTTAATATAATGGGAAGAATTTTTTGTGCTCTAGAGGTTAAAATTGGATTGATACCTCTCAAATAGGAGGCAAAATTGTTGGATGTGCATTCCTGCATAACTTGAGATATCAGACAACTGGACAAGACAGCTCCATGAACCTCAGATAAGCTCTCTAGATTTGTGTATAATTCTGGCCAGTGTTTTTATAAATTTAGTTAGTGAGGTTTTTCTGAGTATGATACAACTTAATATCCAGTCAAATTGGTGAGTGATATTAAGATATATTTTCCTTCTGTTATGTAATTGTGTATATATATAACCATTTATTATTTTTAATATAGTCCACAAATTTATATATTTACCAGTATTCCTGGTGTATGTATATTTCATTTAATTAATAGGTTCAGAGCAACTTGTGGTTATGACAGTGGTAGGTATCGAAGGGGGACATTTTTTGCGACCTAGGTGTCCCAAATTCCTACTTGTCTATGTAACATTGATAAATAATAATCTTTGCTATCATTTACTGTTATGTACATAATTAGTTACATTCAGATAAATGCAATTTTCCACATTTAATTTGCCCGTTGGTCCTTCGAACCGGATGTAATTAGTGAAGTCATTTAGTTAATTTCTTAATACAGTGGACCCCCGGTTAACGATATTTTTTCACTCCAGAAGTATGTTCAGGTGCCAGTACTGACCGAATTTGTTCCCATAAGAAATATTGTGAAGTAGATTAGTCCATTTCAGACCCCCAAACATACACGTACAAACGCACTTACATAAATACACTTACATAATTGGTCGCATTCGGAGGTAATCGTTAACCGGGGGTCCACTGTAATTATATGTGAAATGACAGAGGGAGGAGGATGTTAAGTTCACAAATTTACTTAATGTGTAGTGGATTATAATTATTACAATATTAATTTGGATAAGTCAAGTGTTGCTAAAGATTATATTGTGTATAAGTGCATGTGTAATTCATAAGCCAAGTGTAGCTAATTAATGTGTATATTAATTTTGCAAAGCCAAAGTGGCTAGGATTTATATTAATGTACTTGTATAATATTAATTTGATAAGTTAATTCTGGCCAAGATTTATATCAGTGTATGTGTAATTGATAAGCCAAGTGTAACTAATATTAATGTGTATAACATTAATTTTGCTATGCCAAATTCTGGCAAGGATTTATATTAATTTGTATAATAATTTTGATAAGCCAAGTCTGGCTAAAGGTTTATTTGTAATAATGTACATTTAAAATTTATATTATAATTTTTTGCATGTAATTCCTAAGCTCAATTAGCTAGGATTTATTCAAAGGTAAGTTGTACTATTTACCTTTATAAAGTGCATAATTTAGTACATAATCAGTGTTATTAAGTTGAATTTAATACATTGCATCATGGCTGAAAATGAGGAAATTAATATAGAAGACAAACATATGGAATATAGAGCAAAGAAAGCTTCACTGCAAGCTAGGAAGGGGCATGTAACAAAAGCATACAATAAATGTTTGGAATTAATGAATCAAGAAACTGTGAATATTGATGATTTAAAATTGTATTTAGATGCTTTAGGTAATAGATATGATTCATACAAATTATATTACAACAAATATGAAGGAGATTTATTAGTAAACTGTGTAGATGAGACTGAAGTAGATCTCATGATTAATCAGTATTATGAATTAGAGGAAAAGATTCTTTCTTGTAAAAGTCAGGCCTTGAATAAATTAAAATGTGTAAACCAGGCAGTTGGTCAGTCTGCTCCAACAAATAATATGTCTTTGCCAAAAACTCCCAGAACTATGTTTACCTGTGTTTAATCCTGGAGAAAATTGGGAGGAATTTTGGTCAATTTTTAAAGCAGCTGTGCATGACAGGAGTGAACTAGCCTGTGTAAATAAATTATTTTACCTCAAAGGACAGGTAAGAGGAGATGCTCACATACTCATACAAGCCTTTCCCAATGTAAATGACTCTTACAAGGAAGCAGTTGACTTGTTGAAAGTCACTTATGGTAATATAGAACAAAGTAGGTTGGATCTAGTGAATATCATTATTAATTTAAAATCTCCAGATCATACTTACAAAGGTTTACAGCAGTTTAGAGTTAAACTGGAGAGCACTCTCAAAACTTTAAGTAATAAATATAATCTGAAGGAATCAGACTGGTTATTGAGTGCCATAGTACAGAATAAATTAAGCTGTAAAACACTTGAATGACTCTCAAACAAATATCACAAGGGTTATTTTGGTCTGGAGGAAATAAGACTAGGTCTACAAGAATTAATTGTGCAGTTGCAGACCAGCCAACTAACTCATTTTAAAGATGCAACACATAATAACTCTGAGGCATCTGTCAAGTTTCACAAAGGGAGAAATTATCCTAATGTTAATAATCAAAATTCATTTCCTAAAAAGAGTTACATAGGCGCATATCAAGTAGCAAGAATCAGAAATAATGATTCTCCACTAGGTAAGAAGAATAAGTACCCTCCTAAGAGTAGCCCAGTTAATAAGAAACCAGTCAGAGAAAAGAAAGATTGTCTTTTCTGCAAGGGTACTCATTCAGCTAAGAATTGCAATGCATACAATTCATGGAATGATAAAGTTGAAAGATTGGAGGAACTTGACAGATGTATTAGGTGTTTGGGTAATCACAATGTAAAGGATTATGCCAAATTAAACTTCTGTTATCAATGTCCCAAAGGAAGACACCATATCGTCATGTGTAAAGGTCTATATGATAATGTTGATAATAATGATAATGTTGACAATCCTGACACAACAGTAGCTAATGTAAAAATTGCTGCTAATATTAATAATGATGGTTTTGCTGAAGTAGCCTTACCTGTGTTACAGGTAAAAATTGATGATAAAAGGCATAAATAAAAAATTGTAAATGCATTATTGGACCAGGGATCCCAGCGTACTTTCATAAAACGTAAATGTCTTGATGGTATGAAAGTACAGATGGGAGATCCCACAACTTTAAAATTATCTGGTTTTCTCTCGGATAAAAGGTCTCAATTGTATGACACTGTTTATGTAACTGTCAGGTTGGGCAATGAGAAAAAACGTGTTAATGCAGTAATTGTGGATAGACTTCCAGAGAAAATATCTACAGTAGGACTTAGTAAAGCTACAGAAAGACTTTCACATGATGTGAATTTAGCACCTTCTGGTGTAAGTGATGATTCTGTAGGTCCAATAAATATTTTGATAGGTAGTGACTATTATGCCTCCTTTGTAAAGGGTATGGTAAAGAAATGTGATGTCACTCTTTTGAAGACTGCAGGAGGCCATGTAATGTGTGGTAGGATTCCTCGAAATAATAATTCATGACTAGAGGAAACTACAAATACAATAACTGTGTGTCTTACTCATGAAATCGTACCCCAGTATAATTCTTCCATAGAGGATGGTGTTGAGCCAGTGCATAAATTGTGGGAATTAGACAGCATTGGAATAAATGTAAATGAAGAAAGTCCGGATGATTCTTTTACTCAGGAGCAATACCTGAGAGATGTAAAATTTGAATCTGGATAATACTGGGTACGACTTCCGTGGAGACTGAACCATCCAGAATTGCCCACTAATTACAGAATGGCATATGGACAATTAAAGGCTCAGCTCCGCGAACTGAGTAAGACACCAGAATTGTTAACTGCCTATGATGATATAATTGCTGAGCAGTTAATTAATAAATTTATAGAAGAGGTACCTCCTGAGCAAGCCAAAATTTATGGTCACTATTTGCCACATCACGGAGTGAAGAAGGATTCTAAGACCACTCCTTTGAGGATTGTGTTTAATTGTAGTGCCAGGAGTAACAAAAATGTACCTAGTTTAAATGACTGTTTGATGACAGGTCCGTCGTTGACGGAAAAATTAGGAGATATCTTATTAAATTTCAGGATGAAAAATTATGCCTTTACGGCTGACATAAGTAAAGCTTTCTTAAGAGTGGGTTTACAAGAGGCTGACCGGGATTGTACCCGCTTCTTATGGCCTGAGAATCCTAGTGACCCACTTAGCCCTCTGAAAACCTTTCGCTTTAGGAGCGTATTATTTGGTGCTACATCCAGTCCGTTCCTACTTCAAGCGACGATAAATGCACACCTTAAATGTATGGGAAGTCCATTGAGTAAAGTAATGAACAAACAATTTTATGTGGACAATTTCCTGGGGGATAAGTCTGTTGAGTGTACCTGGTAAAGTGTATGGTAGAGTTATAATTGAAAGAATTAAGAGTAAGACGGAGAATAGGATAGCAGATGAACAAGGAGGCTTTAGGAAAGGTAGGGGGTGTGTGGACCAGGTGTTTACAGTGAAACATATAAGTGAACAGTATTTAGATAAGGCTAAAGAGGTCTTTGTGGCATTTATGGATTTGGAAAAGGCGTATGACAGGGTGGATAGGGGGGCAATGTGGCAGATGTTGCAAGTGTATGGTGTAGGAGGTAGGTTACTGAAAGCAGTGAAGAGTTTTTACGAGGATAGTGAGGCTCAAGTTAGAGTATGTAGGAAAGAGGGAAATTTTTTCCCAGTAAAAGTAGGCCTTAGACAAGGATGTGTGATGTCACCGTGGTTGTTTAATATATTTATAGATGGGGTTGTAAGAGAAGTAAATGCGAGGGTCTTGGCAAGAGGCGTGGAGTTAAAAGATAAAGAATCACACACAAAGTGGGAGTTGTCACAGCTGCTCTTTGCTGATGACACTGTGCTCTTGGGAGATTCTGAAGAGAAGTTGCAGAGATTGGTGGATGAATTTGGTAGGGTGTGCAAAAGAAGAAAATTAAAGGTGAATACAGGAAAGAGTAAGGTTATGAGGATAACAAAAAGATTAGGTGATGAAAGATTGAATATCAGATTGGAGGGAGAGAGTATGGAGGAGGTGAACGTATTCAGATATTTGGGAGTGGACGTGTCAGCGGATGGGTCTATGAAAGATGAGGTGAATCATAGAATTGATGAGGGAAAAAGAGTGAGTGGTGCACTTAGGAGTCTGTGGAGACAAAGAACTTTGTCCTTGGAGGCAAAGAGGGGAATGTATGAGAGTATAGTTTTACCAACGCTCGTATATGGGAGTGAAGCGTGGGTGATGAATGTTGCAGCGAGGAGAAGGCTGGAGGCAGTGGAGATGTCATGTCTGAGGGCAATGTGTGGTGTGAATATAATGCAGAGAATTCGTAGTTTGGAAGTTAGGAGGAGGTGCGGGATTACCAAAACTGTTGTCCAGAGGGCTGAGGAAGGGTTGTTGAGGTGGTTCGGACATGTAGAGAGAATGGAGCGAAACAGAATGACTTCAAGAGTGTATCAGTCTGTAGTGGAAGGAAGGCGGGGTAGGGGTCGGCCTAGGAAGGGTTGGAGGGAGGGGGTAAAGGAGGTTTTGTGTGCGAGGGGCTTGGACTTCCAGCAGGCATGCGTGAGCGTGTTTGATAGGAGTGAATGGAGACAAATGGTTTTTAATACTTGACGTGCTGTTGGAGTGTGAGCAAAGTAACATTTATGAAGGGATTCAGGGAAACCGGCAGGCCGGACTTGAGTCCTGGAGATAGGAAGTACAGTGCCTGCACACTGAAGGAGGGGTGTTAATGTTGCAGTTTAAAAACTGTAGTGTAAAGCACCCTTCTGGCAAGACAGTGATGGAGTGAATGATGGTGAAAGTTTTTCTTTTTCGGGCCACCCTGCCTTGGTGGGAATCGGCCGGTGTGATAATAAAAAAAAAATAATTTCCTGGGTGTGACGTCAACTGAAGAGGAACTGTTAATGACTTATGGAGAGGCTAATAAAATAATGCAAAGTGCAAATATGCCTCTGAGAGAATGGAATAGTAATTCGTCCAAATTGAAGGACAAAATAAGTAAAGATTACCCTGGAGATGAAGTGCCAAAATGTAGTAATGTATTGGGTTTAAATTGGGATACTGAGAGAGATTTGTTAATGTTAAAACCTAATAATTACAGTATGCCCAATAAATTAACTAAGAGAGTTTTGCTTGCTGAAGTTTCCAAATGTTTTGATCCACTAGGTTTAGTGTCACCCCTTACTATAAGAGGGAAATTATTAATTCAGGAAGCATGGAAACTTAAATGTGCTTGGGATGAAATTCTACCTGAGGAATTCATTAACAGGTGGGATGAGTTAATTGGTTATTATGAAAAAATTCCAATGTTGGAGCTCCCACGCCAGGTGGCCAATCCAAATGGGAAAAATGTACTCCACATTTTTTGTGATGCTTCAAAATTGGCATATGGTCAGAGAAATAGCAAGCATCGAACTTAAGCTAAAAGAATCCTTTAGGAGTCAGGAATCGCGGGAAGAACTAAAAGCTATAAATGAAATCGAAAGAAACCCAAAGTATTTCTTCTATGCCAAATCAAAATCTAGAACAACGCCCAGTATTGGGCCCCTACTTAAACAAGATGGGTCCTACACAGATGACAGCAAGGAAATGAGTGAGCTACTCAAGTCCCAATATGACTCAGTTTTTAGCAAGCCGCTAACCAGACTGAGAGTCGAAGATCAAAATGAATTTTTTATGAGAGAGCCACAAAATTTGATTAACACAAGCCTATCCGATGTTATCCTGACGCCAAATGACTTCGAACAGGCGATAAATGACATGCCCATGCACTCTGCCCCAGGGCCAGACTCATGGAACTCTGTGTTCATCAAGAACTGCAAGAAGCCCCTATCACGAGCCTTTTCCATCCTATGGAGAGGGAGCATGGACACGGGGGTCGTCCCTCAGTTACTAAAAACAACAGACATAGCCCCACTCCACAAAGGGGGCAGTAAAGCAACAGCAAAGAACTACAGACCAATAGCACTAACATCCCATATCATAAAAATCTTTGAAAGGGTCCTAAGAAGCAAGATCACCACCCATCTAGAAACCCATCAGTTACACAACCCAGGGCAACATGGGTTTAGAACAGGTCGCTCCTGTCTGTCTCAACTACTGGATCATTACGACAAGGTCCTAAACGCACTAGAAGACAAAAAGAATGCAGATGTAATATATACAGACTTTGCAAAAGCCTTCGACAAGTGTGACCATGGCGTAATAGCGCACAAAATGCGCGCTAAAGGAATAACAGGAAAAGTCGGTCGATGGATCTATAATTTCCTCACTAACAGAACACAGAGAGTAGTCGTCAACAGAGTAAAGTCCGAGGCAGCTACGGTGAAAAGCTCTGTTCCACAAGGCACAGTACTAGCTCCCATCTTGTTCCTCATCCTCATATCCGACATAGACAAGGATGTCAGCCACAGCACCGTGTCTTCCTTTGCAGATGACACCCGAATCTGCATGACAGTGTCTTCCATTGCAGACACTGCAAGGCTCCAGGCGGACATCAACCAAATCTTTCAGTGGGCTGCAGAAAACAATATGAAGTTCAACGATGAGAAATTTCAATTACTCAGATATGGTAAACATGAGGAAATTAAATCTTCATCAGAGTACAAAACAAATTCTGGCCACAAAATAGAGCGAAACACCAACGTCAAAGACCTGGGAGTGATTATGTCGGAGGATCTCACCTTCAAGGACCATAACATTGTATCAATCGCATCTGCTAGAAAAATGACAGGATGGATAATGAGAACCTTCAAAACTAGGGAGGCCAAGCCCATGATGACACTCTTCAGGTCACTTGTTCTATCTAGGCTGGAATATTGCTGCACTCTAACAGCACCTTTCAAGGCAGGTGAAATTGCCGACCTAGAAAATGTACAGAGAACTTTCACGGCGCGCATAACAGAGATAAAACACCTCAATTACTGGGAGCGCTTGAGGTTTCTAAACCTGTATTCCCTGGAACGCAGGAGGGAGAGATACATGATTATATACACCTGGAAAATCCTAGAGGGACTAGTACCGAACTTGCACACGAAAATCACTCACTACGAAAGCAAAAGACTTGGCAGACGATGCACCATCCCCCCAATGAAAAGCAGGGGTGTCACTAGCACGTTAAGAGACCATACAATAAGTGTCAGGGGCCCGAGACTGTTCAACTGCCTCCCAGCACACATAAGGGGGATTACCAACAGACCCCTGGCAGTCTTCAAGCTGGCACTGGACAAGCACCTAAAGTCAGTTCCTGATCAGCCGGGCTGTGGCTCGTACGTTGGTTTGCGTGCAGCCAGCAGCAACAGCCTGGTTGATCAGGCGCTGATCCACCAGGAGGCCTGGTCACAGACCGGGCCGCGGGGGCATTGACCCCCGAAACTCTCTCCAGGTAAACTCTCTCCAGGTAAATATGGAGCAGTTGCTTACCTTCAATGTAATAGTGTTATTTTTCTTATGTCTAAGGCTAAAGTGTCTCCAATTAAATCATGTACCTTACCTCAGTTGGAATTAACAGCCATTTATGTAGGTGTCAAATTAGCTAATTATATAAGAAATAAGTTGCAGGAGATAAATATTAGCGACACTGTAATTTGGTCTGATAATGAGGTATCCTTACAATGGATTCGTAATGAAACAGTAAAATTGTGTACGTACAAAACAGAGTCGCTGAAATTAATCAGATGCAAGAGAAATATAATAGTTTGGGTCAGCATATGTTAACATTTAATCACATACCAGGTGAGGAGAATCCAGCTGATTTCTTGTCTCGAGGTTTACCTTTTGCTAAATTTGTAAATGCTGTATCATGGTTTAAAGGACCGAGCTGGTTGGTAAATAAAGCTAATTGGCCTGTACAAAAGGCGTATATTGCTCCTGTTGAAATTACTGTGACCACCACTCCAATAGTTTGTCCTTCTTTATCCATTGATATAAATAGGTATTCTTCTTTACCCAAACTAATCAATGTAACTAAGTTGGTGTTTAAATTTCTAAACAAGATGAATATTTCATATAAGTTTTCACATCCTCTTGAATTTTGGATAAAGAGGGTACAGGAGGAAATCTATGGAAATGAGATTAAATTGATGATGGAAAGAAAAATTGTGAAAGATTCTATAATAGAGAAATTGGGGCTGTATTTAGAGAACAATGTAATCAGGTGCAGAGGTAGGTTACAAAATGCTGAACTGGGTGATTATGCTAAACACCCTATCTTACTGCCCAAAACTCATCATCTAACAAATCTGATTGTTCTAAATGCCCATAAAAATGTAATGCATGGTGGGGTACAAGATTCCTTAAATTGTATTAGGGAAACTTTCTGGATTCCACAAGGACGGCAAAGTGTAAAAAGGGTGATTAAATCTTGTGTAATATGTCACCGTGTGGATGCCAGATCCTATATGTACCCAGGTCGTCCACCATTGCCAAAGGAGCGTGTACAATTAGTGAAACCATTTGATGTAACAGGTGTAGACTATAGTGGTCCAATAATTTTAACAGGTATGCCAAATGGTGTTCCACTGAAAGTGTATGTTTGTTTGTTCACCTGTACTGCTACTAGGGCAGTTCAATTAGAAGTGGCACAGGACTTGTCTGCAGAACAGTTTATACAGCTGTTTCGAAAATTTGCAGCTAGGAGATCCTGTCCGAGGTTGATGATTTCGGATAATGCCACAAATTTTGTAGTAGGTGCTCAACACTTGATAGAATTAAATAATAGTAACGATGTTCAATCTCTGTTAACCCAGCGAGGGTGTACCTGTAAATTTATTACTCCTAGAGCCCCTTGGCAGGGGGGGCTGTACGAAAGATTGATAGGCACAGTGAAGAGGTGTCTCCGCAAAGTACTACACCGGAAGAGAATTAATTTGGAAGAATTCCATGCAGTGTTAGTGGAGGCAGAAAATCGTATAAATAATAGGCCTCTCTCGTACATGAGTGATACACCTGATGCAGATGTGTTAACACCTTCTCACCTAATATGTGGAAGGAAATTGGAAGCTGTCTCTGTCTATAGAGATAATCCGGAAGAAAGTGATGAAGATTACAATGATGCGGCAGTGTTGTGTAATAAATTCAAAATGTTAAATAAAGTAATTGATCATTGGTCTAATGTGTGGTGTAAGGAATATCTTCTTACACTATGTGAACACTTTTATGGTGCGACAGAGGCAGTAAATCGACAGACCATTCAACAAGGTGACATTGTGTTAATTGACATTGAACAACATCAAACATTGTGGCCTCTGGGCAAAGTAATGACATTGTACCCAGATGCACAAGGTGTTGTCAGGAATGTCGAAGTGTTGTGTCGTGGCCAGGAAAGTTTACGCACAATTAATAAATTGATTCCCTTGGAATTAGGTGTTCAATCAAATGTAAATGAAAATCTGAGGGAAAGTGACACAAGTGATATGGAAGATAACGCAGACCAAGTGATGCCGGAAGATGAAATCGTAGTAAGACCTACTAGGAGAACAGCCACTGAAGCCAGAACTGGCTGGAATCGTCTCCTAAAGGAAGGAGTAATTTGAATCGTTTAGCAACGAACTCCGGCCGGCCGCAGTGTGGAAAATACTGTATACATTTTCCAGAAATTCAGTATTTATATGTAAATAGATGGCCATACTGTATTTAATAATATTTGTCATAGAAAACGGAAAGCCTGCGCCTGCGCAGACAGGAGACTTGCCATCTTGGTTTTGAATTGGATACAACGTTAATATAATGGGAAGAATTTTTTGTGCTCTAGAGGTTAAAATTGGATTGACACCTCTCAAATAGGAGGCGAAATTGTTGGATGTGCATTCCTGCATAACTTGAGATATCAGACGACTGGACAAGACAGCTCCAGGAACCTCATATAAGCTCTCTAGATTTGTGTATAATTCTGGCCAGTGTTTTCATAAATTTAGTTAGAGAGGTTTTTCTGAGTATGATACAACTTAATATCCAGTCAAATTGGTGAGTGATATTAAGATATATTTTCCTTCTGTTATGTAATTGTGTATATATATAACCATTTATTTTTAATATACAGTCCACAAATTTATATATTTACCAGTATTCCTGATGTATGTATATTTCATTTAATTAATAGGTCCAGAGCAACTTGTGGTTATGACAGTGGTAGGTATCGAAGGGGACATGTTTTGCGACCTAGGTGTCCCAAATTCCTACTTGTCTATGTAACATTGATAAATAATAATCTTTGTTATCATTTACTGTTATGTACATAATTAGTTACATTCAGATAAATGCAATTTTCCACAACTAGGTTAAATATGTCCTAGCTACTATAACTGTTGTAAATATTGGTACAAGCCTAGCCTAACTGTGGCTACCTTGCAAATGCACTGTAAGTAATTAACACAAGTCTCCTACTCTGGTTTACTTGTAATCACTGTAAATAATTAAATTCACAAGCTTCTCTAGCCTACCTGGCCTGCCTGTAAATTATTGTAAATAATAACTTCTGTGTATAGTCAGCTTGGCCTAGCCTCTGTGCAAGTCTCTGGGCCTAGGTGTGCTAACCTAACCTAACTTTGTTAATCTCTGGTTCCTAACTGTGGCCTAGCTATGTTAACTTAACCTAGCTATTCCACATCATGGTTAGAAGGACCACTGTGGAAATTTGTCTGACCTGCTTCCATGTGAGTTGTCTACCCTAGCAAGCTCTGTTGGCACCGAGCCCTGAGGCTGGTACCTCAGCCTCACAAGTGGCTTATAGGACAGATTTCCATAAATGACTGATGTTGCAAGAAATCTCGCCAGCATGCACGAATAAAGGACTAACTTATTTGGTGTTGGAGAATGTATCCCGGTCTTCAACCTCCCTAAGCTTTAGCCCCCTCTGGACTTCCCCTCAGAACCACATGCAACCGGGAACCTTAATTCCTGCAACATTCAGTCAGTATTAGTGACATGCCTGCACCTCAGAAATTCCCATTTCCAAGGGGGCGTGCATCCCCTGGTACAACTATGCAGGAAGTGACACTAGCTTCTAAGCTTAATAACGAGGAGACGCCGGCACGTACCGATCATTGGCCGTCTGACTACACAAAGACCCACAGTTCAACTCACTCGCAAATTCCCCCCAGAAACTGGCCAGAATACTAAGAAAGTAAGGGAGGTCTCGTCTTACTGTATGGGCCTGATGGAGGAGGTCATCTACGGTACTTTGAGGTGCCTCCACCAGATTTCCCCAGGGCCTAGTATGTTTACCCGGAGTTTACCTGGAGAGTTACGGGGGTCAATGCCCCCGCTGCCTGGTCTGTGACCAGTGGATCAGAGCCTGATCAACCAGGCTGTTACTGCTGGCTGCACGCAATCCAACGTACGAGCCACAGCCCGGCTGGTCAGGTACCGATTTTAGGTGCTTGTCCAGTGCCAGCTTGAAGACAGCCAGGGGTCTATTGGTAATCCCCCTTATGTATGCTGGGAGGCAGTTGAACAGTCTCGGGCCCCTGACACTTATGTATTGTCTCTTAACGTGCTAGTGACACCCCTGCTTTTCATTGGCGGGATGTTGCATCGTCTGCCGAGTCTTTTGCTTTCGTTGTGAGTGATTTTCATGTGCAAGTTTGGTACTAGTCCCTCTGGGATTTTCCAGGTGTATATACGCGTGTATCTCTCCCACCTGCAGTCCAGGGAGTACAGGTTCAGGAGCTTCAAGCGCTCCCAGTAATTGAGGTGTTTTATCTCTGTTATGTGTGCCATGAAGGTTCTCTGTACATTTTCTAGGTCAGTAATTTCACCTGCCTTGAAAGGTGCTGTTAGTGTGCAGCAATATTCCAGTCTAGATAGAACAAGCGACCTGAAGAGTGTCATCATGGGCTTGGCATCCCTAGTTTTGAAGGTTCTCATTATCCATCCTGTCATTTTTCTAGCAGATGCGATTGATACAATGTTATGGTCCTTGAAGGAGAGATCCTCCGACATGATCACTCCCAGCTCTTTGACGTTGGTTTTTCGCTCTATTTTGTGGAAGGAATTTGTTTTGTACTCTGATGAAGTTTTAATTTCCTCATGTTTACCATATCGGAGAAATTGAAATTTCTCATCGTTGAACTTCATATTGTTTTCTGCAGCCCACTGAAAGATTTGGTTGATGTCCGCCTGGAGCCTTGCAGTGTCTGCAATGGTAGACACTGTCATGTAGATTCGGGTGTCATCTGCAAAGGAAGACACGGTGCTGTGGCTGACATCCTTGTCTATGTCGGATATGAGGATGAGAAACGAGATGGGAGCGAGTACTGTGCCTTGTGGAACAGAGCTTTTCACCGTAGCCGCCTCAGACTTTACTCTGTTGACTACTCTTTGTGTTCTGTTTGTGAGGAAATTATAGATCCATCTACCAACTTTTCCTGTTATTCTTTTAGCACGCATTTTGTGCACTATTACGCCATCGTCACACTTGTCGAAGGCTTTTGCAAAGTCTGTATATATTACATCTGCATTTTTTTTGTCTTCTAGTGCATCTAGGACCTTGTCGTAGTGATCCAGTAGCTGAGACAGACAGGAGCGACCTGCTCTAAACCCATGTTGCCCTGGGTTATGTAACTGATGGGTATCTAGATGGGTGGCGATCTTGCTTCTTAGGACACTTTCAAAGATTTTAATGATATGGGATGTTAGTGCTATTGGTCTGTAGTTCTTTGCTATTGCTTTACTGCCCCCTTTGTGGAGTGGGGCTATGTCTGTTGTTTTTAGTAACTGTGGGACGACCCCCGTGTCCATGCTCCCTCTCCCTGGCCCGGTAGCCTGGTGGCTAAAGCTCCCGCTTCACACACGGAGGGCCCGGGTTCGATTCCCGGCGGGTGGAAATATTTCGACACGTTTCCTTACACCTGTTGTCCTGTTCACCAGCAGCAAATAGGTACCTGGGTGTTAGTCGACTGGTGTGGGTCGCATCCTGGGGGACAAGATTAAGGACCCCAATGGAAATAAGTTAGACAGTCCTCGATGACGCACTGACTTTCTTGGGTTATCCTGGGTGGCTAACCCTCCGGGGTTAAAAATCCGAACGAAATCTTATCTTATCTTATCTTATCCACAGGATGTTAAAAGCTCGTGATAGGGGCTTCTTGCAGTTCTTGATGAACACGGTGTAGACACGTGGGGCGTCGCCCTGATGTTCACAACGGTGTGCCTCATTCGGAGTTTCGACAAAGAAGGAGGCACTGCGGGCTCAAAACCCAGTGCCTCAGCATTCAAATTTGGGCTGCCAGTTCTCCCAAGCTTTTTTTTTCTATATTTTATTGAAAGCATATCTTGTACAGACAAACATAATACACACACACACACATATATATATATATATATATATATATATATATATATATATATATATATATATATATATATATATATAGAATAGACATACTGAGAACAATAAGTACATAAAGAAAATATCACACACACACACGTTGTTGTACACAGGAGAAGAAACCCAACACAGAAAAACGATAAAATTTACAAGTACACTACACACCACTCAAGCAACCTGTCAGTATATATATATGAAAAACACTTAACATTGTCATGTCTCACTTCAACATAAGTGTGACGTGCAGCGGACCAAAACAACAGTACTCGTGTAGAGTTAAGTAAAGAAGACATCACACATATATATTAATGTAACAAGAAAAATACATTCCTAATAACCACCCCTATCCTGGGGTTAAATCATACAGAAGTATCTGTATCCGCCGGAGCTACACACACCTCCGCCAAACACACTGGCCAATTACTGAATTAACATGTCGTTGTACACATACAATTGATATATCATATAAGATTAAATATGCTATCAACAAAATTCAATATCACAGCACAGGGTTCTGTAACCTAATACGAACACGTAAATAAACTACCCTATCACAACCTATTCACTGCACAAAGGTCATTGTACAAAGCAAAGGTGTATACAAGAAACTCTATCAAGTTGCAAAGTCAGTCACTTCAACACTTCTTACTCCCCCCATTCTTCCCCCTCATTTGGGCAACCACCACTGTCTCTCGTCAGTATACATTACCCTGTCATTCATTCTCCTAGCTTTACATGAGCATATAAGCTTGTCACATCGCAACAGCATCACAATCACAATAAACCACACCCAAACATTCTTACAGCATATATAATAAAAATAATATAAAATAATATAAACCTCAACCCTCTTACATAGGTGTGATAGTAAGTGACCAAGCATAGCAAGGCGTTATATACACAGAGAGTAATGCAGTCATCATCCCGTGGGACACGTACGCAAAAGTATAAACCTAAAATCCCCACTACCAAACTGGATCACACGCTTAATCCAGCTGTCATCACACGTACATCCTAACACCTACTAACCACACTGAACCTTCCCTCGTTTACATCTAAGCCATGCGCCCACACCACACACACACACACACACACACACACACACACACACACACACACACACACACACACACACACACACACACACACACACCGGAGGCACACATCAACCAAATAACCGCTGCAGCATACGGGCGCCTGGCAAACCTGAGAATAGCGTTCCGATACCTTAATAAGGAATCGTTCAAGACACTGTACACTGTGTATGTTAGGCCCATACTGGAGTATGCAGCACCAGTCTGGAACCCACACCTGGTCAAGCACGTCAAGAAGTTAGAGAAAGTACAAAGGTTTGCAACAAGGCTAGTCCCAGAGCTCAAGGGAATGTCGTACAAGGAAAGGTTAAGGGAAATCGGACTGACGACACTGGAGGACAGAAGGGTCAGGGGAGACATGATAACGACATACAAGATACTGAGGGGAATAGACAAGGTGGACAGAGATAGGATGTTCCAGAGAGGGGACACAGGGACAAGGGGTCACAACTGATAGCTGAAGACTCAGACGAGTCACAGGGACGTTAGGAAGTATTTCTTCAGTCATAGAGTTGTCAGCAAGTGGAATAGCCTAGCAAGTGAAGTAGTGGAGGCAGGAACCATACATAGTTTTAAGAAGAGGTATGACAAAGCTCAGGAAGCAGAGAGAGAGAGAGAGGATCCAGTAGCGATCAGTGAAGAGGCGGGGCCAGGAGCTGAGTCTCGACCCCTGCAACCACAATTAGGTGAGTACAATTAGGTGAGTACACACACACACACACACACACACACACACACACACACACACACAAAATTGCAACACGATTAGTCCCGGAACTGAGGGGTATGTCTTATGAGGAGAGGTTAAGGGAACTTAACCTGGTGACACTAGAGGATAGGAGGGATAGAGGAGACATGATAACAACGTATAAAATACTAAGAGGCATTGACAAAGTGGACAAGGATCGAATGTTTCAGAGATGGGATACAGAAACACGGGAACACAATTGGAAACTGAAAACCTAGATGAGTCATAGGGATGTTAGGAAGTATTTCTTTAGTCTTAGAGTTGTCAGGAACTGGAATAATCTGGAGAGTGAAGTAGTGGAAGCAAGTTCCATAAATAGCTTTAAGAAGAGGTATGACAAATATCATGGAGCAGGGAGAGAGTGAATTAGTATCGACCAGTGAAGAGGCAGGGCTAGGAGCTATGACTCGACCCCTGCAACCACATATAGGTGAGTACACACACACGCACGCACGCACACACACACACACACACACACACACACACACACACACACACACACACACACACACACACGATGTGAAGTTAATGAGAAGAATCAAATCGGATGAGGATCAGGCAGGACTACAAAGAGACCTGGACAGGCTACAAGCCTGGTCCAGCAACTGGCTCCTTGAGTTTAACCCCGCCAAATGCAAAGTCATGAAGATTGGGGAAGGGCAAAGAAGACCACAGACACAATATAGTTTAGATGGCCAAAGTCTGCAAACCTCACTCAAGGAAAAAGATCTGGGGGTGAGTATAACACCGAGCATATCTCCTGAGGCGCACATCAATCAGATAACTGCTGCAGCATACGGGCGCCTGGCAAACCTACGGATAGCGTTCCGATACCTCAGTAAGGAGTCGTTCAAGACTCTGTATACCATTTACGTCAGGCCCATACTGGAGTATGCAGCACCAGTTTGGAATCCACACCTAGTCAAGCACGTCAAGAAATTAGAGAAAGTGCAAAGGTTTGCAACCAGACTAGTCCCAGAGCTACGGGGATTGTCCTACGAAGAAAGGTTGAGAGAAATCGGCCTGACGACACTGGAGGCCAGGAGGGTCAGGGGAGACATGATAACGACATATAAAATACTGCGCGGAATAGACGAGGTGGACAAAGACGGGATGTTCCAGAGATGGAACACAGACACAAGAGGTCACAATTGGAAGTTGAAGACTCAGATGAATCAAAGGGATGTTAGGAAGTATTTCTTCAGTCATAGAGTAGTCAGGCCGTGGAATAGCCTAGAAAGTGAAGTAGTGGAGGCGGGAACTATACATAGTTTTAAGGCGAGGTATGATAAAGCTCATGGAGCAGGGAGAGAGAGGACCTAGTAGCAATCAGTGAAGAGGCGGGGCCAGGAGCTATGAATCGACCCCTGCAACCACAAATAGGTGAGTACATTCTCAATCCTTGCCCCAGCCATGACAACCCCCCCCCCCCCCCCCCCCGACTACAAAGCTAGTAATCTCCCTAGCTAATATAACCTAGTGTTTGCCTATATTACCGGCCTATTACTACCTACGTTGAGGTCTTAGGCCTACATTATTATTATCTTCAGTTGCCTCAATGGTCCTAACATTAGTTCACTAACAGTATAAACTATCTACCTCTTCCTCGAAGGGGTGTATGTGTGTGTTTTGGGTGGATGTAAGGGCCAGCAGAACTCAGACGGCTCTTCCGTGGAATACTAGGCCTTCATATGACGTATCTGCCCTTGGAACTTTAGGACCGAATAAGTTTCCACAAGAGTTTCGGAGCAATTGGCTTGTTCATATGCCTTGTCACCAGAGTTATTGAACCCATTCTCAGCATCATCCTGGAATGGCTTATAACTTCCAAAACCTTCAGTGGCCTAGTTTCAAACATTAAAAAAAACAGTGCCTCCTGATTCGACACTGACGGAAAGTGAAATTCAAGTGTGTAGGTGCAGATATGACCATTTTATACATGTAAAATAGTGAGAATTTTTTATTCCCGTTAAATCACATTAAATAAATATCAGTTCGCTTTACCAGAAAAGCTTTATTTAATGGCTGATGCGTCGCAGGTCAAGGATAGTACCCATTAAGTTCCATTTGTGTGATGGCAAAGTTGTTGATGTAGTAAAATAAACTTTGAATCTTTCGAATCCATGCCATAACTGGGGAATGACTCATCCGATCGACTTCATATTTTCATATTGGGTGTGTGGCTTCCTGAACACAAGGTTCATGCTGCTATTGGGCAGCTTATGTCCCTATTTACCAATTTTATTGAATAAATAGTGATATTTATTTTTACTCAATAACTAAAGAATGCTTTTGATTGGCTTCAAAATGTTATAGATAATCCAGTCTATGAGGATGATATATAACGTAAAAGGACACAAGTGCAACTAATGTGACATTTAATTGTGGCAACGTTACGTTCTCCAGGAGCTTTATCAAGCCGTTACAAACAATACATGGACACAGAGGGTATATATAGGCTTAGAGTGAGGCGTAATACTAGTGGTAGTAGTAGTAGTAGTAATATAAGTTGTAGTAGTAGTAGTAACACAATATGGTAGAACAATGAACTTGCACATGTTATGCTACCCAAGTAATAGCTTTTATAACCTTTTACTCATGTGCAAGTTTATTGTTCTACCATATTGTATTACTACTACTACTACTACTACTACTACCACTAGTATTACACCTCACTCTGAGCCTATATACACCCTCTGTGTCCATGTATTGTTTGTAATGGCTTGACAAAACTCCTGGAGAGCGAAACGTTCCCACAATGTCACATTAGTTGCAGTTGTGTCCTTTTACTTTACATATTGTCGGTAATTCTACCAACATTAATACAAGGAAGATATTCCCTAAGTTTATTTAGAGTACATGCTTGTATTCTAGGATACTGGTTTCTTTGAAAAGTGTGAATTAGATTTTGGATCTTTATGTCCTAATTTACCATTCTTGTTGAAGAAATTTGGATATTAATTTCCATGACTCGTGAATGCTTTTTTTCTTTCTCTTCAGATCCTCAACACTAATATTCAACCATATTATCAACCTACGCTGGACTCTGCACTTTTCCAATAGCATGCATTGAGGCACAGGGGACTGGGGTTATGGAATATGTGAATACAGTGATCGAAATACCTCTAATTATTATTATTTAAAGGGAAATGCAAAACTTATAGAGGCCCATACAGCTTTTGGGAGGATGGGAGGAACTCAGGCCTTAAGCTCCTTGGCTCAAGATCTGCTTGCTAGCTTTATGGAATTTCCGTTAAGGAGTAGAATTCCAGAATTTACTTTATAATGATCCGGAACGAAAACGAAAATCCCGTCTAAAGTTTCCTCGCCCTTTTAAAGCCACTAAATTGTGATTTTTACTTGTCTTAGTTAGAAAACATGGTACACAATGGATTCGAGAGCTGAGAATACTAAGGTATCCACATCATTCGTCAATAAACAGATACCTTAGCGTTACGTACGTATTTTACCAACTTGTGGGTATTATATACCATTTATAATATGATGGAGTTATGAAGTACATTAGGCGTTGTTAATGCTTCCACCCTTGTCGGTTTAGCTCTTTCTTTTATTAAAAAATAATGAAAAAAATGTTAATGCTTCTGTTGGATAGAAAGAGGAAAGCAGACACAATGGCCAAGTATTATATTATGTATAATTTCACACACTATTCATTACTCATCCTTGGCTCTAACAGTCTTTTTCCATTACCTTCCCACCTCTTATCTCTCCCACACCCCAGCTATCCTGGAAGGAAACCTTTGAATCTTCCATTGTTGCTGAACCTTTACTGGAATACTTGACGATATCCTCATTGCCCTACTGAAGTCTCCCAGCTTGGGCTGACAGATTTCAACACCTTGTATGGGTCCCATCCTGCGTATTGGAATATGACAGGCAAACACAGCTCTTGTTTACACTGTGCAACTGTCTTATAGACTAGGGTAGCAGCACCCTGCTGTTGTATCTGACTTAAAAAAAATCCCTGACTCTTCCTCACCCTTCCCTGCCTCGCCATCACTCTCTGTTACCCTCATCCTCGAACACTTCTCCAGAACAATGACAACTTGCACTCTGGGTAATAACCGTAAAAAAAATCTCGGACACTACAATAAAAGTGAGAATTTCGCAGTTTTGGAAGGTCCAATTACGTCTGGTGAAGTTTATGTCGTCAGGAAGCCATGTTGAGGACTACTAACATGTGGTCAGGCAGCCATATTGAGGACGACTAACATGTGGTCAGGCAGCCATGTTGAGAACGACTAATATGTGGTCAGGTAGCCATGTTGAGAACGACTAATATGTGGTCAGGTAGCCATGTTGAGGACGACTAACATGTGGTCAGGCAGCCATGTTGAGAACGACTAATATGTGGTCAGGCAGCCACGCTGAGGACAACTCACTGAATGATTTGCTATGGTGAGTGAGTTATTGATATTATTTGCTATGCTGACTGTTACTGATATTATTTGACACTGGGATGATGTACGATATGCTTCGGCAAATAAAGCACAAATTTGATAAATGGTACAATGCTTGCTTCCGGTATAGAACTCTGGAGCAACCACTGCGTTCTGGTACTGATCAAGGTACGTTGGGACCGCTGGTAATGAGTGGGTAGTGGCAAGGGCTGCTGTAATGCTCTCTGTAACAGGATTTTTTTCCAGGCTATGTAACGGGAAAGTAGCAGTCCCGGTGGGTCCTGCAGACGAGCAGCTGTACAGGGTTTGTAAAAAAATATTTGGTCTTCTATTCCAATTATATGATCTTTCTGTGAATTTTTTAACAGTAGCTCTCGGCTTCCCTCTCTGACCATTATTTTCTTATCTCTCGCAATCTACAGTCTTCATGTAGCCTGTTTTTTTTTTCCTCCTATTTCCATCACAGGTTCCATCAGGTTCCATCATCCGTTGCTCCATCTACTCAGTTTATAAAATATTGTAGGGAATCAGAGTTACGTATATTTCTTTGCATAAAGGATCTTTACAGCTTTACGTAATTTATATAGGGTATACCTTCTGGAAATTGTGCGTGTGTGTATAATGTATGTGTGTGTACATTCCTTCGTGCACTTATATAAGTGAAAAATTATATTCGGTGTTCTTATTTACAACCAGAAACGTAACTTCGGAATCTAAAATATGTATATCGCCTTAACTAAAAAAGACTCATCAGACACAATGTTATCGCCAGCTTCTCAGCGTTAACCAGTAAAGAGCCAGAAACCATCGGCAGTCAGCACTATCACCACCGTGTGGTACAACCATCTTGATTATCATCACTCTCACCATCTTCCTAGCCTTGATGCCGTGAAGCTGTGCCAGCCAGCAGGTGTAGGAGGAGAGAAGATAAGATAAGATTTCGTTCGGATTTTTAACCCTGGAGGGTTAGCCACCCAGGATAACCCAAGAAAGTCAGTGCGTCATCGAGGACTGTCTAACTTATTTCCATTGGGGTCCTTAATCTTGTCCCCCAGGATGCGACCCACACCAGTCGACTAACACCCAGTTACCTATTTGCTGCTAGGTGAACAGGACAACAGGTGTAAGGAAACGTGTCGAAATGTTTCCACCCACCGGGAATCGAACCCGGGCCCTCCGTGTGTGAAGCGGGAGTTTTAGCCACCAGACCACCGGGAAGAAAGAATGGAGAGAAATGATGTCAATAAGAAGACAAGTCGTTTATAAGGTAAGAGAATGAAAATTGAGGGATAGAACTGTAAAAGCAAAAAAGAATGGTAAAGAAAGAGTTAGGACAGAGGCGAGCATGAGGAAAAAATTGTCATTTTTACTGAGTAATAATGGAGGAAAAGCATAGGGAAGGGGGAGGGTCTGCCAATGTGAAAGAAGTTATGAGCAATAGGATGAAAAGATACGGGAAAGGAGACAGGAAATTGAGGAAAGACTGAGAGAGAGAGAGGAAAAATGTCACAGGAAAGATCCACCTCGTTCCTTCACTTAAGGAAATTGGCTGGACGCGATGCCTGGGGCTCTCCTTGACCCCCAGCCTCACCCATCTCTAGGCTGTCTTGACCCCCAGCCTCACCCATCCCTAGGTCGCCTTGACCCCTAGCTTAACCCATTTCCTAGATCGCCTTGACACGAGCTTCACTCAGTATCTTTCAGTTCACTGCTAGGTTCCTCAGCTCACTCAATAACTCTTCAAGGATCTATTTTATTTATTGTCGTGATGGCATGTCATAGTTCCTTAATCTGTGTCGATAGACTACGATGTAACAATGCAACGTGTGTGTACTCATCTAATTGTGGTTGCAAGGGTCGATTCACAGCTCCTGTCCCCACTTTTTTGCTGGTCGCTACTTGGTCCCCTCTCTCCCTGCTCCATGAGCTTCATCATACCTGTTCTTAAAGCTATGTATGGATCCTAGATCCACTACATCATTCTCTAGATTGTTCCACTTCCTGACAACTCTGTGAAGAAAGAAATACTTCCTAACATCCCCGTGACTCATCCGAGTTTTCAGCTTCCAGCTGTAACCCTTTGTTGCTGTGTCCCATCTCTGCAACATTCTGTCCCTATCGAACTTGTCAATTCGTCTCAGTATTTAATATGTCGGTATCATGTCATCCTTATCCCTCTTGGTCTCCAGTGTCGTCTGGTGTGTGTGTGTGTGTGTGTGTGTGTGTGTGTGTGTGTGTGTGCATATGTGTGTATGTGTGTGTGTGTGTGTGTGTGTGTGTGTGTGTGTGTGTGTGTGTGCTACAGGTATTCAAGTGCCTAACAACAGTACTGTTCTCTCCAAGTGTGCGTGCATATGTTTATGTAAACAGTCCTTATTTCCCACGTATGTACTACATATGTATTGTATATGTACCCGATCTCTTGGTTCCCACTGTACTGTCTTATGCGTTTAAAATTACGTTCAAAAATAAATACACTAGGCTTCGCCTAAATGCCGCTACCTCTAAATTCTATTAAATGCCAGGAAATGCTGCTTATTCTAACTCTGATAGCTCGAGGAGAGTGACCCCCAATTCCAGCTAGAGACAGGTACTATTGACCCCATGCAACTCAAACTAGGTGAATATTACTTGCGGCTGGCAGTGGAGTAACGTTGCTGGTCTGTCCTGTCTCCCAGAAGTTGAAGATGTTTGATGCTTCTCGGTAATTTTTCCACTAACTTCCTGTATGCACTATATTCTCTAGCTCTTCTAATTTTTTCACTCACTCACTGTATTTACTGACACATCTATACATATCTCTTATCTCCCTGGTCTTGAGTTGCACTTATTCTTCAAAATACCCCACTGCGTTATTATGGCAACACTATTTAGGCCTGACACAACCGTTCACCCTTCCAACGGCCTCCACTAAACACTCAGCAACTATTTCCTTTGTTTTCTTTTATGTGATCACTTATATTTCCTTTTTTCGGGGCTTAAGTGATTATATGCACTCTCATGCGTGCACACGCATATATCCCACACTCTATTCCTTATGGCGCAGTCAAAAATTATCACCAAAACACGAGCTCAAACCGCGTGACTCCTCCACGAGTGTGTGTGTGTGTGTGTGTGTGTGTGTGTGTGTGTGTGTGTGTGTGTGTGTGTGTGTGTGTGTGTGTGTATGTACTCACCTAATTGTGGTTGCAGGGGTCGAGTTATATTTTGTGGGCCCGCCTTTTCGCTAGTCGCTACTAGGTCCTCTTTCTCTCTTCTCAGGTAAGATATATGGACCATGCATTTTGTAAAAGAGACAAAAAGGTCAGACAGAGAGTGTGGCTTCCTGAAGCTGGTGTTGGTGACATAGTCAGCAGGTTGGATAATATTATGGCAGGTAATGGGAACAAGCCCATTATCTGTCTTAGTGCTGGGGGTAATGACATTGGGAAGGGCAGGAGAGAGGACCTGCTGGATAAGTACAGGTCAGCCATAGAAGTAGTTAGGTCTAAGAGAGGGATCCCAGTCATATGTAGCATCTTGCCTAGAAAGGGAGTGGGCAATGAATGGATGTCTGGGGCAACTGGTATAAATTGCTGGCTAGACAGGTACTGCAACGAACTTACAATCCCATTCATTGATAACTGGGACCTATTCTTTGGCAAACGTGATATGTATGCAAGGGGTGGGGTTCATCTCTCTGGGGATGGAGTGGTTGCATTAGCCAATTCAATTGAGAGGGTAATTGATGACTTGTCTAGGAATTTAAATTGATAGATTATAGAGGTATGGGTGTTTGTGGGAAACAATCAGGCTGCAGCATTAGGGTTAAAAACAGCAGTTATTACCGGGATACCTCAGGGATATGTTTAAAAGACAATATTCAAAATAGAGTTGCTAGTAATGGCAAATCAATTGATCAACAAACAAAGAGAGATAACAGAGGGCAACGAGTAACTAGTTCCCTTAATGTTTACTATACAAATAGTAGGAGTCTAAGAAATAAGATAGATGAGCTAAGATTACTTGCAAGTGCAGGTAATATAGATATTATTGGTATAACAGAGACCTGGTTCAACCTGAAAGATAGAGAAATGCCTTCTGAATGCAACATACAGGGTTATAAACTATTCAACACTGATAGGGTCAACAGGAAGGGTGGTGGAGTGGCAATGTATGTCAGAGATAATTTAAATTGTTGTCTTAAACATGATATAAGATTAGAAACATCGAACACAGAATCTGTTTGGCTAAAGTTTCTCAAGGGACGTGACAAATTAATTTTGGGTGTGATTTATAGGCCCCAAACCTTAATAGGGAGTGCAGTAAGCTGTTATGGGACGAAATTCATAAGGCATCTAGATATGAAAATGTTGTGATAATGGGAGATTTTAACTTTAGACAAATTGACTGGAACAATATGACAGGAAATCTTGAGTCTAGTGACTTTCTTGATACGGTTCAGGATTGCTTTTTAGAACAGGTTGTGACAGAACCAACTAGAGGAAACATTCTGCTTGACTTGGTTCTTGCCAACAAAGATTCACTAATTAATAATCTTGAGGTTAATGACGAGCTTGGGGAAAGTGATCACAAATCACTTAGTTTCAATATATCATGGAATTACCCAGATAACTGCAATCAAATCTCTGTCCCAGGTTTTCGCTTGGCCGACTTCATGGGACTGAAAAAATACCTGGGTGGGCTAAATTGGGATGTCCTGACTATGGGTCAGGTAGGTGATCTTGGTTGCCAATATGACGTTTTTCAGGGCATAGTTCTAGCTGCCCGGACAGCTTTTGTTCCGAGTAAGGAAATTAGATCTAACAAAAATGATCCCAAATGGATGAACAATAGATTAAAACATCTCATTGGTCAAAAGAGAGGCATATATAGGCATATCAAAAGAGGGGATGGGCAGTTAAGAAATACATATATTCAATTAAAGAGAGAAATAAAGAAAGGAATAAGAAAAGCAAAAAGGGATTATGAGGCTAAGGTCGCAAGGGATTCAAAGACTAACCCAAAAGGGTTCATTCAGGTATACAGAAGTAAGATTAGGGACAAGAGTGGCCCACTTAAGAGTAACTCTGGTCAGATCACTCACTGTGATAAAGATATGTGTGAAATTCTCAATACCTACTTCCTCTAAGTTTTCACCCAGGAAAATACTAGCGATATTCCTGAAATAATAGATTATGTAGAACAGGAAAATAAAATATGTACGATTGCGGTAACTAGTGACATGGTCCTCGGACAAATAGAACCTAACAAATCCCCAGGTCCTGATGAACTGTTTGCAAGGGTGTTAAAGGAATGTAAAGAGGAACTTAGTATACCTTTGGCTAATCTTTTTAACATATCACTACAAACTAGCATAGTGCCTGATAAATGGAAAATGGCAAATGTAATACCTATTTACAAGAACATAAGAACATAAGAAAGAAGGAACACTGCAACAGGCCTACTGACCCGTGCGGAGCAGGTCCATGTCCCCCCCATCTCCGGATTAGACCAATGACCCACCCCCCAGATTAGACCAATGACCCACCCAGTCTGGCCATCTCCACTCAAGGATGGAGCACAGCACCAGACCCAGCAGCAAAAGCTAGTCAGGTCCAACTCACACCCACCCACACCCACTCATGTATTTATCTAACTTATTTTTAAAACTACACAACGTTTTAGCCTGAATAACTGTACTCGGGAGTTTGTTCCACTCATCCAGAACTCTATTACCAAACCAGTACTTTCCTATATCCTTCCTGAATCTGAATTTTTCCAACTTGAAACCATTGCTGCGAGTCCTGTCTTGGCTGGAAATTTTCAGCAAGCTATTTACATCCCCTTTATTTTTTCCTGTTTTCCATTTATACACCTCAATCATATCCCCCCTAATTCTACGTCTTTCGAGAGAATGCAGATTCAGGGCCCTCAGTCTATCCTCATAGGGGAGATTTCTGATACATAGGATCATCTTTGTCATCCTCCTTTGTAAGTTTTCCAAAGCATTTATATCCATTCTGTAATACGGTGACCAGAACTGAGCAGCATAGTCTAAATGAGGCCTAACCAAGGATATATAGAGTTGAAGAGGAACCTGAGGACTTCCATTATTTATACTTCTAGAAATGAAGCCAAGAATTCTGTTAGCTTTATTGCGAACACTACTGCACTGTTGTCTTGGTTTTAGAATACTGCTAACCAGAACTCCTAAATCCTTTTCGCATTATTTAGTTTATATGTGGCATGGTTATTTAACTGTCCAACATTTAAAACTTTGCATTTGTCAATATTAAACTGCATCTGCCACTTCTCCGATCATTGTGTCAGTCTATTCAAATCACCCTGGAGTGCTCTAGTGTCCTCATTAGAATGAATTGGACAGCCTATTTTGGTGTCATCAGCAAATTTGCTTATGTCGCTATTTATTCCCTCATCTATGTCGTTTATGTAAATTGTGAACAACAACGGGCCCAACACTGACCCCTGAGGAACACCGCTTGTGACGTGCCCCCATTCTGATTTCTCCCCATTTATGCAAACTCTCTGCTGTCTATTTGTCAGCCATGCCTCTACCCAGGAAAAAATTTCTCCTCCTATTCCGTGTGCCCTAAGTTTCCTCAATAGCCTCTGGTGTGGAACTCTATCGAAAGCCTTACTGAAGTCCATATACACAATATCATATTCATTACCATGATCTACCTCCTCAAACACCTTAGTGAATCAGTTAGTAAATTCGTAAGATAGGAACGCCCCTTTGTAAAACCGTGTTGAGAATCATTAATCAATCTGTGCCTGCCAAGATGGCTACGAATTGCTTCGGCAATTATTGATTCCATAAATTTTCCCACTATGGAGGTAAGGCTCATTGGTCTTTAGTTCGAAGCCAAGGACCTGTCACCTGCCTTGTAAATAGGTATTACATTTGCCATTTTCCATTTATCAGGCACTATGCCAGTTTGTAGTGATATGTTAAAAAGATTAGCCAAAGGTATGCTAAGTTCCTCTTTACATTCCTTTAACACCCTTGCAAACAGTTCATCAGGACCTGGGGATTTGTTAGGTTTTAGTTTCACTATTTGTCTGAGCACCATGTCACTAGTTACCGCAATCGTACATAGTTTATTATCAACATGTTCTATATAATCTATTATTTCAGGAATATCGCTAGCATTTTCCTGGGTGAAAACTTAGAGGAAGTAGGTATTTAGAATTTCACACATATCCTTATCATTGTCAGTGATCTGACCAGAGTTACTCTTAAGTGGGCCAATCTTCTTCCTAATCTTACTTCTGTATACCTGAAAGAACCCTTTTGGGTTAGTCTTCGAATCTCTTGCGACCTTAGCCTCATAATCCCTGTTTTCTTTTCTTATTCCTTTCTTTATTTCTCTCTTTAATTGAATATATTGATTTCTTAACTGCCTATCCCCTCTTTTGATATTTTTATTTATTTATTATCACACTGGCCGATTCCCACCAAGGCAGGGTGGCCCGAAAAAGAAAAACCTTCACCATCATTCACTCCATCACTGTCTTGCCAGAAGGGTGCTTTACACTACAGTTTTTAAACTGCAACATTAACACCCCTCCTTCAGAGTGCAGGCACTGTACTTCCCATCTCCAGGACTCAAGTCCGGCCTGCCGGTTTCCCTGAATCCCTTCATAAATGTTACTTTGCTCACACTCCAACAGCACGTCAAGTATTAAAAACCATTTGTCTCCATTCACTCCTATCAAACACGCTCACGCATGCCTGCTGGAAGTCCAAGCCCCTCGCACACAAAACCTCCCTTACCCCCTCCCTCCAACCCTTCCTAGGCCGACCCCTACCCCGCCTTCCTTCCACTACAGACTGATACACTCTTGAAGTCATTCTGTTTCGCTCCATTCTCTCTACATGTCCGAACCACCTCAACAACCCTTCCTCAGCCCTCTGGACAACAGTTTTGGTAATCCCGCACCTCCTCCTAACTTCCAAACTACGAATTCTCTGCATTATATTCACACCACACATTGCCCTCAGACATGACATCTCCACTGCCTCCAGCCTTCTCCTCGCTGCAACATTCATCACCCACGCTTCGCACCCATATAAGAGCGTTGGTAAAACTATACTCTCATACATTCCCCTCTTTGCCTCCAAGGACAAAGTTCTTTGTCTCCACAGACTCCTAAGTGCACCACTCACTCTTTTTCCCTCATCAATTCTATGATTCACCTCATCTTTCATAGACCCATCCGCTGACACGTCCACTCCCAAATATCTGAATACGTTCACCTCCTCCATACTCTCTCCCTCCAATCTGATATTCAATCTTTCATCACCTAATCTTTTTGTTATCCTCATAACCTTACTCTTTCCTGTATTCACCTTTAATTTTCTTCTTTTGCACACCCTACCAAATTCATCCACCAATCTCTGCAACTTCTCTTCAGAATCTCCCAAGAGCACAGTGTCATCAGCAAAGAGCAGCTGTGACAACTCCCACTTTGTGTGTGATTCTTTATCTTTTAACTCCACGCCTCTTGCCAAGACCCTCGCATTTACTTCTCTTACAACCCCATCTATAAATATATTAAACAACCACGGTGACATCACACATCCTTGTCTAAGGCCTACTTTTACTGGGAAAAAATTTCCCTCTTTCCTACATACTCTAACTTGAGCCTCACTATCCTCGTAAAAACTCTTCACTGCTTTCAGTAACCTACCTCCTACACCATACACTTGCAACATCTGCCACATTGCCCCCCTATCCACCCTGTCATACGCCTTTTCCAAATCCATAAATGCCACAAAGACCTCTTTAGCCTTATCTAAATACTGTTCACTTATATGTTTCACTGTAAACACCTGGTCCACACACCCCCTACCTTTCCTAAAGCCTCCTTGTTCATCTGCTATCCTATTCTCCGTCTTACTCTTAATTCTTTCAATTATAACTCTACCATACACTTTACCAGGTACACTCAACAGACTTATCCCCCTATAATTTTTGCACTCTCTTTTATCCCCTTTGCCTTTATACAAAGGAACTATGCATGCTCTCTGCCAATCCCTAGGTACCTTACCCTCTTCCATACATTTATTAAATAATTGCACCAACCACTCCAAAACTATATCCCCACCTGCTTTTAACATTTCTATCTTTATCCCATCAATCCCGGCTGCCTTACCCCCTTTCATTTTACCTACTGCCTCACGAACTTCCCCCACACTCACAACTGGCTCTTCCTCACTCCTACAAGATGTTATTCCTCCTTGCCCTATACACGAAATCACAGCTTCCCTATCTTCATCAACATTTAACAATTCCTCAAAATATTCCCTCCATCTTCCCAATACCTCTAACTCTCCATTTAATAACTCTCCTCTCCTATTTTTAACTGACAAATCCATTTGTTCTCTAGGCTTTCTTAACTTGTTAATCTCACTCCAAAACTTTTTCTTATTTTCAACAAAATTTGTTGATAACATCTCACCCACTCTCTCATTTGCTCTCTTTTTACATTGCTTCACCACTCTCTTAACCTCTCTCTTTTTCTCCATATACTCTTCCCTCCTTGCATCACTTCTACTTTGTAAAAACTTCTCATATGCTAACTTTTTCTCCCTTACTACTCTCTTTACATCATCATTCCACCAATCGCTCCTCTTCCCTCCTGCACCCACTTTCCTGTAACCACAAACTTCTGCTGAACACTCTAACACTACATTTTTAAACCTACCCCATACCTCTTCGACCCCATTGCCTATGCTCTCATTAGCCCATCTATCCTCCAATAGCTGTTTATATCTTACCCTAACTGCCTCCTCTTTTAGTTTATAAACCTTCACCTCTCTCTTCCCTGATGCTTCTATTCTCCTTGTATCCCATCTACCTTTTACTCTCAGTGTAGCTACAACTAGAAAGTGATCTGATATATCTGTGGCCCCTCTATAAACATGTACATCCTGAAGTCTACTCAACAGTCTTTTATCTACCAATACATAATCCAACAAACTACTGTCATTTCGCCCTACATCATATCGTGTATACTTATTTATCCTCTTTTTCTTAAAATATGTATTACCTATAACTAAACCCCTTTCTATACAAAGTTCAATCAAAGGGCTCCCATTATCATTTACACCTGGCACCCCAAACTTACCTACCACACCCTCTCTAAAAGTTTCTCCTACTTTAGCATTCAGGTCCCCTACCACAATTACTCTCTCACTTGGTTCAAAGGCTCCTATACATTCACTTAACATCTCCCAAAATCTCTCTCTCTCCTCTGCATTCCTCTCTTCTCCAGGTGCATACACGCTTATTATAACCCACTTCTCGCATCCAACCTTTACTTTAATCCACATAATTCTTGAATTTACACATTCATATTCTCTTTTCTCCTTCCATAACTGATCATTTAACATTACTGCTACCCCTTCCTTTGCTCTAACTCTCTCAGATACTCCAGATTTAATCCCATTTATTTCCCCCCACTGAAACTCTCCTACCCCCTTCAGCTTTGTTTCGCTTAGGGCCAGGACATCCAACTTCTTTTCATTCATAACATCAGCAATCATCTGTTTCTTGTCATCCGCACTACATCCACGCACATTTAAGCAACCCAGTTTTATAAAGTTTTTCTTCTTCTCTTTTTTAGTAAATGTATACAGGAGAAGGGGTTACTAGCCCATTGCTCCCGGCATTTTAGTCGCCTCATACGACACGCATGGCTTACGGAGGAAAGATTCTTTTTCCACTTCCCCATGGACAATAGAAGAAATAAAAAAAAGAACAAGAGCTATTTAGAAAAAGGAGAAAAACCTAGATGTATGTATATATATATATGCATGTGCGTGTCTGTGAAGTGTGACCAAAGTGTAAGTAGGAGTAGCAAGATATCCCTGTTATCTTAGCGTGTTTATGAGACAGAAAAAGAAACCTATATATAATTCTCTTTTGACCAATGAGATGTTTTAATCTATTGTTCTTCCATTTGGGATCATTTTTGTTAGATCTAATTTCCCTACTGGGAACAAAAGCTGTCTGGGCAGCTAGAACTATGCTCTGAAAAACGTCATATTGGCAACCAAGATCACCTACCTGACCCATAGTCAGGACATCCCAATTTAGCCCACCCAAGTAATTTTTCAGTCCCATGAAGTCGGCCAAGCGAAAATCTGGGACAGAGATTTGATTGCAGTTATCTGGGTAATTCCATGATATATTGAAACTAAGTGATTTGTGATCACTTTCCCCAAGCTCATCATTAACCTCAAGATTATTAATTAGTGAATCTTTGTTGGCAAGAACAAAGTCAAGCAGAATGTTTCCTCTAGTTGGCTCTGTCACAAACTGTTCTAAAAAGCAATCCTGAACCGTATCAAGAAAGTCACTAGACTCAAGATTTCCTGTCATATTGTTCCAGTCAATTTGTCTAAAGTTAAAATCTCCCATTATCACAACATTTTCATATCTAGATGCCTTATGAATTTCGTCCCATAACAGCTTACTGCACTCCCTATCAAGGTTTGGGGGCCTATAAATCACACCCAAAATTAATTTGTCATGACCCTCGAGAAACTGTAGCCAAACAGATTCTGTGTCCGATGTTTTTAATCTTATATTATGTTTAAGACAACAATTTAAATTATCTCTGACATACATCGCCACTCCACCACCCTTCCTGTTGACCCTATCAGTGTTGAATAGTTTATAACCCTGTATGTTGCATTCAGAAGGCATTTCTCTATCTTTCAGGTTGAACCAGGTCTCTGTTATACCAATAATATCTATATTACCTGCACTTGCAAGTAATCTTAGCTCATCTATCTTATTTCTTAGACTCCTACTATTTGTATAGTAAACCTTAAGGGAGCTAGTCACTCGTTGCCCTCTGTTATCTCTCTTTTATTTGTTGATCAATTGATTTGCCATTACTAGCAACTCTATTTTGAATATTGTCTTTTAAACATATCCCTGAGGTATCCCGGTAATAACTGCTGTTTTTAACTCTAATGCTGCAGCCTGATTGTTTCCCACAAACACCCATACCTCCTAGACAAGTCATCAATTACCTTCTCAATTGAATTGGCTAATGCAACCACTCCATCCCCAGAGAGATGAACCCCACCCCTTGCATACATATCACGTTTGTCAAAGAATAGGTCCCAGTTATCAATGAATGGGATTGCAAGTTCCTTGCAGTACCTGTCTAGCCAGCAATTTATACCAATTGCCCTAGACATCCATTCATTGCCCACTCTCTTTCTAGGCAAGATGCTACATATGACTGGGATCCCTCCCTTAGACCTGACTACTTCAAGGCAGGTGACAGGTCCTTGGCTTCGAACTATAGACCAATAAGCCTTACCTCCATAGTGGGAAAATTTATGGAATCAATAATTGCCGAAGCAATTCGTAGCCATCTTGACAGGCACAGATTGATTAATGATTCTCAACACGGTTTTACAAAGGGGCGTTCCTGTCTTACGAATTTACTAACTTTTTTCACTAAGGTGTTTGAGGAGGTAGATCATGGTACTGAATATGATATTGTGTATATGAGCTTCAGTAAGGCTTTCGATAGAGTTCCACATCAGAGGCTGTTGAGGAAACTTAAGGCACACGGAATAGGAGGAGAATTTTTTTCCTGGGTAGAGGCATGGCTGACAAATGGACAGCAGAGAGTTTGCATAAATGGGGAGAAATCAGAAAGGGGGCACGTCACAAGCGGTGTTCCTCAGCGGTCAGTGTTGGGCCCGTTGTTGTTCACAATTTACATAAACGACATAGATGAGGGAATAAATAGCGACATAAGGAAATTTGCTGATGACACCAAAACAGGCCGTCCAATTCTTTCTAATGAGGACACTAGAGCACTCCAGGATGATTTGAATAGACTGATGCATTGGTCGGAGAAGTGGCAGATGCAGTTTAATATTGACAAATGCAAAGTTCTCAATGTTGGACAGTTAAATAACCATGCCACATATAAACTAAATAATGTAGATCTTATTACTACTGATTGCGAAAAGGATTTAGGAGTTCTGGTTTGCAGTAATCTAAAATCAAGACAACAGTGCATTAGTGTTCACAATAAAGCTAACAGAATCCTTGGCTTCATATCTAGAAGTATAAATAACAGAAGTCCTCAGGTTGCTCTTCAACTCTATATATCCTTGGTTAGGCTTCATTTAGACTATGCTGCTCAGTTTTGGTCACCGTATTACAGAATGAATATAAATGCTCTGGAAAACGTACAGAGGAGGATGACAAAGATGATCCCATGTATAAGAAATCTTCCATATGAGGACAGACTGAGGGCCCTGAATCTGCACTCTCTCGAAAGGCGTAGAATTAAGGGGGATATGATTGAGGTGTATAAATGGAAAACATGAATAAATAAAGGGGATATAAATAGCTTGTTGAAAATTTCCAGCCAAGACAGGACTCGCAGCAATGGTTTCAAGTTGGAAAAATTGAGATTCAGGAAGGATATAGGAAAGCACTGGTTTGGTAATAGAGTTGTGGATGAGTGGAATAAACTCCCGAGTACAGTTATTCAGGCTAAAACGTTGTGTAGTTTTAAAAATAGGTTAGATAAATACATGAGTGGGTGTGGGTAGGTGTGAGTTGGACCTGACTAGCTTGTGCTGCTGGGTCTGGTGCCGTGCTCCATCCTTGAGTGGGGGTGACCAGACTGGGTGGGTCACTTAGCTAATCCGGGGGGACACATGGACCTGCTCCGCATGGGTCAGTAGGCATGCTGCAGTGTTCCTTCTTTCTTATGTTATGTTTTTCTCCATAAGCTTTTCAAACCTCGTCTTAAAACTATGTATGATTCTTGCTTCCACTACATCACTTTCCTGACTATTCCACTTCCTAACAACTCTATACCTGAAGAAATACTTCCTAACATCCCTTTGACTTAACTGAGTCTTCAACTTCAAATTGTGACCCCTTGTTTCTGTATCCCCTCTCTGGAACATCCTGTCTCTGTCCACCTTGTCAATTCCTCGCCGTATTTTATATGTCGTTATCATGTCTCCTCTAATCCTCCTGTGCTCCAATGTTGTCAGGCCGATTTCCCTTAACCTTTCTTCTTAGGACATGTTTGTGCGTGTACTCATCTAGTTGTGACTGCAGAGGTCGATTCACAGCTCCTGGCCCCGCCTCTTCACTGGCCGCTACTCGGTCACTCTTCCCGCTCCATGAGCTTTATCATACCTCTTCTTAAAGCTATGCATAGATCCTGCCTCCATTACATCACTATCCAGACTATTCCACTTCCTAACAACTGTGTCTGAAGAAATACTTCCTAACATCTTTGTGGTTCATCTGAGTCTTCAACTTCCAACTGTGACCCCTTGTTGCCGTGTCCCATCTCTGGAACATCCTGTCTCTGTCCACCTTGTCGATTCCTCTCAGTATTTTATGTCGTTATCATATCCCCCCTGTCTCTCCTGTCTTCCAGTGTCGTCAAGTCCATTTCCCTTGTTAGGTAAGACACATATGCAACAGTTAGGTATCTTTATTTCGAAACGTTTCGCCTACACAGTAGGCTTCTTCAGTCGAGTACAGAAAAGTTGATAGAAGCAGACGATACTTGAAGACGATATAATCGGTCCATCACCCTTAAAGTTTTGAGGTGGTCAGTCCCTCAGTCTGGAGAAGAGCATTGTTCCATAGTATGAAACAATTGTTTCATACTATGGAACAATGCTCTTCTCCAGACTGAGGGACTGACCACCTCAAAACTTTAAGGGTGATGGACCGATTACATCGTCTTCAAGTATCTTCTGCTTCTATCAACTTTTCTGTACTCGACTGAAGAAGCCTACTGTGTAGGCGAAACGTTTCGAAATAAAGATACCTAACTGTTGCATATGTGTCTTACCTAACAACCTGTCGGTATTTTATACCATTTTAATGTCCATTTCCCTAGCCTCATCTCGTAGGACTAGTCTTGTTGCAAACCTTTGCAGTTTCTCTTGTTTCCTCACAAGCTTGGCTAGGGTTCCAAATTGGCCCCGCATACTCCATTATGGGCCTAACGTACACAGTGTACAGGGTCTTGAATGACTCCTTATTTAGATGTCGGAACGCTGTTCTTAGGTTTGCCAGGCGCCCGTATACTGCAGCAGTTATTTGGTTGATATGTGCCTCAGGAGATGTGCCTGGTGTTATACTCGCCCCAAGATCCCTTTCCTTGAGTGAGGTTTGCAGGCTCTGGTCCCCTAGATTGTCCTCCGTCTGTGGTCTTCTTTACCCTTTCCCTAGTTGTGGTTGCAGGGGTCGATTCACAGCTCCTGGCCTGTGTGCCAGTAGTGTTACTGTGTACCTGTATAGTATACTCAGTTAACCTCAGCTACTTTATAGATAGGCTCCCTTGTTAGCCGTGGATTCACGAGACCCATCACGTGTGAGCGGTAGGCTAGAGGCAGTCTCCCTCAGTCATCCTTGTCTCACTCGGTAGGCATAAACAAGACAGGCAGGCTCCGGGGCTACCTTACAAGATTCTCTTAATTATATGCCTCCAAGATATCCAACGTGTGTATTTCTTACTCCAGTAAGAACCCCCACGACATGTACTCACCTAGTTGTGGTTGTAAGGGTCGATTCACAGCTCCTGGCCCCTCATCTTAACTGGTCGCTGCTAGGTCACTCTTCCTGCTCCATGAGCTTTATCATACCTCTTCTTAAAGCTGTGTGTGTGTACAACAACGACAAACAATGTTTTAGGGGATCATTAAACACATTTCTCCAATTTCAGCAAAGGAGTAAGGCCGATAGACTGGAAAAGGCCGGAATACAGTTCTATCCGGTCTCACAAATGGGCCGGTTATTGCCCATTATCCGGATTAAAATTCCACGCGATTGGCTACTTAACCGAGAAAAAGCTTATGTGTTATTGGCTGTTTCTCGCCCAATTGCCTTGGGCCTGTCCATTTGTAAAGGAACTTCTTATATTGTAGCATGTATGAGAGAGAGAGAGAGAGAGAGAGAGAGAGTAGGAGGGAAGAGGGTATGTAAAAGAGAGAGCGATGGAAGTAAATGGTATGAAATACCGACACAATGGAAAAATAAACACTTAAGCAGTATAATGTGATCCTTCACTGACAACGTTTCGCCCACACAGTGGGCTTTACCAAGTCACAAACAGATTTTTTTGTGACTTGATAAAGCCCAATGATCACATTATACTGCTTAAGTATTTATTTTTCCATAGAGAGCGAGCATGAGAGAGTCAGAGAAAGCACAAGAGATTGAGGAGAGCACGAGAGCAAGACTGAGAGAAAGCCAGCGAGCGAGGACGAGAGCTAGGACAATAGAACAATAAGGAGTGAGCCAGGGAGTTAAGCTTCCTGATGCTGGACACAAGATTCACGCTCTAGCACGATTATATTACTACAGAGGAGACTGTTTCTGACAGACAATGACAGGTGGAACATCAGGAAGTGGACACTGCAACGATCATCCTGGGTTCACAACAGTGGACACTGCAACGATCATCCTGGGTTCACAACAGTGGACACTGCAACGACCATCCTGGGTTCACAACAGTGGACACTGCAACGACCATCCTGGGTTCACAACAGTGGACACTGCAACGACCACCCTGGGTTCACAACAGTGGAACTGCAACGACCATCCTGGGTTCACAAGAGTGGACACTGCAACGACCATCCTGGGTTCACAACAGCGGACACTGCAACGACCTTCCTGGGTTCACAACAGTGGACACTGCAACGACCATCCTGGGTTGACAACAGTGGACACTGCAACGACCATCCTGGGTTGACAACAGTGGACACTGCAACGACCACCCTGGGTTCACAACAGTGGAACTGCAACGACCATCCTGGGTTCACAACAGTGGACACTGCAACGACCATCCTGGGTTCACAACAGTGGACACTGCAACGACCTTCCTGGGTTCACAACAGTGGACACTGCAACGACCATCCTGGGTTCACAACAGTGGACGCTGCAACGACCATCCCGGGTTCACAACAGTGGACACTGCAACGGCCATCCTGGGTTCACAACAGTGGACACTGCAACGACCTTCCTGGGTTCACAACAGTGGACACTGCAACGACCTTCCTGGGTTCACAACAGTGGACACTGCAACGACCATCCTGGGTTCACAACAGTGGACGCTGCAACGACCATCCCGGGTTCACAACAGTGGACACTGCAACGGCCATCCTGGGTTCACAACAGTGGACACTGCAACGACCATCCTGGGTTCACAACAGTGAACACTGCAACGACCATCCTGGGTTCACAACAGTGGACACTGCAACGACCATCCCCCTCTCTCTCTCGCTCTTCACACACACACACACACACACACACACACACACACACACACACACACACACACACACACACACACACACACACACACACACACACACACACACATACACACATGTCGACACCTCGGGGCCAAGAGCTATGATATTGTCAGTAGTAGTGTATGTGTAGTATACCTAGTTAAACCGTTACAAACCGTTACGTGACTCGCTGCTACCCAGCTAGCATGACGTCACGAGTCACTCTAGAAAAGTGTGCCTCGGGCACTAACCTCAGATCAAGACGGGATATAGCAGATTACATGTCAGACTCTGAGCGCTCTCCTTATCATCTTAATATACGCTACCAAGACAACCTACTCCAAATCCATCACCGAACCCCCACGACAACTCAACCCCTGTAACCATCAACATATGAGTACACAACTATCATTTTCACACCATTATCCTGCTAGCCTCACTACACCCACTACATTTGCCAATGAATGTTCAGCTAAATCACGGCAAAAATAAAATGACACACACGTGGACCACTAACCTCTGTTTAAACATGCGTCTCGTTGTCCTCCCCACACTGTGTTTTTAGACACACGCAGACAAAACACATTTTCCTGTAATGGTGTTGCACTAGGGCTGAAAAATTTAGTTGGGAACAAATCTCTGCCTGTCTCTCTGTCTGTCTCTTTCTCCTATGTCTCTTTCTTTGCCGCTCTCTCTCTCTCTCTCTCTCTCTATCTTTCTCTCTCTCTCTCTCTCTCTCTCTCTCTCTTTCTCTCTCTCTCTCTCTCTCTCTATCTCTCTCTCTCTCTCTCTCTCTCTCTCTCTCTCTCTCTCATAAGCTAAGAGCTGCTGTTTTGTTATTTCTCCTTAGCTCATCGAAAAGTTTTCTGCAGCAATATCTTTCATTATCGATAATGAGCGTATTTGTGTTAATAAATAAGGAACTTATAGCAAGGAGGATGAAGTAAGAGCCAGCTGGGACCAGAACTTACGTTCAGCTATTGTAGTTTGCCTTTAATGTTCCAAACTTGTGATTAAAGGAACGACTGTTCGCTGAGGGAATGTCACTGAGAAAGGTGCAGCTAGTGTGCTAATGGCTGCTCGCGTTGTTGTGCAATAATTGTTTTCTGGCTGTCAGCGAGGTTGAGTCCAGTAGGGAACTTTGGGGATATACAGCAGCGGGTCATCCTATGAAATACTTGTCCTCTTTCCTGACGAATCTTTCCTAAACTCAGGGATAATGGTCAGATATATAAAAGTGACTACGTTGCGCTCATCCCGCTTTTATGTACTGTAGCGGAGACTGAGGTGAGAAAGGAAAAAAAATAGGAATGAGATTGCCATGCATCACGCTAGTATACGATAGCATCATGCTAGCATTACGTTAATAACATGATCTTATTTCTGTCCTCGGTTTAAACTCTATTACTTTTATTGCTCTTATTCCAGTATTCATACTTTCTCGTGTTAAACATTCTTGGTTTCTTTTCCAGCATTTCCTTTAATCTCGTCAATTACAGTTTTTTTACGTTGCTCTACACTTATAGGGTGTATATGATATAAACCTTGGTAATAAATACCGAAAAGTCTGTTTAGAAAGACACGTAAGCAAACACTATGACATATTTATTAGAAAACGTTTCGGTCCTGGGACCTTGATCACATCTAACATACAGAGGTAGAAAGACATTATATATAAACCATACCCCGGCCGGGATTGAACCCGCGGTCATAGAGTCTCAAAACTCCAGCCCGTCGCGTTAGCCACTAGACCAGCTAGCCACAAAAAGATTCATCCAACTAGGTATATTTCTACACCATAGGAAGGTTAGCACAGGCACCACTGTGACCACAAATGCAAGTTTTTACAGACGAATCTCCAGCTAGCGTGGCCGTGACGAACTCTAGCTCAAGTCCCTTCACTGCCGTCAACATGACTCACGAAATCGTAATGACACGATTGCAAACAAACCATACCCTAGTTGGACGAATCTTATTGTGGCTAGCTGGTCTAGTGGCTAACGCGACGGGCTGGAGTTTTGAGACTCTCTGACCGCGGGTTCAATCCCGGCCGGGGTATGGTTTGTTTGCAATCGTGTCATTACGATTTCGTGAGTCACATTATATATAGGCGGAGAGTGAGGTGAGAGTGACGCATAGTGACCTCACTCTCCGTCTATATATAATGTCTTTCTACCTCTGTATGTTAGAACCCAGCATCAGCATATCATACAGGAAGATCATCTTCATACAGGAAGACTCGTATTACGACAATCCATTGACACACTCTCAGTTCACGGAGTTCACTACCTTATCACAAGATAGGCATATGGCTTCTGCCGAAAAGAAGAGGCCACGATGCTCCATGAACACGACGGAGGACTCAGATTTGGAAATGTGGGGCGAAATTCTAGCGAAGAAGTTGCGAGAGGAAGAGGAAGATCCTGCTCACATTGTAGCAGATCTGACAGTCCCAACCATGGAGCCAGCGACAATAGAAACATGTGCGGAAATAAACACCGCACCCCCCGAAAACCAAGAGGGATGGAACACTGTGGAGAAGAAGAAGAAGCACCGTCCGTCCAAGGAGGAGGCAAACCAGCTCAACCGACCTGGCAAATTCAAGGTGAAGTCTTATGGGGACCACAGAACCCACTATGGGGTTGTTTCATACCTGGAATCACGACACAACCTGAAGTTCAAGATATGGTTCAACTTGAGGGGAGAACCAATATTGACTCCTCTCAACAAGGAAATGTATACCACCTTGAAGAGAGTCATGGAGACAGATCGCTCATTCACCCTGGAGGAACTGGACTCTCGGCAGAAGATCACCAAGGGTGTAGTGATGCGATACCCGCTGATGATGCCCATCGAGGCAGTAGCAGCTCACCCCAGTGTGGTGTCAGCTCAACGTCTCAAGGCAAAGACGGCAGGCAACGCACCAACCCGACAGGTTCTCATTCAGCATGTAGGACCACTGCCATCCCAGCTGGACCTCGGTTCTTGGGGCAGGTACGATGTCAGGACCTTCACAGCAGAACCAGTTCGCTGTTTCAAGTGTCAGCGTTATGGACACCTGGGTGCACTCTGTCCGAACAGAGTAATCTGCGGTGTCTGCAGCCAGCACCACCCTACCGAGGAATGCATCACCAAGCTGAAAAATGCATCGCCACCCACTCCACAATGCCCGAACTGCAGGCAGAAACACCATGCCTGGAATCCTCGATGCCCCGAGAGGCTCGCCAGAATTCAAGAAGTCTGGAAGACGCCAAAAACTCGGCAACAGGCTATGGCGGATCATCAACCGATGGATGCAGAGAACCCTGCCATACCGCAGATCTCTCAGCAGCTAAACCAAGTCAATGCCCAGGAATTTCCAACCCTAGAAGCCTCAACCAGGCGTCAAGGTCAAGAACCTCCTGCACCCCTACCTCAACGAAGAAACAGAAACAAGAGGAACAGGAGGCGTCAACTGGGTGCATCGGGTCAATGCGATCAGCAGGCTGCACTAAACGAGCCCCCACCGGCCATAGCACGACAACGCAGGCACTCCTTACCCGGGACAGGCGCTTTGCAGACTCAACTGGCACCTCACCAACAGATCCCGGCTACTCAACCTGGTATACAGCAACAGACCACGGTGCATACAATAAAGAAATCCAACCCTCAGCAGTCCCTACAGACCACAGCAGCCCAGATAATATCCACTGTTTCGAACCCATCTCCAAAGCAGGCCCTCACCAGGGAGGATCTCGTAGCACTCATCAAGGTGTTCACGGATCTTATTTGCAACACAATCAACTCCACGGAACAACAGAGCGCATTCCGGCAGATGGTCAGTACTCTCCTGAGAGTGTGCTTTCTGACCGAAGAGGAGACAGTGGATGCCATGAATTTGCAGGTTCTCAGAGCGGGCAGGACTCAGTCTCCAGCTCAGGAAACAACAGCGATGGAATAACCTCGGTACCAAATCACACCCTCAAGGTCCTACAATGGAACATTCAGGGCTTGAGGGGCAAACAGCACCTCTTGCTGGAGGCAGTAATTCGGGATCGGGTTGACATCGTCTTGCTACAAGAAACTCTGACTGTCCCGACTATGTGCCCAAGACTACCCGGTTTTGCTGGGTATTTTCGGCACATGGACCCGGGCATTCACTGCAGAGGCACAGCTGTATTTGTATCCAATACAATACCTCACGAGGTTATAGCCAACCCTGTGGACTGTGGGGAGGATGTCGAGGTACAGGCCATCCTTGTGCACATACCTGGGGCGCCCATTACCATCTATAACATCTACAAGAACCCAAGACACACCCTCGACATTGCAGAGCTCCTCGCACTAGCACGCACTGAGTGTATTATTGTGGGTGGAGATTTCAACGCACATCACCCAATGCTGCGCTCTCACTCAGCAACCAATGCTGCTGGCAGACACATAGCAATGCTCCTACACGATATTCCAGAGGTAAAGTTGCTAAACAATGGAGACCCCACACACCTGTTGGGTGGCTGCCTCGACCTTACCTTCGGGTCAAGACAACTCGCAGCAGGAGCCACATGGGAAACCCATCCTCACCTTGTCAGTGACCACTTTGCAGTGATCACCACCTTCAACATCAACAGGCCTCCCACAGTTGTGCTGCCTCCTTGATGGGACGTAAAGAGGGCCAACTGGAAGGTGTTCCAGGATTATCTTCATGACTGGTGGTCCACATACTCTCTATCTGAAGACTGTGATACGGCTAAACAGGAGCTAATCACTGTTCTCATCCAGGCAGCAGAGTGCGCAATTCCAAAGAAGTCTGCAGGACGCACTCACAAAAGAGACTGGTGGTTCTACAACGACGAGGTGCGGGAGCAGAACCACCGCATCAACTCTTTTAGGAAGCTATACAGGCGTAACCCTACGGCAGAGAACAGGAATACTCTGAGAGCCATTGTGCAGCATGCCCGCAGAGTCTCTCTCAGAGTAAAAACTGAGAAATGGCTGGAGTGGTGCTCAATATTCGGGCATCACACCACCTTATCTGAGATATGGGGCAAGCTCAACATAGCAACTGGCAAGAGCAAGCCGAGGCCACCAGCACACCCGAATCCATCCCAGGAAGCAGAGAAACTAGTGGAGCTTTTCACTTCCAGGGGAGCCTCCACTCAGCTCCCACAGGACATCCGGAATATACAGATGGATCTTCTGCCACAGCGCCAGCTAACGATACAAGCTGCATGTGAGTCGGAAGATGTGACTGATGTAGACCTCACGGACTTGGAACTCCGACGTGCCATTAAGAACACAGGTGACACTGCCCCGGGCATCGATGGTGTGACGTACTCCATGATTGCACGGGCTGGGCAGAGTGGATTGGAGGCCATACTAGACGTCATTAACAAGTCGTGGAGGGCCAGGACACTCCCAGCAGCTTGGAAGAAAGCTACAATCGTACCAATTCCAAAGCCCAAGGACCCAGGCAGTATGAGACCCATATCGCTGACCAGCTGCTTAGCCAAGACTGCTGAGAGGATGGTGTTAAACCGCCTCCTATGGAAACTTGGACCCTCTCATCATCACATATTTGGCTTCACCAAAGGAGTGGGTACAGCAGAGTGCATAACCACTCTACTAAGCCAGATTGCTGACAGTAACAAAAAACCTAGTATTGTCGTCTACCTCGACCTTGAAAAGGCATTTGAGCTAGCCAGCCCCACAGCAATTCTGGCAATACTAGCTCGGAAGGGAATCAAAGGACGCCTCCTGGCCTGGATAGAGTCCTACCTTAGGGGCAGGCAGGCCTGTGTCAGCTTTCAGGGACACTACTCTTCCTTTAAATCCCTGGAAAACGGTACACCACAAGGAGGTGTGCTCAGTCCTACCCTGTTTAACATCCTTATGCAGGAACTTGTGAGCCTTCCCTTTCATAGTGGTACACAGCTCCTCAGCTATGCTGATGATCTTGCACTCGTAGTGAATGGGAAAGGCAATTTAGAACGACAGGCTCAGAGTGCTTTGGACCTAATTACGCAGTCTTGCAAGGAACTAGGCCTCAAGATCTCGGCCGAGAAATCTCTTGCAATGATGTTCAAGGGACCAGATCCTGTGAATAGATTACGTATTCAGGATATAGAACTTGAGTGGACAGGCTCCTACCTGTACTTGGGAATCTACATTGATAAAAAGCTGACCTTTCAGAAACAGGCCGAGTATGTCAGGTCACGTGCTCTACTCAGACTCAACGCCATGAGAGTCATGACGAGGCACCGTGCAGGGGCAAGCAAAGATGTACTTCGCTTGTACTATATACAAGCTATACGCTCGCTCATTGACTACGGTGCACCGGCTTTAGCTCATCTCTTCCCGCAGAGCAGGCAAAGAGTGGAGGTCGTACAAAATCAGGCGATAAGAACTATGCTTGGGGCCCCCATCTGGACCAACACAGTATGTCTCAGATCTGAGGCCCGGCTTCCTTCCTTGGCTGACAGAGTAAGATACATAAACGCCTGCAAAGTGGCCACGATTCTGCACAGGCAGCAAGGTACCCCACTAAGGAGACGGATATTGACAACCATGTCACAAGATCCCACACTCTTCACGGACTACTCCTGGATTCGTTCGTTTTGTGCTGCTGGGCGGAAGCTGCTGCCTATACAACTACTCCTTGAGAAGAGTTGTGACTTTCCTGTTGCTGGGTACCATCCACCACCTCCCTGGCGCCCAGATCCAGCCGATGTTTGCATCATGCAGCTACCCATCTCTAAGCGTCTCTGCAGTCAAGACACTCTCAGCAATCATGCTGAGACAAGCATGGCACTGGCAGAGGGAGGCACATGTGCAGTGTATTTCACAGATGGTTCTGTCGACCCTGACAGGAAGAGAGCAGCAGCTGGACTGTACCACAATGGTCACACACAAGGCTGGCGACTCCCTGACCACTGCACGATCCTTCAAGCTGAGTTGGTGGCGATTCGGCAGGCATTGTCACATGCCCTACGACATCGACTCCGACCTGTCATACATGTTGATTCCACGTCTGCAACCAATGCCCTCTCCCATCCTCAACCACAGGACAATGTTCACCTCATCACATCGATCCTGAGCATAATGACAGCCTTAGAAGTTCAGGGTAACAGATCGACACTGAACTGGATCCCCAGCCATGCTGGCATCCGGGGAAATGAGGCGGCAGATGATGCAGCCAAGGCAGCAACAGACTATCCACATGTTGGGATTACTGTCCCAATCAGCCTACGACAGACCAAACTGGTGGCTGCCAGAGCCATGAAACTTATGGGGGAGGTCTTAGGTGATACCCCATCTCAACAGTGGTACCGAGCAGCGACTCAGGGAGAACCCCCTCCATATGATAGAAGCTGGTCCAGAGCGCAGTGTACCACCATCCATCGGCTTCGTTTGGGCTTTCCCACAGCCAAGATGATGGTAGACAAGGCTGAGGAGGAGATGTGCCAGTACTGTCAGCACGTTGTCCAGCGGCCCCTAACACACTATCTTCTGGAGTGCGAAGTTACTGAGATGCTCCGCAGGCAACTAGGAGTGATATTCCCTCCCGAAGAGGACCCAGAGATGACTGCGGCCACACTAGTGTACCATGGAGTCAACGAACCAGACAAGCTGTTACCTGTGATAACGACATATCCTCCTCCTCGCTAGTGTCCACAGTTAGGAGTACATACGGTGTTGTCGCTTATGAGATGGACCAGTTGAACTGACCAGAAGAGTGCTTGAACAGCATATGTCGCATCATTGTAGAAATCTTTCTCCCTCGGGAGCCAGAGACGGGTCATCGCAAGATTGAGACCCGTGCCAGGACTACGGTCTTGGCGAACATTATACATACATACATCTGTATGTTAGAAGTGATCAAGGTCTCAGGACCGAAACGTTTTCTAATAAATATGTCGTAGTGTTTGCTTAACTGTCTTTCTAAACCAGGGTGTATATGATATGCGATACAATTTTACCATTATTTTTAATTTTAGAAAGTTAATTTTTCCTGAATAGTCCACCGAGTAGTTAAAGAGGGATCCTGGAACTAACTCAACGTGGTTAGCAGGAGCTTAATCGGTATTGTAATCAGGAATAATTAGCGAATCGCAGAGTCTGCTAATTAGCGAGTAGCAGAGTCTGCAACCTGGTGTGTTAATCTTACAGTCTGGGCCTTGTTGAACTGCCAAGGTGATGGTTAGGTTAGGATCTAGGATCTGGGGGCTAGGGATTTAGGATCTGAGTGCTGGGGGCTAATGATCTAGGATCTGAGTGTTGGGGACTAAGGATCTAGAATCTGAGTGCTGGGGGGCTAGGGAACTAGGGGCTGAGTGCTAGAAATCTAGGATCTGAGTGCTGGGGGCTAATAAGCCAAGCTATCGTTATTTTATTATGTAATTTAATTAGGCTTAAAAACCTAAATGCTTGAACTTTCCCCATAAACTTAGATACTGTATTCTTTATGTTAGGTTAAAACTGGTTACATAAAACAATAAGAAACTTAGAGTTAACCACAAATTAGGAAATTAAAACACCTGCCATGATTTGTCTGGCAACGCGGTGGCTGAGGAGCACCAGGAAACGTTCAGACATACACGCATTTATGGATCTACGACTGGCTCAACACATTCCAGGAGCCTGGGGACTGGCTGATCTCTTCCCAAGCTTTGGGCAGTAGCTTACCGGTATTTCCGGTGGGTATTCTTCCGGAGGCTCTACTCCAGGGGGCTCTACTCCAGGTTGTTTCACTCCCGATGGCTTTACCCTTGGTGGCTCTACTCCAGGTGGCTTTACTCTAGGTATTGTTATGGATGTATGACAGAGTACACGTGCACTGCCTCAAAAGTCTCCTCGCACCCCGGGCCGGGGACCAGTCTCCTAAATACTCTGTTAAAACAAAGGTATTTTTCACGTCATTGTTTGTGCTCTTGTAACTTTTTTTTTTTTTTTGCTTTCCATTCTCAAGTAACACTGCTATTGTATCTTCCATGCCACTGTTTTTTGTCTCGCTTACTGGCTCTGATAGATGAGCCTTTTCTAATATATATATATATATATATATATATATATATATATATATATATATATATATATATATATATATATATATATATATATATATATATATATATATATATATAATGCCTAATAAGCCAAATTGGTCATTTAGACCGAACTGCCCTAAAAATGAACTTGTCCTGTCCAAATTTTCTTTAATGGATTAATTGATAAATTTTTCATTGAAAATAGAATAAAAAAAAATTTGGCGGCATCAAACCTAAATCAGAAATCTATTCTGACCTAATGTAATTTTTTAAACCTAATTATATTAAACATTTCATGGAACAATTTATTTAATATTTCTTAAAATAAATTACATTTTTTCCGTTATTCATAGATTTTTGCTTATTTATTACATAAAAAATTACATTCTGCATATTAGGCAAAAATTACCCTTGAGGAAATGGGTAGGCAAAGATTCAAAATAGTTAGGGATCCTTCTAGTCAAAGCAGAAGAGGGTAAACACACACACACACACACACACACACACACACACACACACACACACACAAAAATGCAGTGTCTTAGTTGTAAACAGTAGTCCCCTCAAGGGAGGTTCCTTGACGCTGGTGAGGGGCTCTTGATCTAGGGAATTGGATTTGTGCTCCGGTTCCCTGAATTGAGCCTGAATACCTTCTATCCCCCCCCCCACATGCGCTGTATAATCCTACGGGTTTAGCGCTCCCCCATGATTGTAATAATATATTGTAAACAGTAGCAGTAGGGCTTCAAGTATCCTGGTTTCCTAGTCTTAGTTCACACATTATAAACAGACTTCGTTCTCACTCTTTGTTCATTAAGCGTGTTTTTTCCAGTTCTATGTTCTCTCAGTCCTCCTCAACCTGTCTTGTAACAGTTTCGTTACATAGCTAATTGGCTGGTGTGAATCTTCCAACTTTTTAGTTTCTTCATGTCTTCGTATGTAAGGGTTATAGGTCTGTGTTGCATATTCGGTGATCAGTCATATACATGTGGTGAAGTGAAGGGCACTTGAATAATTCCTAGTTTAGATAACGTATTTTCCGGCATATAAGGCGCACCTTTTTTCTTGGAAAATCGGCCTGCGCCTTATATGCTAAAGATCAAGGTCAAGGGTAGGCTTTGTGTTACACTTTAATAGTTATTTACCAACGTTATAACTGTTTGAAAATATTATCTTTTATGTCTCTTATGATCGTGCGCCTTATATGCTGGAAAATATGACAGGGATAGGCTCAGTGTGATATTTACTTCAAGATCGTTTTTTCTTTCGTACTTCGTGGTGCAATGTACTGACCGGTTTCTTTTTCTTCTCCCTTTCGTAGCATTCTCATTAATTTTCATTTACTATGGCTGGTATTCCATCAGTCCCCCCCCCCCGAGTGCTGTAAATCTGCGAAGCATTCAACAATATAATCCATGAAAATAGTTATAGAAATATGAATTGTATGATTATAAAAATTTAAAGGCAAAAATGCTATTTTTCGTTATTTCAATGTGACGTGACGACGAGAAGACTCTTAAACATTTTACAAAAATCAACTCAAAATCTATGTAATATACATATCGCTTCAACAAGTATTTTTGATAAATCATTTGAAGAAAACTTCTTCTAGCTGAAGTTACTTTATCATTGTACAGTGGACCCCCGCTTAACGATCACCTCCAAATGCGACCAATTATGTAAGTGTATTTATGTAAGTGCGTTTGTACGTGTATGTTTGGGGGTCTGAAATGGACTAATCTACTTCACAATATTCCTTATGGGAAAAAATTCGGTCAGTAGTGGCACCTGAACATACTACTGGAATGAAAAAAGTTCGTTAACCGGGGGTCCACTGTATATTTAACTGGAAAACTGAGATAAACATACAAAATTAAGTTTCATAACAAAATTTTTATGGATTCCGTATGTTTATATTTGTACAAAAAAAAAAAACGCATTTTTCTCGATTTCTCCAAAATTCCTGTGTTCCATTTTCTTTTTCTGAAAATCCCAGTGATCTCTTTTATGTGCATGTTGCTTTCGGTATGTACAACAAAATGCAACTGCATATTCCAGTTTTGGTTTAACGTGCACTGTGAATAGCATTTTTTGCGTATTTTTACCCGCATATGTAAAGGGTTTTTAAGGTTTGCCAAATAGCCTATAAGTTTCTTGCTGCTGAGTTTGTCATCTAACAATTTTATTTATAATAAAATATTTCCACAGCCTGTTTTCTGTCTAATGTTTTTCAGTATCGTTTCACAGGTTAATTTCTCATAATCACAAATAAGCGCTAAACTCACAAGGGTATTACATCGCTGCTTCACAGGTTAAATCATTTGTGAAGTTTGTTTACATTTTCTCCCATTTCCACTAGGTGGCACTTGTCAACATGAAGTATTATCCAGTGATCACTGTGAGAAATTACGTGTACGAAATTCATTTACATACAGGTAATTTGTGTAAGATGTAACTAAGGCAATTATTACTCACCAATTTTTGTTGCACCTCTGAGATAAGTGGTCACTTGTTCTATCTAGGCTGGAATATTGCTGCACACTAACAGCACCTTTCAAGGCAGGTGAAATTGCTGACCTAGAAAATGTACAGAGAACCTTCACGGCCACACATAACTATGATAAATCACCTGCACTTGCTCAAGGAATCCAAGCTTTCGTCTTAGCATTTACAGTCATTCTGATTCCTTATGAATAAGAAAACTGCATCATTTACATACACTTATATCAGTTAACTCTCTGGCATTCCTTGTTGCTTGCCCTTTTATTTATATATTTGCATTTTGGCTTTAAAAAAACATTTCTACTCTTTAGATGAGGATTCTTCCTTTCATTTTTTTGGCGCACGTGTGTGGTTTTTTATTATCTTTAATTTTATCCTTTCATGTTTCGTTATGTGGAATGCTCATGCTTGTGTCGTTTTAATTTTAATTATATTTCATCGTCCAGTTCAAGGAGTCTACGAATTAATGATCAAATAAAGAACCCGTCAGAGGTCGTGGTGGTGGAGGAGAGAAGTTGGGGAGGGAGGGATGACTGGAGGCAGGAAGGATGGAGAGACTGTTGGAGGGAGGGAGGTGCACAGACAAGCGGATGGATGGAAGAATGATTGGTGGATTTTAGGGAGTTAGTAAGGACGGAAGAGAGAAATAGAGATGGAGGGAAGCGAAGGCATGGAACAAGGTCATCAAGAATCCATTTACCCCAAGAGGCATTTTGTTGAGGTGCTCGAGTATATGCTGGCGCGTGTGCACAGGAGAGTGCGCGAGCACTCTTGTGCCTCGACCTGGCATATCTATTTCCACAATATCTCATCACTAGGCTTCACCCCCGGAGTTAGCAACACTGGAGAAGAGAAGGAGAAAGAACAGCGCATAAAAATCAGAGATAAAAAAAAATACAAGTCAAGAGAAAAGCAAAAAAGACGGAGGAGGGAAAATATAAAACAAGGTTCATGAAAACTGAGACAAGATGGAAGCGAGAATAAAGATAAAATAGAAGAGAGGGAGGGGACGGATTACGAGGCAGATAGAGCGGTTTCTTGAAGCATTAGGTAAATAAGGTGGGTTGTGAGTTGCTTTGATCTAGGGCAGTGTTGTGGTCTATCAGCAGCACCCTGTGACAGGTTATTGTCCGCTCTTGTATCATCTGCATAGGTATTGTCTTGGTGGTGGTGGTGGTGGTGGTGGTGGTGCTGCTGCTGCTGTTGGGGTTGCTGAAGTTGCGCCTCTTGATGCCCTCTGCTGCTGCGATTGCTGTTACTGCTGATTGTCTGCTGCTGTGGTGGCTGTTGCTGCTGTTGTAGATGCGACTCAGTCGTGAAGGTCTCATACTCTTCCAGTAAAATTCCCTGAGACGTCTCGTGTAGCAGTGCTCCATCAATGAGGCTCCCTGAGAGGTCTCGAGAAGCAGTGCTCCATCAGTGAGGCTCCCTGAGTGGTATTGTGCAGCAGTGTTCCACCAGTGAGGCTCCTTGAGTAGTGTCTTGTAGCAGTGCTCCACCAGTGAAGTTCCCTGAGTAGTGTCTTGGAGCAGTGCTCCATCAATGAGGTTCCCTGAGTGGTCTTTCGCAGCAGTGTTCCATCAGTGAGGCTCCTTGAGTAGTGTCTTGTAGCAGTGCTCCACCAATGAAGTTCCCTGAGTAGTGTCTTGGAGCAGTGCTCCATCAATGAGGTTCCCAGAGTGGTCTTATGCAGCAGTGTTCCACCAGTGAGGTTCCCTGAGTAGTGTCTTGCAGCTGTACTCCACCAGTGAGGTTCCCTGAAAGGTCTCGTGTAGTAGTGCTCCACCAGTTAGGCTCCAACGGCATTTTCAACTTGATTTAATAAGTGACTTTGGTGTGACCTTTCGACGTTCAGCGCCACAATCAAGGGCCACAAAGTTGTGGATTCCCCCTCCTCTCTCTCAAAAGTTGTTTTATCTGACTACAGTGTGGACAAGTCCTCTGTTCTCTGTATTTCATCTGTATCTGTCTTTTCTATGTATCTTTCTCATGCACACAGGAGAGAGAGAGAGAGAGAGAGAGAGAGAGAGAGAGAGTGGTGTAATTCCTCCTTGGTACCATCCACTCCTTTTTACCCCCTCGTGACACAGTACAGTTATTCACGGCACCGCAACACAGCCCTGAAACACAACACAACAAATCAGTCTAGCACATTATAATGGTATACAGCATCTACATGTTGACATTACAGGTTTTGCCTTCCACCTCCCGACATTTTTCTCTCTCGTATCTTTCACTCTCATCAACGTTTCTCCCGTTGGCGTGCGGCAGCGGCAGCGGCAGCGGCAACAGGAACCTGGTCCTCTATTTTTACTTCTACCAGAGGTTCCCAGCAGCCCAGTGATGACCTATTCAAGACCCACATAACACTAACATGTGTGGATACCCAGAATGATATAAATCAACTGCAGAAATCACCCAAAAGTTCACAAATCACCAACTAATAGGACTCGTACTACCACCTCCTACCCCGCTGCCACTGAAGTGATACTCCACAACATTCACCCATCACCCATCGCCTACTATTCACCCGAAGCCACAGCCAATGGACAAGGGTCAGAGCAATAAAAGAAGATCCAGTAACCAGCTAAGGACTCCTAACATCAAAGGTGAGAGCAGTAATAACACGAGGAAAACTTGTGGTACTGCCAGCCAGGACACAACCCTCATCATCCACCGGCACCACCACAACACACGACAGACAACAACAAACATGGCCGCCGCCACAGTCCAAGATAACTCCTTCCCAGTATTTGATGTCAAGAAGATCACCGACCCAGAAATAGCTAAACTCTTTACGATTCAGAACCAAACGATCACCAAACTAACTCAAGAAATGCAAGAACTAAAAGCTAGCAATGCAGATTACCTCAACAAGATCACTGCTCTTGAACATAAACTAGACACTCTGGAACAAAAAAGCAACACCCACACCCAGTCCCTAGACACCATCAACACTCTAAAAGACCAAGTCACCCTACTTACTACCAACATTACAGAGGAAAGATCAAGAGTGGACCAAGAACTTGCCAATGTCATAACCAACTTCCAAGACCATAATGACCAACAGCAGCTATCTGACGCTGTTGTAGTTAACAGCAAACATCTCCCACCCACAGTCACCCAAGAGACCTGCATGGAGACCACACTACAGCTTATCAAGGACCACCTTCGCCTTAACATACGTAGTGATGACCTAAAGGATTGCAAATTGATGGGCTACCAAGCAGGTAAAAAAACAGTGCTGTTAAAATTCCAAACTAGCCTACAAAGAAACAACCTACTAAAAACATCTATTTCTATGAAAACTGATGTTTACGTCAATGAGTGCCTTACCAAAATAAGACAAAACCTTCTTTATCGGCTAAGAAAATTACGCTATGCCCAAAAAATCCACCAGTGCTTTGTGAGGGATGGAAAAATCGCAGTTAGGAAACAGCCCACTGGGAAGAGATATTTCATCTCTACAGAACATGACCTTAAAACATTCCTAAGTGAGGCTGGACTTAAAACATTCCTAAGTGAGGCTGGACTAACAGAATCAGAGTAAAGTGCAGATAATACCCACAGTCCACCGTTAGTGTTATATTGTCATAAATTTGTGCCCCCCTAAAATTCTAATACCCCAACTACTTTTGATTGTCATTGTTGTATTCAACGACCATTCTACCTCATAGTCTTAATTGTGTTTAATATCTACAGAATCTATCTCCTTTTTTACAACTTACCGCATCACTGTTCCATCTTATTTTATTATAAACTAGCCATAACTTGTCCTCAATAATTCTACCTCACTTTAAGAAATACTCAATTGCCCGACTAATTGCTCCGACTAACCCATACGAAGTCTCCCTTATTATCAACACACTAAAAAACAAGGCAGGAGATTTAAATACCTTACCACCCTTTATATACAAAAAAGTGTCACAAGTGCTATCACCAATCATTGCAACACTCTTTAACAAATCCATTGAATCCTCCACCTTCCCTACAGTACTCAAAATAGCAAGGGTCACCCCGATCCACAAAGGAGGAGACCAAATAGAGTTGAATAACTATAGGCCAATATCCAACTTACACCCTCTCTCAAAAATCTTCGAAAAATTAATTCATAAACGAATCTACTCCTACCTTATCTCCCAAAACATACTCAACCCCTGCCAATTTGGATTCAGGAATAATAAAAATACTAATGATGCTATTATACACATGCTAGAACATATATACACTGCAATAGAGAAAAAAGAAGTCCCACTGGGGATCTTCATTGACTTACGTAAAGCTTTTGATACAGTTGACCATGACTTGCTCCACGTAAAATTGTCACACTGTGGTATAAGAGGGCACTCCCTCAACTACCTCAAGTCATACCTCAGAAACAGAAGCCAATATGTGTACGCAAATGGGGCAAACTCTTCTGCACAACCAATTACAGTTGGTGTCCCACAGGGAAGTGTCCTTGGCCCTCTTCTCTTTCTCTTATACATAAATGACCTACCAAATGCTTCGCAATTACTCAAACCCACACTATTTGCAGATGACACTACATACGTCTTCTCCCACCCGAGCCCAGTCACGCTAGCCAATACTGTAAATACCGAATTACAGAAAATATCTACCTGGATGAGGACTAACAAACTTACACTAAACATTGACAAAACCTACTTCATTCAGTTTGGTAACAGAGCTACAGATGTCCCTCTTAACATAATGATAAACGGATCACCTATCACAAAGCTAACAGAGGGAAAATTCTTAGGAATCCACCTTGATAATAGACTCAAATTTCATACACATATACAACAAATTTCTAAGAAAATTTCCAAGACTGTAGGCATACTATCGAAGATACGGTACTATGCTCCACAGTCAGCCCTCCTGGCCCTATATCACTCTCTTATTTACCCCTATCTCACCTATGGAATTTGTGCATGGGGCTCAACAACAAGTAACTATCTCAGACCACTAATTACCCAACAAAAGGCTGCAGTTAGAATGATAACAAATTCTCACTACAGGCAGCACACTCCACCAATATTCAATACACTCAACCTACTCACCATACAAAACATCCATACTTATTACTGCACCTATTACATACATAGAACACTTAACTCTGATATTAACCCTCCCCTCAAACATCTCCTTGCCAACCTCAACAGAACACATGACCATAACACAAGGCACAGATCACTCTTTGATGTTCCTCGTGTCCATCTCACGCTATGCAAAAACTCAATGCACATAAAAGGCCCTAAAATCTGGAATTCATTACCTGTAAATATAAAAGAAACACTACCTGTTTATAAATTCAAGTCTCTTCTCAAAGATCACTTACTCACCCAAAACCAAATAAATACTGAATAACTGAACCTTATAAATTGTATATCTTAAATGTTTCTCACAATTATATCACATAAATGTTAAACCTAAAACCCAATCTAACTTTATTATTTTTTAAATACACTACCTAACAGAATACTCCATTCTACTGAATGTACAACAATGCATGCAACCATATGACCTGTCTTTGTAATACTCACTTGTGCTTTATAGTAATCTGTTTACATTAATGTTTTATCACTGATTTCATCATTGCTTAGTTAATCTTAAGTTAATTTTAAGCCAGCCCGTAATGCTATGCATTGTATAAGTGGCTTTGGCATGCTGCTCTTATCTGTATTTTTTTGTACCTCTGTATGTGTGCTCAAATTGTAAATAAATAAATAAATAAATAAATAAAATCCCTATTATTGCCCAATTTTGCTTTAAACTATATTGATCAAACTTATTGTAAACTTCTTTTATTGACTATTTTTATTCTATACTTTTTTAAACTAGTATTTTCAACTACAACTTTTATATTATCCTGTCTACCATCTTACTAGCATATTATAACCAAGTCATTGCCATTTTTATTTTTATTATTTTTTTTTTATTATTCTTTTGCTACCTTAACTTGTGTATTTTATCGTGTCAATTTAAATCTAGTTATACTCTAATTCTTGTAAACAACTTATATAAGACCTTAGTGCAATTACAATTGAGAGTCTTGTGCCATTTTTATATTATTAAATTAAACTCAGTTGTACTATAGCTCATTGTAGCTCAATACATAGTCAATACCAAATTCATTATATTAGAACATAATGCAATTACTAGTGAGAGACTGGTGCTATTTTTAATTTGTATTTTTATATTATTAGATTAAACCTAGTTGTACTATAGCTCATTCTAGCTCAAAACATAGACTCCACAAAAGTCATTATATTAGACCATAGTGCAATTGCAAGTGAGAGTCTTGTTCTATTTTTAATTTATATTTTTATATTACTAGTTTATACCTAGTTGTACTTTAGTTCATTCCAGCACAACACATAGACAACATCAACTTCATTATGTGTAGTAGTGACTATACTCTATATGACCAAAATACTCTAGCTATATACTTGTCCAAACTTCCCACCATTACAGATATCAATACTAGAACTCAACACACAACTCAGGATATAAATAACCATAATTTAAACCTAGAAGATGATTGATCACGTTGACCCTGATCTAAACCTCCATAATCTGACACCCAATCAAAACCTATTGAAAAGTAACTGCCTTTATTACACAGCATCACAAGCCAGCACTATCCTGAACAATGCTAAAAGTCTATCAGTACTTAACTACAACATCAGGTCCTTAAGCAAACACTATGATGACCTCCTGGCACTCCTTGAATCACTAAAGACACCCTTCTCCTGCATTATTCTTACTGAGACCTGGCTTAAGCAGGACACAATAGATATCTACCCTCTACCAGGATACACAGCAATTCACAACTGCAGACCAAACCAAGTTGGGGTGGTATTGCACTCTATTACTCTAACCAATTATCTTGTATTAGCACCACTTGCTTTAGTGATGAATATGGGGAATACATTTTTGCTAATTTTACTGTAAAAAACCTTAAGACACCTATAACAATCGGTGCCATTTACCGGATACCTCACACAAACATCCCAAATTTCAGTGAGAAATTAAAGTCACTAATAACAAACAGACAAATGAATAAGCATCACCTTCTCTTAGCTGGAGACTTCAACATCAACCTTGGCTTACTAGATGATCTGCCTGTAACTGATTTCATCAGCAATATGAACAACACACTTCTCATACCAACAATAACTAAACCAACCAGGCTCACTGAGACAAGTGCAACCATAATAGACCACATATGGACCAATATACTAGCCCCCCTCAAATCAGGGATAATCACAGATAGCACTACAGACCACTAGCCTACCTTCCTTCTGACAAACATTAGTAAACCACCACTTGAATACAACAAAGTCTCATTTAGACTCCATGACGAGGGCTCAATAAAGAAGTTCACAGCTGACCTAGAGACTGTTGACTGGCCTACAGAATTCTCCAAGGCCAATGGTATTGATGACTGGACAGACATTTTTCTCAACAAATTACTTAGACTATACAACAAACATTGTCCTATAAAAACGAAACAGATCACAAACAAACGGCTTGGTTGCCCATGGCTAACCAGCACCATTCTGAAATCCATTGACAAGAAACACCAATATGAAAAGCAATATAGACAGGGCTTAATACACAAAGATATCCTTAAACACTATTCATCAGTTCTCACCAAAGTAATAAAGAAAGCCAAACAACTATACTACTCCAGTAGATTCACAGACACTAGAGGAGATATGAAAAAGACCTGGAAAACACTCTCTCAGATTCTAGGGACCCACAAACTGAAAAAAAACCAAGAATATTGTCCTAACTAAACCTAATGAAACACCACTACATCCCACTGACACATCTAACAAGATAAACGACTTCTTCTCAACCATAGGATCTAATCTCGCCAATAAAATCCCACATACCAATGCCCATGCCGGGGACTACCTAGATGGGAATTTCCCAAATTCCTTCTATCTTGCACCAACTGAGCCCACGGAAGTCACCGAGATTATAAAGTCACTTAAAAATAACTCAGGGAATCTGTCTCATGTCCCACCATTACTGTACAAGCGAGCGGCCCATGTCCTTTCGCATGCTATTTCATTACTCTTTAACAAGTCACTAGAAACTAGTACCTTCCCGAAACTACTCAAGATGGCAAGGGTTACACCAATACATAAAGGTGGTGACCTACAGACTTAAACAACTATAGGCCAATATCAAACTTACCATTGCTATCCAAAATCTTTGAGAAACTCGTGCACAGGAGACTGTATTCATTTATAACGGCACAAAACATACTCAACCCCTGCCAATTTGGATTCAGGAAAAATAAAAGCACTAATGATGCAATCATAAAAATGCTAGATCTGCTTTACACAGCATTGGAAAATAAGGAATATCCACTTGGAATTTTTATTGACCTAAGAAAAGCTTTTGACACAGTAGACCACGACATCCTACTCCACAAACTTGACCATTACGGTATAAGAGGCCATGCGCTTGCTTATTTCAAATCTTACCTTACTAATAGGTATCAGTATGTCACCATTAAAGACACAGCATCAACAACACGGCCACTTGATACTGGAGTTCCCCAGGGAAGTGTCCTTGGTCCCCTGCTCTTCCTCATATACATCAATGATCTTCCAAACTTATCCCAACACCTGAAACCCATTCTCTTTGCTGACGACACGACTTATGCCATCTCTCACCCTAATCTTGCCACCCTCAACACCATTGTTAACAAGGAGCTGATCAAAATATCGACTTGGATGACAGCCAATAAACTTACGCTTAACACTGACAAAACCTACTATATTATGTTTGGTAGCAGAGCAGGAGATGCACAAATTAACATTAAGATCGACAACACTCTAATTACCAGACATAATGAGGGCAAATTCCTAGGCCTATACCTTGACAACAACCTGAATTTCAGCACCCATATCCAACACATAACCAAAAAAGTATCCAAAACGGTTGGGATCCTCTCCAAGATACGATACTACGTTCTGCAAAATGCCCTTCTCACACTATACCACTCACTTATTTATCCATACCTCACCTATGCTGTTTGTGCTTGGGGATCAACTGCAGCAACACACCTAAAGCCAATAATAACCCAACAATAAGCTGCAGTAAGAATAATCACTAAATCCCATCCCTGGCAACACCCCCCCCCACTCTTCATAGATCTAAACTTACTCCCTGTTCAGTACATCCACACTTACTACTGTGCAATCTACATCTACAGGACCTTAAACTCCAATATCAACCTTGACCTAAAACGCTTTCTTGACAGTTGTGACAGAACCCACAGGCATAACACCAGACACAAACATCTCTACGACATTCCCCGTGTCCGACTAAACCTTTACAAAAATTCAATGCATGTCAAAGGCCCTAAAATCTGGAACACCCTACCTGAGAACTCTAGAACTGCAGACACATTCATCACCTTCAAAACTACCATTAGAAAACATCTTATCTCCCTGATACACCCCATCAACTAACTACACGAATACCACCTGGTGGTTCACACTTACACTCACCCATTTGACCATAAACAGAAACATTAACCTCAATCTTAAAATAATGAATCCTGTGATATTCCAATACTGAAACTATGTACTGTGCCAAAACAAAAGCATTCACATTGCTAAACTCACAAACTAGTATTTAGTCACTTAGCCATAATACCAACTTACCTCATAATTTGTAATATTTTAAAATTAAGAATTAAACTAAGTCTGCCCGAAATGCCTAGCCATGCTAGGTGTTCTAGTGGTACACTGTGTAATCATTATTTAACTACATGTAAACCACACAATAACTAAATTCTGTAAACTCAGCATTGTAATCCTTATAGAGAATAAACTTTGATTTTGAATTTGAATTTGAGGTACCTGTCACTGGGCCTCGCCAGTCGCCAGGTACCTGTCACTGGGCCTCGCCAGTCGCCAGGTCATCAGTTCTTACAGACGACAGCTGCTTCCTATTTTTTTTTCTGCTTCAGCCCAAATATACGATAAAATGGAGGAAATTTTTCGGGAGAGGATTCACTTCTTTTTTCGTATTGGTTTTCACATTAAGGTGAAACTTAAAAAAAGAAATGATTGAAGTTGCACATCGGGTGAGGATTTAGTGCAGATGTTGGTGCTCGAAAATGAGTTTTTTTTTTTTTTTGCGAGAATGTCTTCTTTTTTTTTATTTTTTTTAAAGAAAGCGGGTTTTAAAAAGTTTTTAATAAGTGGCCGAGAAAATAGCGAGGAATGAGTGAAAAGTAGTACATAAGAAGATTCCTTTAAATCCGGTTGATCAGACAATCACTGGTTTAGGACTGATCGCTGTTCTGGTGGTGAAAGAACGCATTCAATTGACTTTTATGATTTACACTCTACTTTAGTAGTCCCCAGATGACTGCGCTGCATGGCCCTTGTAGGTATAGCGCTTCTTTAATATTACAATAATAATAATATATAAACAGTAGTCTCCAGCCTTTTAGCATGAAAAGTCTAATTTGAAAAGCCAAATTTAAAGGAGGGCCGTAGTTTATAATTTTTATGAAGACAACAATAATATTTTGTAATTATAGATAGACACTGTGCAGTGTGGGACCTATTATATAAAAGTGAATTCATAATTTCATGTGAGGGCCGCATCCATTTCCTAGAAGGGCTACATGTGGCCCCTCGGGCCGCAGGTTGGGGACCTCTGCTCTAGTTGACTGTGCGATCTCTGGGGCTATACCTCCTTCCGAGTATCTCCGTTTGCATTTTCCGCTTTCCCTGTACATAAAATAATTTCTACTCTGTAATCATCTTTATTTTTCCCTTCTTCCCCCTTTCTCCGTCCTTGTCGCGTAATTTGTAATATCCCAGATTTATCGTTCTTTTCCCGGTATTCTCTTCCGCGATAACTTCAACTCCTTAGTTGAAAAATTAATATTTTCCCTATTCGTTCCCACTGTCTTTTGTTCAAAACCTGGTAGCGTTATTGTTTCTTATTCCTTTATGTTACACTGCTGGGAGAAAACGCACTTCCGATGGTAGCTTTCTTTAGAGTACAAATAGGGAGCGCGTCTGTCTTGCGTTCAGCAGACGGAGGATCAAGCCTCCATTACGTCTTGCGCTGAATGACCCATGGGAGTTTAGCGATAAACGTGTATTATATATCCTTTCAGGTTAAGATAACCTGGAATACGAATCCTCAGAGTTGACAGTAATACAGTGGAAACACCACGTAGGAAATAATATCTTTCAGATAACGGTAAAGAAAAAGAAATGCATTCACGTGGAACCATTATTGACTACGTTTCGCCCTTACTCGTCTCGGTATCTCATACCTGGTACATGTCCATCAGATCTTTAAAAATGCTAAGTATTAATCGCTTATAAAGGCAGGAAAGGAATTAGGTAAACAAAGACTGTCAGATCGAAGTGACTTAACACAGGTTTTCAAACATAAGAATCCTAATTAGCAGACGTAAAGCTGACGAAAAAAAAATCAGAGAAGGCAAGGTAGGGCTTGTGGGAGCCTGCAAGACTGGTTAGGTAATTAACTGTCTGTGTTAAACCCTAACACGTACAGTGTCATGGAAACAGGAAAAATGGAAATGGAATACAGACTCAAGAAAAGAGGGAAAAGGCTGCTAACCTCAAACAAAATAAATATGTTGGAAGTAAGCATAGTACGAAGCATATCACCGAAGGCAAATATAGGCTGAACAAATGTGGCAACATTCATTAACATCCTGGATTTTAAATAAGACTTGTATCCTGTCAGGATTACATAGTAAATAACACCAGCATGGAGACATTACCTGGTCACGAGTGTCCAGATGATAAATGAGCTGAGAGGTTCAACATGCAACTGGACTCGGAGCTGAAGGAAATAATCCAAGAGGAAAGACTATAAATGTCAAACAAACAAAACAGACCTAATTTGCCCGAAATGCTCTGCATAACAAGGGCTTTCTACGTAGTAGTATGTCATTGACGTCAGCTAAGCCTGTATACCTTGTAAATGTACTTGTAGAAATAAAGATATTACTGTTATTATTATTATTATTATTATTATTATTATTATTATTATTATTATTATTATTATTATTATTATTATTATTATTATTACGTGTAACTCATCGCGATTAGTTGAAAGTGTGCGGCAGAAACACACGTTCAACCACGCTTCTTGATGCTTTCGCAGTGAAGACTATAACACCATAGCTCAGCTTCTGCAACTTCAAACATGTAAGTTAGCTCTCTCTCTCGCTCTCTCTCTCTCTCCCTCTGTTCCCTTCCCCTTCATTTCTACTTTTTATTTGTTTTTAACCAAAACTTTTCACTTTCACGCACAACCAATTAGTGAGGTGGACAGAGTTAGTGGTGACGGCCAAATATTTCACTTTGTACACTAACACGACCATCATATCTAACATTAATCTTCTCCAGTGTACAAGCACGTACATCATACCTTGCATTCACCACTTCCAGTGTACAAGCACGTACATCATACCTTGCATTCACCACTTCCAGTGTACAAACACGGACGTCATACCTTGCATTCACCTCTTCCAGTGCACAAACACGGACGTCATACCTTGCATTCACCTCTTCCAGTGCACAAACACGGACGTCATACCTTGCATTCACCTCTTCCAGTGCACAAACACGGACATCATACCTTGCATTCACCTCTTCCAGTGCACAAACACGGACGTCATACCTTGCATTCACCTCTTCCAGTGCACAAACACGGACGTCATACCTTGCATTCACCTCTTCCAGTGCACAAACACGGACATCATACCTTGCATTCACCTCTTCCAGTGCACAAACACGGACGTCATACCTTTCATTCACCTCTTCCAGTGCACAAACACGGACGTCATACCTTGCATTCACCACTTCCAGTGCACAAACACGGACGTCATACCTTGCATTCACCACTTCCAGTGCACAAACACGGACGTCATACCTTGCATTCACCTCTTCCAGTGCACAAACACGGACGTCATACCTTGTATTCACCTCTTCCAGTGCACAAACACGGTCATCATACCTAACATTTATATACTTTATACAAGAAACATACACGATGACGTAGCAGCATCCTTGCTTCTGCTTGCTGGACTCCCTACATAAGAACATAGGAACATAAGAAAGGAGGAACACTGCAGGAGGCCTGTTGGCCCATACTAGGCAGGTCCTTTACAATTCATCCCACTAACAAAACATTTGCCCAACCCAATTTTCAATGCCACCCAAGAAATAAGCTCTGATGTGAAAGTCCCACTCAAATCCAACCCCTCCCACTCATGTACTTATCCAACCTAAATTTGAAACTACCCAAAGTCCTAGCCTCAATAACCCAACTAGGTAGGCTGTTCCACTCATCAACTACCCTATTTCCAAACCAATACTTTCCTATGTCCTTTCTAAATCTAAACTTATCTAATTTAAATCCATTACTGCGGGTTCTCTCTTGGAGAGACATCCTCAAGACCTTATTAATATCCCCTTTATTAATACCTATCTTCCACTTATACACTTCGATCAGGTCTCCCCTCATTCTTCGTCTAACAAGTGAATGTAACTTAAGAGTCTTCAATCTTTCTTCATAAGGAAGATTTCTAATGCTATGTATTAATTTAGTCATCCTACGCTGAATGTTTTCTAACGAATTTATGTCCATTCTGTAATATGGAGACCAGAACTGAGCTGCATAATCTAGGTGAGGCCTTACTAATGATGTATAAAGCTGCAGTATGACCTCTGGACTTCTGTTGCTTACACTTCTTGATATAAATCCCAGTAATCTATTTGCCTTATTACGTACGCTTAGGCATTGCTGTCTTGGTTTAAGGTTGCTGCTCACCATAACCCCCAAGTCCTTTTCGCAATCTGTATGGCTAAGTTCTACATCATTTAACTTATAAGTACTAGGGTTATGGGCACTCCCAAGCTTCAGAACCTTGCATTTATCTACATTGAACTGCATCTTCCACTTTTCTGACCAAGAATAGAGTTTGTTTAAATCCTCCTGAAGTTCCATAACATCTACGTTTGAATCAATTATCCTACCTATCTTTGTGTCATCGGCGAATTTGCTCATATCACTAGTAATTCCCTCATCAAGATCATTGATATATATTATAAACAACAACGGGCCCAAGACTGATCCCTGTGGAACGCTACTTGTTACAGATCTCCACTCGGACTTAACCCCATTTATGGACACTCTCTGCTTCCTGTCAGTGAGCCATGACTCGATCCACGAGAGCACTTTTCCCCCAATGCCATGAGCTGCCACTTTCTTTAACAGTCTATGGTGCGGAACTCTATCAAAAGCCTTACTAAAATCTAAGTAAATAATATCAAATTCTTTATCGTGGTCAACAGCCTCAAAAGCTTTACTGAAGAAAGTTAATAAATTAGTTAGACAAGACCGGCCTCTTGTGAATCCACGCTGAGTATCATTAATCAAGCTATGCTTATCGAGATGGCTTCTTATAATCTCAGCTATAATTGACTAGTAATTTGCCTACAATTGAGGTCAGGCTTATTGGGCGGTAATTTGACGGTAACGACTTGTCCCCTGTTTTAAAAATAGGAATTACATTAGCCATCTTCCACATATCAGACACTACACCTGTTTGAAGAGATAAATTAAAAATATTAGTTAATGGTTCACAGAGTTCCATTTTGCATTCCTTAAGAACCCTTGAAAAAACCTCATCAGGACCCAGCGACTTATTTTGCTTCAGTCTGTCTATCTGCTTCACAACCATTTCACTAGTGACTGTGATGTTACATAATTTATCTTCTAGCCCACTATAAAAATTAATTACTGGGATATTGTTAGTGTCTTCCTGTGTAAAAACTGAGAGAAAATAATTATTAAAAATCGAGCACATTTCATTCTCTTTGTCAGTAAGGTGCCCATAGTTATTTTTAAGGGGACCTATCTTATCTCTAACTTTTGTTCTATAGACCTGGAAAAAACTTTTTGGGTTAGTTTTAGAATCCCTAGCAACTTTAATTTCATAGTCCCTTTTAGCTTTTCTTATCCCCTTTTTAATGTCCCTCTTAATGTCAATATACTGATTCATAAGATAACCCTCACCTCTTTTGATAAGCCTATAAATTCCTTTCTTATGCCCTAGTAGATATTTGAGCCTATTATTCATCCATTTTGGGTCATTTCTATTTGATCTAATTTCTTTATAAGGGATAAACGTTCTTTGAGCAGCATGTATAGTGTTCAGAAAACTGTCATATTGATAGCTCACTTCGTTACCCCAGTCAACAGACGATAAGTGTTCTCTAAGCCCATCGTAATCTGCTAAGGGAAAATCTGGGACTGTTACTGAGTTATCGCTACTATCGTACTTCCATTCAATGCTAAATGTAATTGATTTGTGGTCGCTAGCACCCAGTTCCTCTGAAATTTCTAAATTATTAACAAGGGATTCATTGTTTGCCAGAACTAAGTCAAGCAGGTTATTTCCCCTTGTAAGTTCTGTCACAAACTGCTTCAAAAAACAATCCTGAACTACTTCTAAGAAGTCGTATGATTCTAAATTCCCAGTCAAGAAATTCCAATCAATATGACTAAAGTTAAAGTCTCCTAGAATTACTACATTATCGTGCCGTGTGGCCTTAACAATTTCCTCCCATAGTAGTCTCCCTTGGTCCCTAAGTTTGGGGGACGGTATATCACTCCTAAAATCAGTTTTTCATGCCCCTCTGAAAATTCTATCCAAACAGACTCTGTATGTGTTACTTCAGACTTAATACCCGTTTTTATGCAACAGTTCAAGCGATCTCGGACATACAATGCCACCCCACCCCCCTTCCCGATACTTCTATCTACTTGGAACAATTTAAAACCCTGAATATGACATTCCGCAGGCATGTCCCGACTTTTTGAATTAAACCACGTCTCAGTTAAGGCAAATACATCAATGTTACCTGCACTAGCAACTAATCTCAACTCGTCCATCTTATTCCTAGCACTACGGCAATTAGCATAATAAACATTGAAAGACTCTCCTTTCTCTTTACCCTTCCTGCTCATTTCTGTTTTTCTACTAAACCTATTACTGTCCTTATCACCCAAAGTCCCTGGCTTTTCAATATCTACCTCGTTCTGCTTATTACTAGTTCCCCTAGAACTCGTAATATTATTACACTGGGACTTCACTGTTTTCCTGCCAAAACCCATACCATTAACTATTCCTAGTTTAAAGTCCTAACTACTCCCTCCACTGCAGTTGCCAGTGCTACCACCCCAGACCTAGATAAGTGAACCCCATCCCTGGCATACATGTCATTTCTGCCATAGAAGAGGTCCCAGTTGTCAATGAATGTTACCGCATTTTCCTTACAGTATTTGTCCAGCCAGCAATTGACACCAATTGCCCTGGACAACCATTCATTTCCAACTCCTCTCCTTGGCAAAATACCACATATGACAGGGTTCCCACCCTTACTCCTAATTATTTCTATTGCTGACCTATACCTGCTAATCAGGTCTTCACTCCTACGTCTGCCAACATCGTTGCCTCCAGCACTGAGACAGATAATAGGATTGCTCCCATTACCTCTCATGATGTCATCCAGACGGCTAACAATATCCTCCATCCCAGCCCCAGGAAAGCAAACTCTCTGTCTCCTACTCCTGTCCTTCAAGCAGAACGCCCTATCCATATACCTAACTTGGCTATCCCCAACAACAACAATATTCTTACCTTCCTTGGTGTCGTTCGTCGTGATGTTCCCAGTAGTCGACTCACATTCGTCGGGTAGCACTGAGAATGTATTAGATGTTTCCTCAACAGTTTCCATGGCAGTCTCTTTCTTCTTCATCGTTTCTACCTTTCCATTCGTCTTCTTGATCGTCAACTTCGTTCCCTGCTGTCCAGCCACTGACCAGTTTCCCTTCTTGACCTGAGGACTCAAAACAGGAGGACTACTACGAATCTTCTTGTTTTCCTCGGTCAGTCGCCGAATCTCTAACTTCGCCATCCTCAATTCTTCCTTAAGCTGTTGATAAAGTTGCTCGATGGAGGGCATCTTGCTTCAATTCGTAGAGAGCGCGCAAACAGATCTTCACAGAGCTAAGTACACGTCAACACTGCCTATATGCCTATATATGCCTATATGCCTATATGCCTATATGCTGGTGAAGGGCTCTTGATCCAAGGAATTACATTTGCCTTCCATTTATATTCAATATGAATATAATAATAATAATAATAATAATAATAATAATAATAATAATAATAATAATAATAATAATAATATTAATAAGAATCTAGGCTTACATTAACCTTGATGAAGAAATAAAGAGTAACTTGAGTAAATTCGCTGATGACACACACACACACACACACACACACACACACACATATATATATATATATATATATATATATATATATATATATATATATATATATATATATATATATATATATATATAACATATTGTTCCATTGGAACTTTTGGTTATAGTGCACCAGTTTTGAAAGTTTGAAACCGATCTAGTGCAGCGTTTTTAAGTTCTGAATATAAAAACAATCAGGTAAGTACTTCTTGGTACCTCTTCAGGGATACCTAATAATTATTGAATTTGTTAATAATTAAATAAGAATAACCAAACTAATAAAAACTGATGCTGCACTACTAAAACATTAAATAAAAACAAATAGAAAATTATTTATTTAACATTGATTTTGAACGGTGGACGTTAATCACCAAGGTTCTGGTCGCCGCCAGAGTTCTCACATGTTGGTGTTAGGTTGCCCTCCTGGGTGATCGTTCTTATTCCTTCAACGGCCGTTAACATCCTTAGAACGAAGTCTCTGCTTGACTTCTCGCTTAATTTTATATCCAATTTGTTTAATTTTTTTTAGCAGTTCATGACAAGTGAGAGGAGCGGGACACTCACGTGTTTTAATGTTCCACACAGTTTTTCAATCTTGTCTTCAGCTTACGCCTTGTCACACTCCCTCCGGACAACTTTTGCCAGTTTCCTGGAAGGACGCCACATTAGTTTTAGGCCATATACATTAATCAAGAATAAAAGTTTATTGATTAATGTGTCGATGGGCAGGATATTCTTAGACTCAGAGCAGCCGTCGAGGGATCCACGCTAGTACACACAGTTAATTATACTGTCACTTCCTTATTACTGACACTGACGAATATATGTCGAATCCAATTGTAAGGGAACTGCCAGCCTAGATTTATTGCCTTTTTAACCAGTCTTGCTAATACCAAAGAGGCAGTCATGAGTACCTCATCGTCACAACGACGGGACTTCATAAACTTCTGGAAAGTCTGAAGGCGCGTTTGATCTGGAATGCGCACATTTTCAACACGCAACTATTTTGAAGTAGCAGAAAGAGATAATACAGTAACGTTTAATTGTGGCGGTGCGTCCTCAGTGTCAGTGTTGACACTGTCCTCACTGTCAGTGTGGACACTGTCCTCAATGTCAGAGGGGACACTATCCTCAGTGTCATAGTGAACACTCTCCTCAGTGTCAGTGTAGATACTGTCCTCAGTGTCATAGTGAACACTCTCCTCAGTGTCATAGTGAACACTCTCCTCAGTGTCAGACTAGATACTGTCCTCAGTGTCAGAGAGGACACTGTCCTTACTGTCAGTGTGGACACTGTCCTCAATGTCAGAGGGGACACTGTCCTCAGTGTCATAGTGAAGACTCTCCTCAGTGTCAGAGTAGGTACTGTCCTCAGTGTCAGAGTAGATACTGTCCTCAGTGTCAGTGTTGACACTGTCCTCACTGTCAGTGTGGACAATGTCCTCAGTGTCAGAGTGGACAATGCCCTCAGTGTCAGAGTGGACAATGTCCTCAGTGTTAGAGTGGACACTGCCCTCAGTGTCGGGGTGGACATTGCCGTCAGTGTCAGTGTTGACACTGTCCTCACTGTAAGAGTGGACAATGTCCTCAGTGTCAGGGTGGACAATGTCCTCAGTGTTGGAGCGGATACTGTCCTCAGTGTCAGAGTGGACAATGTCCTCAGTGTGAGCGTGGGCAATGTCCTCAGAGCCAGGGTGGACATTGTCAGTGTCGGAGTGGACACTATCCTCAGTGTCTGAGTGGATACTGTCCTCAGTGTCGGGGTAGACACCGCTGTCAGTGTCGTCAGCGATAACACCGTTTTCAGTGGAAGAGTCCAACTCCTCTGTCGTCTCCTCTCCTGCCAAGTTTTCTATCTTCCTCTCTTTGGCCAGCTCTTCTATCGTTTCTGTAGCCATCTCCTCTGTTATCACTGTGGCCAGCTCATCTGTAATCTCTCTGGCCAGTTCCTCTATCGTTTCTGTGGCCAGCTCCTCTGTCATCACTGTGGCCAGCTCATCTGTAATCTCTATGGCCAGTTCCTCTATCGTTTCTGTGGCCATCTCCTCTGTCATCGCTGTGGCCAGCTCATCTGTAATCTCTCTGGTCAGTTCCTCTATCGTTACTGTGGCCAGCTCATCTGTAATCTCTCTGGCCAGTTCCTCTATCGTTTCTGTGGCCATCTCCTCTGTCACCACTGTGGCCATCTCCTCTATCATTTCTGTGGCCATCTCCTCTGTCATCACTGTGGCCAGCTCATTTGTAATATCTCTGGCTAGCTCCTCTATCATTTCTGTGGCCAACTCCTCTGTCATCACTGTGGGCAGCTCACCTGTCATCTATATGGCCAACTCTGCCGTCTATCTGGCCAACTCTGTTATTTCTCTGGCCAACTCTGTCGTCTCCCTGGCCAACTCTGTCGTCACTCTGGCCAACTCTGTCGTCTCTTTGGCTAATTGTTCAACACTTGACAGTTCTATATGAAGCGCGAACTCAACATTCGGAATAACTACGTCGACCTCATGGACGAACTAATCCACACCTGCGAGGCTGACCTACTGTGGATCTCTAACCATCTTGACTTCACGAGACAACATTTCTTCTGCCTCGCTTTTCAGTTCATCCTTATAAGATGGAAATTCTCTTATGTCTACTTTAGCCAACGTCTACTAACAGATCCGTTTACCTAGCAGACGTTTTTGTCTTCTCTCCCGCCACTGCACTGCTCGCTGGCGGCAAATGCTGGCGCATTGTTGTCGTGTATCTCTGATACGCTTTTCGTAGTCACTGATAGGCCTTACTTTTTAGAAATGCATTTTAATATTTTCAGGCTTCTACTTACACTTCTTTACTACGACAATAAACTAATATTTACTTCTTTAATGCTCACGAGGTAAACTCTGTTAGAAAATAATTAATACAATCATGTCATGTCAACGAAACGTTCCATCGAAGAACACGGCACATTTTGTCACAGTATTAGAGTTGTTACTGATGTTATTGCTAACTGAAAGTGGAGTAGAAACGTAGTGTAGTGATAACAGGTGGATTAGTGATGACAATATGAAGTGGTAGTAATATAGGTGATTAATGAATGATAACAGAGCAGTAGTAATGATAACAGAGCGGTTGTAATGGTGATAACAGACCAGTAGTAATGATAAAAGAGCAGTAGTAATGATAACAGAGGGGTTATAATAATGATAACAGAGCAGTAGTAATGATAACAGAGGGGTTATAATGATAACAGAGCAGTAGTAATGATAACAGAGGGGTTATAATGATGATAACACGAGCAGTAGTAATGATAACGGAGGGGTTATAGTGATAATAACAGAACAGTATTAATGATGATAACAGAGCAGCAGTAATGATAACAGATCAGTAGTAATGATAACAGAGCAATAGTAATGAGAACAGAGCAGTAGTAGTGATGATAACAGAGCAGTAGTTATGATGATAACAGATCAGTAGTCATGATGATAACAGAGCAGTAGTCATGACAACAGAGCAGTAGTCATGATGATAACAGAGCAGTAGTCATGATGATAACAGAGCAGTAGTCATGATGATAACAGAGCAGTAGTCATGATGATAACAGAGCAGTAGTCATGATGATAACAGAGCAGTAGTCATGATAACAGAGCAGTAGTCATGATGATAACAGAGCAGTAGTCATGATGATAGCAGAGCAGTAGTCATGATGATAATAGAGCAGTAGTTATGATGATAACAGAACAGTAGTAATGATTATAAAAAAGAAGTAGTTGTGATGATAACAGAAATGATGATAACAGAGCAATAATAATGATAATAGAGCAGCAGTCATGATGATAACAGAGCAGTAGTAATGATGATAACACCTCAGTGAGAACCAATGAAAACTTCTCAAATTACATTTTATCGTGACCTCATTTGCCCTGAGGCCGGCCTATGAAAGGGGGGGTTTTGATCTGGTACATTGGTGCAGGGGGTTCGTCTGGTACATTGGTGCAGGGGGTTCGTCTGGTACATTGGTGCGGGCCCCGGCTGTGAATTTTTGAAGGAGCCCAAAAGCTATCGACGTTGTATTATGATTTTTTTTTCATTTGATTTTTTTGGTAATTTCAACTATTTTTAGTTAATTTGGAAAAAAAATAATTATGTAAAATACACTTAGAGTGGTTGTTTATCATCGCTCACATTTATATTGCATCCAGGAAGGCCACCATTTCATTATATAACATATATTTGCAATGTCTTTCAGTATCCAGGTCCAAATTTCACAAGTTCTTGTTTGAAACCACCCATCGATAATGTATCCTCACAAATCAGGATGGCAGAAATTACAGGGAAGAATAAATCGAGGGGCAAGGCAGAAAAAAAGGACAGCAGACACTCCCCCAGATGGGACTACCAGCAACTAATACGCTTCCTGCGGAAGACTCCAAAGGCCCCTCTTCTTTGGAAGAATTAGAAGAAACTGTTGAAAGTCCAGTTTGTGACTCTATAAAAGAAGGAGCTGATGTAATCACAGGAGAACCTAATAAAGAAGTGCCATTAGAAAATAAAAACACGGACTCAGATCGAGGAAATGCCCAATCCGTTGTTATAAAGGCAAGTGAGATTCCTTTTTCTAATATAAACAAGGTCGAAGAAGAGCTGCATCCTGAGTGCTCTGACAGGATGAATGTTGGTCTTGACATTGGGTGTATTACAAATGAATTTCCTTCTCAGGTAGAAATAGAAAAATATATTACCGTTGGCCACATCCCACTACCTAAATAATTCGCAGAGGATCCGATCAAACTTTTCCAGAAAGTACCTCGAAATTTCGGAACAGTAATGGAAAAATATATGGGAAAGACTGGTTTGTTAGTGCCAAAAGAAAGAAGCGTTATATTGTTGACTTTTTTTGGCACTTGTATAGTTGTAAGTTAACCAAAATTTCAAAATCTATAAAGTATATGCTATCTGGTCATTCTGCTGAGCAGGAAATAAAGCATTTATGAAATTTTACCAATGGTTGTATTGGACTTAAAATCCTCAATTTTGAGAGAAGCCTCAGCCTGCCTTCAGTGTCCCCCGAGGCAGTCTTTTTCCGCGTTGCAGAATTTCTCTTGGAGAAATAAGCCGCACATAGGAGAAAGAAATTTTTGACAACGTTTCGCCCCGACCACGTATGAAGTGCCCACGCTGTTTAAAATTTGTGAAACACGGAAGAGTGACTTTCTAAAATTGGCAACTGCATAAGAATCCTTTTTCATATTGCGGTGGTATAAAACAATATAAAAAACGTACATTTCATCATAAATTATACATTAAATAAAAAGGCCGTGCTCTTTCTTGCAACCCAGTGGCTGAAAGAAACGGAAACGCTCAAATTTGAACAAGCATCACTCTTGGTGAAAAAATGTGTTGCTGGCGGAAGATCCAGGCGTTGTTGAGGCTCTGTGCACTCTATCAAGAGTGTACATAAACTTTGTACATTCCTGGTGGGGTGTACAGAACTCTGTACACTCTTGGTGGATTGTACAAAGGCTAGAGGCCCGGAGAAGGGCTCGGTGAGTTTAAACGGCATCGGAAAGAATGTTAATGTGATTCCTGTGTTACGCCGAGTTGGCATGTGTTCCAGCCAAGATAAACTCATTCGATGCTGTTATCAAAAGTTTGTAAATGCAGCTGACGTTGAGAAGTGTGTTGCCCGCTTTAAGAATGCAGTGAACGACGCTAACCTCCTTGACGTCTTATCTAAGGCAGCCAAATATTCAGCACCAGTTGCTGTTGTTGCTGCTGTTGTTTTTGTTGCTGATATTGCTGTTGTTGTTGCTGTTGCTTCTGTTGTTGCTGTTGGTACCCTTCTAGCACTGTTGTTACTATTAGTACTACTGTATCTGTTGGTTTTGCTGATGATGCTCTTATTGTTACTACTTCTGCAGCTCTTAATACCACTACTGTTACTTATATTACTACTGTTAATATTACCACTAATACTACTGTAACCACTACTATTATTACTATTATTAATACTACTAGTGTTACTACTTCTCATGCTATTGCCAGTTTTACTAATGCTACTAGAATTACTAATCTACTAGAATTACTAATCTACTAGAATTACTAATCTACTAGAATTACTAATGCTACTAGAATTACTAATCTACTAGAATTACTAATGCTACTAGAATTACTAATCTACTAGAATTACTAATCTACTAGAATTACTAATGCTACTAGAATTACTAATGCTACTAGAATTACTAATCTACTAGAATTACTAATCTACTAGAATTACTAATCTACTAGAATTACTAATGCTACTAGAATTACTAATCTACTAGAATTACTAATCTACTAGAATTACTAATGCTACTAGAATTACTAATGCTACTAGAATTACTAATCTACTAGAATTACTAATCTACTAGAATTACTAATGCTACTAGAATTACTAATGCTACTAGAATTACTAATGCTACTAGAATTACTAATGCTACTAGAATTACTAATCTACTAGAATTACTAATGCTACTAGAATTACTAATGCTACTAGAATTACTAATGCTACTAGAATTACTAATGCTACTAGAATTACTAATCTACTAGAATTACTAATGCTACTAGAATTACTAATGCTACTAGAATTACTAATGCTACTAGAATTACTAATCTACTAGAATTACTAATGCTACTAGAATTACTAATGCTACTAGAATTACTAATGCTACTAGAATTACTAATCTACTAGAATTACTAATGCTACTAGAATTACTAATGCTACTAGAATTACTAATGCTACTAGAATTACTAATGCTACTAGAATTACTAATCTACTAGAATTACTAATCTACTAGAATTACTAATGCTACTAGAATTACTAATGCTACTAGAATTACTAATCTACTAGAATTACTAATCTACTAGAATTACTAATGCTACTAGAATTACTAATGCTACTAGAATTACTAATCTACTAGAATTACTAATGCTACTAGAATTACTAATGCTACTAGAATTACTAATGCTACTAGAATTACTAATCTACTAGAATTACTAATGCTACTAGAATTACTAATGCTACTAGAATTACTAATGCTACTAGAATTACTAATCTACTAGAATTACTAATGCTACTAGAATTACTAATGCTACTAGAATTACTAATGCTACTAGAATTACTAATGCTACTAGAATTACTAATGCTACTAGAATTACTAATCTACTAGAATTACTAATGCTACTAGAATTACTAATGCTACTAGAATTACTAATGCTACTAGAATTACTAATCTACTAGAATTACTAATGCTACTAGAATTACTAATGCTACTAGAATTACTAATGCTACTAGAATTACTAATGCTACTAGAATTACTAATGCAACTACTACAACTGTTACTGATGCTGTTTCTGTAACTGCTTCATTATTATTATAATCAAAACTAAGCGCTAAACACACCAGGGTCACACAGCACTGCAGGGCGTGTCAGTGTAACTGCTTCAAGCAGCTGTTCATATGAGCAGCAACAGCAGAGTAGCTTACAGTCTAGTGTTATAAACGAGACTAACAGGGAAACTTTAATTAAAAAAAGGAGACTGATATGAAGATCATCTCTGACAAACTGCGAGAAAGCTCTCGACCCTGATAGTGCTTCATTCCTGCTGGAGGAGGAGGAGGATGAGGCGAGAAAGGGAGGGGGTTGGGGTGAGGGTAGGTTGGTGGTGGGGGAGGCCTGGGTAAGAACTGGAGAACGAAGAGAAGCAACAGCTGACTGTTAAGTACATTATAGGATGTCTGTATTGTTTCTGGCATTTACGGCTCTATATTTCTTGTTATGAACTCTGGCATTGTTGGCTTCGACACTGCTTTATGTACTCTGTCGTTGCTAATGACTACTCTAAGGTCTTTCTCTCTTTTTTTATCTAGCGTGAGTCACTTTTATACTGGTGTTGTATCCAAAATACATTACTTCATTTTTCTTTACATTAATGTGGTGTAACTAGCTGAGTACAAATAAACAGGAAGTCAGTATTTTACATACTCTTTTTACGCATTGTTATTTTAAAAGCATATTGGAATAGTATAGTAAATCTGTGAAGAATTTTGAGTCCCATTTATATGTAACCGAAAACTAATAATAGAATTGTTATAATAACCTCCAGGTATACCTGGAGAATACCTGGAGGGTGTTCCGAGGGGTCAACGCCCCCGCGGCCCGGTCCATGACCAGGCTTCGCGGTGGATCAGGGCCTGATCAAGCAGGCTGTAATATATTACAACCTTTTATATATAAAAATCTAACAAATTTAGCTGAAGAAGCCTGTTGTGCAGGCGAAGAGTTTCGTCAGTAAAGATACATACCCGAGTGTTGTACATGTGTCTCATACATGAGTGCTGATCATAATGGTTTCTCTATTAGTTTGACCGAATTAACATGAGTGTCAGAACTAAGAGGGCGGTAATTGGAACTCTTGTCTTGTCGTTTTTCTTGGGTATTGAGTTGCATATGGTAGACCGCAGTCGTGTGGTGGTGCTCGCTACTATTGTAGTAATTTCTTTAATATCAATATGGTATGGAAATTCGGCACTTACAACATTATGGTTGATAATTTATGTGGTCTGGCAGATGTGTAAATTTATGTTGAACATATCTAATAATTTAAATATGTCAAGGCTATTAAATTCTCTGGAATTCTGTGCATAAATGTCAAGTACTTAAAGCAAACTGTCCCGTAGCTAAGTTGGTAACGCACTCAGCTCACACAATGAAGTGCGTGGTTCGATCCCTGGTACGGGTGGAAACATTAGGACGTGTTTCCTTAAGACACCTGCTGTCTCTGTTCACCTGGCAGTAAATAGGTACCTGGGTGTTAGTCGACTGGTGTGGGTCGTGTAGATTTTTTTTACATATAAATGAATAATATAATAATTGTGTATTAAAATGTGATGCTATTTGGACCCTTCAAGAAATTTCGAGTGAGGGGAAGGCAGAATAGCCGGGGAGTGACGCGGCAGAGGACCCCATATTGAATTTCACGTGTGTAAATTGGTCTGTATTGTGCAATGTAATCAGGCGTCCTCGAAGGCCAAATGATGTATATGGGCCTCAGTCCATAATCTATATAAATTGCTGACACTTTCATGCTGAAGAATTGGCGTAGTGTGGAAAACCCTTGCAATTCGACAACAAGAACAGAAAAATAAGAGATGCTATTTGTAATTTGTGGGTACTGGTTGTCGTGGAAAATTCAACCAATAATCCGGTGTCTTCGTGGCCAAATTGGGGTTTATCGGCCTGAATTTGTAATAGGAGCCTGTGTTTATGTTCCCTGCTGAAGAAATGGGACAGGAAATTTGCGGGACCTCAAGAATTATGTGTGTATAGTGGAAGATAAGGGATACGCCTATCACTCACAGGGAAGTGCACCATTAGTCCTTTCATTTAGATCTCTAACTGGCCAGTGTAGGGTCTAGGTGTTAGGCAGATGTTGTGGTGTAATCCATCTACAGTAATTAAATGGTATGTCTGCATAGACAGCCTATGCTGTCTGCCAGCTAAGTTCATATTTCATGCCATGCTCGTGCTGTCCCCTGTAGGCCTTTCAGTGGGCAAGCCACTTGAAATGGCATCACTCTGCCTCTCCCTCACTCGGAGTCCAGGCATCCTAGAGTCAACATGGCCTACTCCTCTCTCCCTCTCTGGGTATGGCCCCTCCAGGCCATAGGCACAAACACACTGCCTGTTTACCCACTATCTCGCAAATAAAATAACAAGCCTCCAAAGCCTTATCATTGAACCCCGCCTGCAACAACGTGACACATCAACCAAATTCGTCAACAGGTAAGTGGTAATACAAAAATCTTTTGTGTACCCAACAAGCCTGATCATATACAGTCTACATTGTTTTATAATTTACCATTACTGGTATTAATGATTAATATTGTAACTATTAGTATATATTAAGTCTATCTTTTTGTGCGAGTGGCGATGAAGTGAGCATCGAGGGAGTTACAATCCTGTGACCTACTGTGACTTTAAGTCCCACTTATCTTACCCAAATTACTTGCCCGTAAACCTCACGCACGTAATCCACAACAGATCGCATCCAGGGGACAAAATTGGCCTAATTTGCCAGAAATGCTCTGCATAACAAGGTTTTTTTATGGTAGTACGTCAGTGATGTCAGCTAGGACTATACCTTGTATATGGTAGTACGTCAGTGATGTCAGCTAGGACTATACATTGTATATGGTAGTACGTCAGTGATGTCAGCTAGGACTATACCTTGTATATGGTAGTACGTCAGTGATGTCAGCTAGGACTATACCTTGTATATGGTAGTACGTCAGTGATGTCAGCTAGGACTGTATACCTTGTATATGGTAGTACGTCAGTGATGTCAGCTAGGGCTGTATACCTTGTATATGGTAGTACGTCAGTGATGTCAGCTAGGACTGTATACCTTGTATATGGTAGTACGTCAGTGATGTCAGCTAGGACTGTATACCTTGTATATGGTAGTACGTCAGTGATGTCAGCTAGGACTGTATACCTTGTATATGGTAGTACGTCAGTGATGTCAGCTAGGACTGTATACCTTGTATATGGTAGTACGTCAGTGATGTCAGCTAGGACTGTATACCTTGTATATGGTAGTACGTCAGTGATGTCAGCTAGGATTGTATACCTTGTATATGGTAGTACGTCAGTGATGTCAGCTAGGACTGTATACCTTGTATATGGTAGTACGTCAGTGATGTCAGCTAGGACTGTATACCTTGTATATGGTAGTACGTCAGTGATGTCAGCTAGGACTGTATACCTTGTATATGGTAGTACGTCAGTGATGTCAGCTAGGACTGTATACCTTGTATATGGTAGTACGTCAGTGATGTCAGCTAGGATTGTATACCTTGTATATGGTAGTACGTCAGTGATGTCAGCTAGGACTGTATACCTTGTATATGGTAGTACGTCAGTGATGTCAGCTAGGATTGTATACCTTGTATATGGTAGTACGTCAGTGATGTCAGCTAGGATTGTATACCTTGTATATGGTAGTACGTCAGTGATGTCAGCTAGGACTGTATACCTTGTACATGTACTTGTTGAAATGAAGATTATTATTAATTAAACCTTGGGTATGTTTATGTCGTTTATAACTGATTAGTGAACTAAAAGTTTTGTTGAGTATGATGTGGAAAATATCGGCAATTTCCAGAATCCGTTACACGACCCCCCCCCCCTCCCAGTTGGAGGAATGGGGGGTGAGAGAGGGTGAGAGACGACGCTAAGAGACATGTGTCGGTTCTGTATATACTAAATTCCTAAGGAGTAGCCTAATTCCTAGGCTAATTTTATACTACAATTACTACATATATTTAAGCTAAGTTAGAGATACTCGTTAGTTTACTGTAGTATTATACGTCCCGTACATTAATAAAACCGTAGGCACCCTCCACCCGCCAGCTTGAATGTCTACGGCGCAGGCTAGGGCGAGGGCGAGGGCGACTTACTCACATTTCAGTAGTTAGACTGGCAACTACCCCTGGGCCACGACCCCCGGGCCACAATCCCCGGCCACAATCCCCGGCCACAATCCCCGGCCACAGCCCCCGGCCACAGCCCCCGGCCACAGCCCCCGGCCACAGCCCCCGGACTACTATCTCCCACACGAATTTTGCGCGGCGAATGCAGTCGTACACACCAAGATCACCACAAGCAAGAGTCATTAGCTGAACCAGGCAGTTGTGTGATTCACCAGGTATTTCTCAGGCGATTCCCGGCCTTCTTCCGTATCTGTTCTCTGTATGCCCGTGCGGGGATTGGCCACTCACAACCTGAGACTACCAACATCAACTGCCATACACTGTCTACTGTGAGGAATTGACTGGCGTCACCCTGAAGCATCACGGCAGGCTTCAGACCGGGACTCACGGCTGACACGAGGGACAACTAACCCAACTCATCTATGACCCAAAAAACACACTCCCTTAATTCCCCACATATGGCAGCCATTTCTTTATCATTTAAAAGTCATAAATAATAGTTTCACTTTTTTTTCAACGTGGAAATAACAGTATTTTATTTCTCTCGCCTTCTCTCTTGTGAGCCTAGATAGCGTAGTGATGCTCAGGTGTTTCTGTTGCTCGCAGTGGTGCCAGAGAATGTCTTGATGTCGGCCACTGACTCCTGCTTTACACTGTCCAGACGCTGTTTGACGCTTACGGGCTTGGCGCTTCCCCAGCAGCGTTATAATACTCTAAGTTCACTTTGCATTTTATTCTTCTTTTGCCCTTTGAGCTGTCATAATTATGACATTTAGGACTATCTAGTTTTATTAATGAATCTTTATTTTCGGATATTTTTTTTTTTAAATATTTATAATTTTGTTTGGGATTACTTGTATTTGTTAACGATTTCATTTGTAAACAAAAATAGTGTTTTTTAAGACAACTGAAATGGACTACAAATCTTTTATTGTTGTCGTTTCAGATATAAAACTTCAAGAAGTTATAGGTGTATTATATACACACATCTATAATTTCTTGAGGTTTCAGTTCTGAAATAATGACAGAAATAAAAAAAAATACCTTAGGAAACATGACTTCGTGTATCGGATGACTTTCTTATTTGTGAAATCAATGCACTGTGTAAAGGTCGTCTCTATTCTAGAGAACTATGCTAAGAGAGAATTATCAACTTTGTGAAGCAGTTCCTGGAGAGCGAAACGTTGCCACAATAAAATGTCACGTTAATTGTACTTGTCTCATTTTACCTGACATTGTCGGTAATTCGACCAACATTAACATTATTACTATATAAAGGCCGCTGACAAAACTATGTACGAGTGTTCATAGTGGGCGTCCTATGACGTCCTATGGCGTCCTTTGGCGTCCTATGGCGTCCTATGGCGTCTTATGGCGTCCTATGGCGTCTTATGGCGTCCTATGGCGTCCTATAGAAGTAATTTCAGCCTAGTAAGTGGTTGTAAGGGGATGATAGATAAGGAAGGGAGGGGAGGGGAGAAGAGGAATGGAAGGGAAGGAATGAGAGGAAAGAAAATAAGAAGGAAATGGGAGTGGAGGAAGGAGCTGAGAGAATGGAAGAGGAAGAATGCAAAAAAAAAAAAAAAAAAAAAAAGGCATGAGAGGGGATGGGAAGGTAAGCAGAAAGTGGGTAACTATGCCCAGCTGCCCTTCTCTCTTTTCCCCTTTGTTCCTTTGCCTTTACCGTTTCCCGTGACCCCTCACACCTTTGTACAATAAACAGCTGTCATCGTCAGCCCTCACCACACACTACCATCGCCTCCACCAATTTTTATCTCGAATTTCTCTTCCTAAATTTGTATTTCCTGAGTGGAGATGGTCGCCATAAAGGGGGAAGGGGAGAGAGGGTGAGGGAAAGAGTAAAGAGGGGAAACATTGGGAAGGTGAACAAATGAGGGAGAGAAGCGGAGCAGAACACCATAAAACAACAATTAACAATAACAAGGAACAGCTTCATTCACTAGGAAAAACACAGATTAGATCTGAGATCAATGAAGAATAAGATCAAAAGGAGAATACAAAGATACATTCAAGCAATCACAAGCACGCAGTAACACCCACTAGCACGGGAAAGACACGCCACCATTTAAGCAAGCACAGAGATAGAAAAAAAATCACAGAGTTAATTAAGGGAATATGTGCTAAAGGAGATCTAGCAATTCTGAATTACATCATATTTCTTTATCTTTTATATGTTTGGTCTTCCTTAGCGCATATTCCTGCTAATTCTCATTGCTTTATTACGGTTTCTTCTTCACTTGTAGTTATGGAGGCAGGAGTGAGGCATCACACAAGCGGTGACTCGCCAACTCTGCTTTAGAGCAAATAAACTTTCTCGTAAAATGATTTACTGGCTTCTTGCTTCAGAACTTCCAAATGAGCTCACTAGACAGGAATGTTAGAGTCACTTTAAAAAAATTAAATATATATAATGTCTAGTGAGAGTTCGAAAATTTGGCTGTGTGTGTACTCACCTATGTATTTGTGGCTGCGGGTGTTCGTACTTTCACGTACATGTGAGTTAGTCAATGAGGAAGATCTATAGTAGAAGAATTTAATACCCTATAACGAGTTTCTATGTTGCAAAGAAGATAAACTGCTGTCTAGCTCTGGCTACCTTTGTCTAGACCAGAGGGTGAGGAACATTTTAATGTTGGATGGCCGCAGTAAAGTTAGCTGTAATCTAATAAGGCCGCATTCATGAAATTTTTTTATTAGATATACCGCATAAAAAAAATATTATTGTATAATAACTTCAAGAAAAAAGGCAGCAGGTTCCTCGCCCTGAGTCTAAGACAGTTGAGGTCACGATAGTACAGAGGATGTCGATATTTCTTTTTACGAGTTTAGTCTCTCTATGTCTGCGATGTTTGCTGTTTTCTTTATCATTGTTCATTGTTACTCCAAAAATATTCATTTAGCTCACAGAATTTAATGTCAGTTCTATTAAATTGAAAAGGTAGCAGAGTATTAGTGCTGACTTGGGTAAATAAGATTTTGGTTTTGTCTGTGGATGTGAGAACAACTTCAATGCTTCCTGCTGTAAAGGAAGCTGGCAAAGATGCGAATATAATCCGTAAAGCTGATTACAGCTTTATCAGCTTCTGTGGGGATGCTTCATACAAGCCTCTGCAGCAGCAGCAGCAGCAGCAGCAGTCCATTGAAGTGAATGGGGTTAAGTTACTCTATCATTGCATCCCTTCATTTATAGTTCATTTTCTCCTCCCACTCCTTGTTATCATCTGCTGCTTCTCTCTTCCCTCCGAACTCATTCTTCTTGCCCCACTCCGCCTCCGTGTCCGCTTTCCCCTCATCCAATTTATCTTTACTTCCTCTCCCTCTCAATCTCTCTCTCTCTCCCCTACCTGTTTGTTCATATCATCTCCCTGTTGCTCTGCTTGCATACACCCATAAAGCTACTTAAGAAATTATATGGATTTCTTAGAGGTATATACCAGTAAATCCGGTCCTGTAATCCACTTCTCTGAGTCTTCACCATGTAATACACAGTGATAAGTGGGATATTCCTTCCTTTGAATATCACACGCCCACGCACACACGCTTCCACGTACACGCACACATAATATACGTACTGCACTTCCCTGGTAAGCAACACTCTGAACACTGCACAAAGAGGCAGTGCATCACATTAATTTCTCGCAGACCAGCGCTGGCAAGGCTGAAGCTCTCGCTCATTACACAAAATATTTCACTTCAAAACAACCTTCACCAGACAGACCGTCTTACTAACCACCAAGACTCCCGACACGCTAGTAAAAGTTTTTTCTCCATTATAATATTTTTTGTTTCTTCCTATTTTTTTCACCATTGCAAAACCAGTGTTCGTTATCGTAAGAACATAAGAAAGAAGGAACACTACAGCAGGTCTACTGGCCCATGCGAGGCAAGTTCAAGTCACCTACCCGCTTATGTCACTGACCCAACCTAGTCAGGTCCAGGTCATATCCACTTAAGGAAGAAGCACGGCTAGTCACACTCACTCATATTTATCTAACCTATTTTTAAAACTACACAACGTTTTAGATTCTATGACGGTACTGGAGAGTTTGTTCCACTCATTCACAACTCTATTACCAAACCAGTGCTTTCCTATATCCTTCCTAAATCTGAATTTTTCAAACTTGAAACCATTGCTGCCAGTCCTGTCTTGGCTAGATATTTTTTTACCACACTATTTACATCCAATTTACTTATTCCTGTTTTCCATTTATACACCTCAATCATATCCCCCGCAATTCTACACCTTTCTAGAGAGTGCAGATTCTCGGCCCTCAGTCTATCCTCATAGGGAAGATTTCTGACACATGGGATCAACTTTGTCATCCTCCTTTGTGCGTTTTCCAGTACATTTATATCCATTCTGTAATACGGTGACCAGAATTGCAGCATAACCTTGAACAATGGCTGAACGCCGGTGTGGTTCAGCTCAGTAGAAGATGCAAGACCATAATCCATTACTGTGTTGGGAACCGTCTTTCCAGTACTCCTTTGAAGTACAATCTTCTGTCTGCCTTGTAACATCAACACTTGGTAAGCTTGAACCGTCGGAGTAGACAGCTGTGAAATAACACAGAGTAGACAGTTGTAGCTATGGTACACTTCCTGTTCATCCACAGTGTGTCATGTACGCACACTGAACATAGCCTGCCTCTCATCCTCACAGTTGCTGTGCACCATAATGTTATATGTACATAGTGCACAGCCGCTATGTATACCATGGTGATGTTTCTTCTCTCTCTCTCTCTCTCTCTCTCTCTCTCTCTCTCTCTCTCTCTCTCTCTCTCTCTCTCTCTCTCATTTATATTACTATTATTATAATCAAAACTAAGCGCTAAACCCACAAGGCTAATACAACCATACACTTATAACAACTGAAGACGTTAACAATTTTACAAAAATGTTTGTCGTATATCTTTTTTTCCTCCTTCTCTCTCTTTCTCTCCCTCCCTCTTGTGCTTTCGCTTTCAATCTGCCTTCCTTTTTCACTCTTTCACTCTCTCACTCTCGGTCACTCACCCTGTCACTCTCCCCTACATCCCCCGTCTATCTTACTCTCCCTTCATTTAACCACTATCCTTCATTCTCTCCCTTTTCCCCTTCCATTTCATCCCTTAGTCTTTCTTCTTGCTCTCTCCTTACCCTCTCTTCCCCTTCCATTCGCTTCCTCTACCAAACACAGAACCACAATAATCAACACAGTATTCATAAGGACTTTTAATATCGTCTCTTGTGTCATGTAAAGTGTAAAGAATGAATATTTTTTCCCGTGCTGGAGTCCGAATGTGGGATTGTCGTGGCAGGTTTCTGCTGAGTACGTTCTCTGCTGTTGCCGTTGTTCCTGCTACATGCTCTTCTGCTGCTGTTCCTGTGTAAATGTTCTGGTGCTGTTGGTCCAGCATAGGTGCTCCGTTGTTGTTCCAGCGTACGTGCTGCTGCTGTTATTGTTCCAGCGTACGTGCTGTTGTTGTTCCAGCTTACGTGCTGTTGTTGTTGTTCCAGCGTACGCGCTGTTGGTGTTTTCCCAGCGTACATGCTATTGTTACAGAGTACATATTCTGGTGCTGTTACTCCTCCTTACACGTTCAACTGCTGCTGTTTTTGCTGCGTTCGTGCTTTACTGCTGCTGTTGTTCATGCATGTTCTGCTGCAGCTGTTCGTGCGTACATGGTCCATCGCTGTTGTTTCCAGGTGTACGTACCTCCACGTCCGGTACGTGAATGTAGAATCCTGTGTGTGGCCGGGCCTAGTCGGTGTCTGGAGAATGACAAAACGGGAGGCTGAGGTAACAGCTAATATTTCGAAAATATTATATAGAAGACTTCTGTGTCACAGTGACTTCATGACTCCCCTCCCACACGCACCCACATAGTCACCAATAACCTTCCATACTCACCTGCCTGCAGGTGATCCTACTCCTCTGGGTGACTTGTAGAGTGCACATTTAAACTGTTTATCCATGCCTCTTCGCCTAAGTTAGGGGTTCCCAACCTTTTCTATTTCCAGCATCCCTAGAAAATGTTTGATTAATGTTGCACTCCCTACAAATATCATCACATTTGAAGATGAAGCCAAACTTCTAGTTTTTGAATCACAAACTGAACCAAATACAGTACTACGGGTGAACAAATTGAACTCAATAGGACTCTCTGTCGCACCCCCTGAAATGCCATCTTGCACCCCCTTAATAATAATAATAATAATAATAATAATAATAATAATAATAATAATAATAATAATAATAATAATATATCTTTATTTCTACAAGTACATGTACAAGGTATACAGATCTAGCTGACATCAATAGCATATTGCTATATAGAAAGTCCCATGTTATGCAGAGCATTTCGTGCAAATTAGGTCAATATTGTCGCCAGGATGCGACCCACGCCAGTTGACTAACAACCAGGTACCTATTTTACTGATAGGCGAACAGGAACAGCAGGTGTCTTAAGGAAACACGTCCTAATATTTCCACCCGTACCGGGGCTCGAACCACGGACCTCAATGTGTAAATCACCGGCGGCGACGGACGGTTTTCAAAGGCACTTAAACAGAATATGAGATGAGTAGCTAACCAGCATGTTCATTATATCAGTGAGCATATGTGTTGTTCTGGAGAAAGTTGCAGCACAAGGTATTGGAGGAACAAAATTTCTATAAAATATCAAGGTAAGTCTTTGTAATAGAGAGTTTGCGTAAATGGGGATAACTCAAACTGGGTATCAGTCACAAAGTGGCGTTCCACAAGGTTTACTCTTTGGCCCATTGATACTTGTAGAATATATTAATGACTTTGGCGAGGGAATAAAAAGCGATATGGGTAAATTCGCTGATGAGACATAAATAGGCCGAATTTTAAATTCGTAGGATACCACTGAACTTCGGGAAGATTTGGACAAGGTCTTGGTTTGAGAAGTGACGGACGCAGTTCAGTGTAGCAAGGTGATAATTACCTGGAGTTTACCTGGAGAGAGTTCCGGGGGTCAACGCCCCCGCGGCCCGGTCTGTGACCAGGCCTCCTGGTGGATCAGAGCCTGATCAACCAGGCTGTTGCTGCTGGCTGCACGCAAACCAACGTACGAGCCACAGCCCGGCTGATCAGGAACTGACTTTAGGTGCTTGTCCAGTGCCAGCTTGAAGACTGCCAGGGGTCTGTTGGTAATCCCCCTTATGTATGCTGGGAGGCAGTTGAACAGTCTCGGGCCCCTGACACTTATTGTATGGTCTCTTAACGTGCTAGTGACACCCCTGCTTTTCATTGGGGGGATGTTGCATCGTCTGCCAAGTCTTTTGCTTTCGTAGTGAGTGATTTTCGTGTGCAAGTTCGGTACTAGTCCCTCTAGGATTTTCCAGGTGTATATAATCATGTATCTCTCCCGCCTGCGTTCCAGGGAATACAGTTTTAGGAACCTCAAGCGCTCCCAGTAATTGAGGTGTTTTATCTCCGTTATGCGCGCCGTGAAGGTTCTCTGTACATTTTCTAGGTCAGCAATTTCACCTGCATTGAAAGGTGCTGTTAGTGTGCAGCAATATTCCAGCCTAGATAGAACAAGTGACCTGAAGAGTGTCATCATGGGCTTGGCCTCCCTAGTTTTGAAGGTTCTCATTATCCATCCTGTCATTTTTCTAGCAGATGCGATTGATACAATGTTATGGTCCTTGAAGGAGAGATCCTCCGACATGATCACTCCCAGGTCTTTGACGTTGGTGTTTCGCTCTATTTTGTGGCCAGAATTTGTTTTGTACTCTGATGAAGATTTAATTTCCTCGTGTTTACCATATCTGAGTAATTGAAATTTCTCATCGTTGAATTTCATATTGTTTTCTGCAGCCCACTGAAAGATTCGGTTGATGTCCGCCTGGAGCCTTGCAGTGTCTGCAATGGAAGACACTGTGATGCAGATTCGGGTGTCATCTGCAAAGGAAGACACGGTGCTGTGGCTGACATCCTTGTCTATGTCGGATATGAGGATGAGGAACAAGATGGGAGCGAGTACTGTGCCTTGTGGAACAGAGCTTTTCACCGTAGCTGCCTCGGACTTTACTCTGTTGACGACTACTCTCTGTGTTCTGTTAGTGAGGAAATTATAGATCCATCTACCGACTTTTCCTGTTATTTCTTTAGCACGCATTTTGTGCGCTATTACGCAATGGTCACACTTGTCGAAGGCTTTTGCAAAGTCTGTATATATTACATCTGCATTCTTTTTATCTTCTAGTGCATTTAGGACCTTGTCGTAGTGATCTCCCACATGTATTCTCAGTGGAAAGGTGCAAAATAGATTTTTTTAATATATATACTTTTATTGGACTGTGTGAACATTTCTCTAATAGTAGCAATGAATGTAGCAGAAAAGCACGATAGTAATGGGAGAAGGAAGAGGAACAGATAGTAATAAAAATATGGGGAAGAGGAAGAAATAAAGTCAAGGAAGAAAAGGAAAGAGAGAGAGAGAGAGAGAGAGAGAGAGAGAGAGAGAGAGAGAGAGAGAGAGAGAGAGAGAGAGAGAGAGAGAGAGAGAAAGAAAGAAAAAGACTAACCTGGCGCTATATTATGGATAAATTGGCTTGCAGCAGGAAGACAGCTCACCCTCCCTCCCCACCACCACCACCATTACCACCACCACCACCATTACCTCCACCATTACCACCACCACCATTACCACCACCACCATTACCACCACCACCATTACCACCACCACCACCACCACCACCATTACCACCACCACCACCACCGCCACCCCCATTACCTCCACAATTACCACCACCACCATTACCACCACCACCACCACCACCACCATTACCACCACCACCACCACCGCCACCACCATTACCTCCACAATTACCACCACCACCATTACCACCACCACCATTACCACCACCATTACCACCACCACCATTACCACCACCACCACCGCTACCACCATTACCTCCACCACCACCAGCATCCCCACCACCACCATCACCATTACCACTACCACCACCACCGCCACTACCAATACCTCCTCCATCACCACCGCCACCACCATTACCTCCACCACCACCACCACCACACACACCACCTTGTACCTCTCTATCAATTGTCTTGCATGGCAAGAAAGAAGACAGGAATCGCGGCAGTGTTTCCCCGTGAACTCTCGACATGTCCGGCTCTTTGTACGGCTTCAGTCAAGTTTTTCTGCCAGGACGGGGAAAAAAAGCTCCATTTGTCATGTTAGTATTCCCGTCTGACACATAGGTATGATAAAAAAAAATATTTTCGTGGTAAAGGGAAACCGTACATATGGGCAGGGATATAGTTTAGGCAGGGAAATTGCGTATATCGACAGAGACAGTAGGCAGGGAAATTGTATATACTGGCAGAAAGATAAAGGAGGGCAGGGAACTGTGAAGACAGCCAGGAAAATTATGTAACGGAACATTTTTTATATTAATTCAACAGTCTGTACAAGCTGTACAGTGTTGTGATGAACAAGATCTATAAAGCTTCATAGCATTCGTGATTCTGACGATGAGAGTAGTATTAATATTTTCCTGTGTTGCTATGTGACGCCTCGGGCCTTTCAAGACCAAACTTGACTTGCTTCACGTTGGAGTGGTTCTGTCAGCGATTTCTCCTTTAGACCCATTTCGAACCCTTAATAGGTAGAGGAGAAAAAAAAAATAATGTTTAGTTGCCGTAAGGAGGAAAAACTATAAGCAGAGATAACTATAAGGTGGAAGATAAATAGGGAGCACTGTGAGTGAGGTAACTGTGTAAGGAATAACCAAGAGGATAGTTGTAGAATTGTTTTGTAGTTGGTGTCCTATTTCTGCCTCCATACTTTTCATCCCGGATATTTTTTTTTCTGAAATCCCACATTTTTTTCTGTCTACGTCTCAAACATAATCTCTGGTTTCTTCTTCTACCTCAGAGAGAAGCCCTCCCCTCACTGTCTTTATTTCCCCTCTCCTTTTCATCACCTTTTCTTTCCCTTTCCTGTTCCTTCCGAACAACATAAATAACTTCCCACGCTCGCTGTGCCTCACTCTTCACTTATTTTATAATATAATTTACAATAGGTGTCTTTGCTTTCAAAGGAAAAAAATTTCTTACCTGTGGAAAATTCAGGGAAATCACTGCTACACGCGTCCCGGTTCCACCACCACCAACAGCCTGATTAACCAGGCTGTTGGTGGTAGTGGCACGCAGTCCAACGTAGGCACCACAGCCAGGCTGATCAGGAGCTGATTTGAAGAACATAACAAAGTTCCCTCTTGAAGACATTGCTGTTAGCTAAATGTATTTGGGTCAATGCGCGACGTGAGAAAGGCATCCCCGTGTTGCACAACCCCAGCCTCCTCTACCACAATGTTCATGAAAAAAGTACATGGGTCATAAAATTCTAATGCAATATAATAGATAAATATGTATGGATGTGTACGTGTGTGTTTGCGTACGTATGTACTCTTTTGGGTATGTATGCGTGTGTACATGCATGTGTGCATGTATACTTATGCATGCATGAATGTATTGTGTTTATGAATACATGTATAAACATATATTTAATTATGTGTATGTGCACATATTCATATGTATTCATGTGTATGTCCATGTGTACATATGTATATTTATGCATATGTATTGTGTTTATGTATGCATATGTATGCATATGTACTATAATAATAAATCTTATTAGTATGACACACTAACGTTGAAAGTTTGAAGCCGATTAGATGAAGCATTACACAGTTATAGCACAGAATCCAAACATTCCAATTATTATTATTATTATCAAAGCTAAGCTCTAAATCACCAAGGGCATATTAGCAAAATTCAAGCGTACACAACCCGGATTTATATGTTATAAGGAGTCCAGTAACCTCGCCACTCTTCCCTCAGTAACACAAACACCGCTGAAAGATGGTAACAACCGGAAGTGTCGGTATACCACACTGACCACAGGACACATGTAAGTGTTGGTATATCACACTGACCACAGGACACATGTAAGTGTTGGTATATCACACTGACCACAGGACACATGTAAGTGTTGGTATATCACACTGACCACAGGACACATGTAAGTGTTGGTATACCACATTGACCACAGGACACATGTAAGTGTAGGTATATCACACTGACCACAGGACACATGTAAGTGTTGGTATATTGACCACACACATGTACACACTGAGGACACATGTAAGTGTTGGTATATCACATTGACCACAGGACACATGTAAGTGTAGGTATATCACACTGACCACAGGACACATGTAAGTGTTGGTATATCACACTGACCACAGTGTTGACCACAGGACACATGTAAGTGTAGGTATATCACACTGACCACAGGACACATGTAAGTGTAGGTATATCACACTGACCACAGGACACATGTAAGTGTTGGTATATCACACTGACCACAGGACACATGTAAGTGTTGGTATATCACACTGACCACAGGACACATGTAAGTGTTGGTATATCACACTGACCACAGGACACATGTAAGTGTAGGTATATCACACTGACCACAGGACACATGTAAGTGTAGGTATATCACACTGACCACAGGACACATGCAAGTGTTGGTATATCACACTGACCACAGGACACATGCAAGTGTCGGTATTTGCATGAGCCTTATTCTAGTTACAGTACATCAAAAAAAAAAAAAATTGAAACCGATCGGGCGAGGCGTTCTCAAGTTATGAAAACTTCGGTTGAAGAAACAAATAAACAAACCCTCACCTAAAATGCGTACTTAAGGTTCCCATCTGTATACAGACCTTGTTGTCTTAGTGTGATCTGTATACAGACCTTGTTGTCTTAGTGTGGTCTGTATACAGACCTTGTTGTCTTAGTGTGATCTGTATACAGACCTTGTTGTCTTAGTGTGGTCTGTATACAGACCTTGTTGTCTTAGTGTGATCTGTATACAGACCTTGTTGTCTTAGTGTGGTCTGTATACAGACCTTGTTGTCTTAGTGTGATCTGTATACAGGCCTTGTTGTCTTAGTGTGGTCTGTATACAGACCTTGTTGTCTTAGTGTGATCTGTATACAGACCTTGTTGTCTTAGTGTGGTCTGAATACAGACCTTGTTGTCTTAGTGTGATCTGTATACAGGCCTTGTTGTCTTAGTGTGGTCTGTATACAGGCCTTGTTGTCTTAGTGTGATCTGTATACAGGCCTTGTTGTCTTAGTGTGGTCTGTATACAGACCTTGTTGTCTTAGTGTGGTCTGTATACAGACCTTTTTGTCTTAGTGTGGTCTGTATACAGGCCTTGTTGTCTTAGTGTGGTCTGTATACAGGCTTTGTTGTCTTAGTGTGATCTGTATACAGACCTTGTTGTCTTAGTGTGGTCTGTATACAGGCCTTGTTGTCTTAGTGTGGTCTGTATACAGGCCTTGTTGTCTTAGTGTGATCTGTATACAGACCTTGTTGTCCTAGTGTGGTCTGTATACAGGCCTTGTTGTCTTAGTGTGGTCTGTATACAGGCCTTGTTGTCTTAGTGTGGTCTGTATACATCACCTTGTTGTCTTAGTGTGGTCTGTATAGAGACCTTGTTGTCTTAGTGTGATCTGTATACAGACCTTGTTGTCTTAGTGTGGTCTGTTTACAGACCTTGTTGTCTTAGTGTGGTCTGTATACAGATCTTGTTGTCTTAGTGTGGTCTGTATACAGGCCTTGTTGTCTTAGTGTGATCTGTATACAGACCTTGTTGTCTTAGTGTGGTCTGTATACAGACCTTGTTGTCTTAGTGTGGTCTGTATACAGACCTTGTTGTCTTAGTGTGATCTGTATACAGACCTTGTTGTCTTAGTGTGATCTGTATACAGATCTTGTTGTCTTAGTGTGGTCTGTATACAGACCTTGTTATCTTAGTGTGATCTGTATACAGACCTTGTTGTCTTAGTGTGGTCTGTATACAGACCTTGTTATCTTAGTGTGATCTGTATACAGACCTTGTTGTCTTAGTGTGATCTGTATACAGACCTTGTTGTCTTAGTTTGATCTGTATACAGACCTTGTTGTCTTAGTGTGATCTGTATACAGACCTTGTTGTCTTAGTGTGATCTGTATACAGACCTTGTTATCTTAGTGTGATCTGTATACAGACCTTGTTGTCTTAGTGTGATCTGTATACAGACCTTGTTGTCTTAGTGTGATCTGTATACAGGCCTTGTTGTCTTAGTGTGGTCTGTATACAGACCTTGTTGTCTTAGTGTGGTCTGTATACAGACCTTGTTGTCTTAGTGTGATCTGTATACAGACCTTGTTGTCTTAGTGTGATCTGTATACAGACCTTGTTGTCTTAGTGTGATCTGTATACAGACCTTGTTGTCTTAGTGTGGTCTGTATACAGACCTTGTTGTCTTAGTGTGATCTGTATACAGGCCTTGTTGTCTTAGTGTGGTCTGTATACAGACCTTGTTGTCTTAGTGTGGTCTGTATACAGACCTTGTTGTCTTAGTGTGATCTGTATACAGGCCTTGTTGTCTTAGTGTGGTCTGTATACAGACCTTGTTGTCTTAGTGTGGTCTGTATACAGACCTTGTCGTCTTAGTGTGATCTGTATACAGACCTTGTTGTCTTAGTGTGATCTGTATACAGACCTTGTTGTCTTAGTGTGGTCTGTATACAGACCTTGTTGTCTTAGTGTGATCTGTATACAGGCCTTGTTGTCTTAGTGTGGTCTGTATACAGACCTTGTTGTCTTAGTGTGGTCTGTATACAGACCTTGTTGTCTTAGTGTGATCTGTATACAGACCTTGTTGTCTTAGTGTGATCTGTATACAGACCTTGTTGTCTTAGTGTGATCTGTATACAGACCTTGTTGTCTTAGTGTGGTCTGTATACAGACCTTGTTGTCTTAGTGTGATCTGTATACAGGCCTTGTTGTCTTAGTGTGGTCTGTATACAGACCTTGTTGTCTTAGTGTGGTCTGTATACAGACCTTGTTGTCTTAGTGTGATCTGTATACAGACCTTGTTGTCTTAGCGTGATCTGTATACACATACACCATAAACTGTATCTTCACCCTCTCTCCCTCTCTCCCTTTCTCCCTCCCTCCCTCCCTCTCTCCCTCCCTCCCTCCCTCCCTCCCTCCCTCCCTCCCTCCCTCACTCCTTCTCTCCCTCCCTCCCGCTCTCCCTCCCTCCCTCCCTCTCTCTCCCTCCCTCCCTCCCTTCCTCTCTCCCTCCCTCCCTCTCTCCCCCTCCTTCTCTCCCTCCCTCCCTTTCTCTCTCCCTCCCTCACTTACTCCTTCCCTCCCTCCCTTCGTCTCTCCATCCCTCCCTCCCTCCCTCCCTCCCCTCCCTCACTCCTTCTCTCCCTTCCTTAAATTACTAACATTCCCCTCCATTTTCCTAGCATTTACCCCTCACCCTCGTATCTTCCCTTCCAACACCCCTTACCTTTTTTTTTTTTGCCTTCTAGTAACCGGCACGATTTTCTTTTATTTCTTTCCTTGCCCCTCTCTGTCTCTGTCTGTCTGTCTGTCTCTCTTTCTGTCTGTCTGTCTGTCTGTCTGTCTGTCTGTCTGTCTCTCTCTCTCTCTCTCTCTCTCTCTCTCTCTCTCTCTCTCTCTCTCTCTCTCTCTCTCTCTCTCTCTTTCTCTCTTTCTCTCTTTGTCTCTCTCCCTCTCTCTCTCTCTCTCTCTCTCTCTCTCTCTCTCTCTCTCTCTCTCTCTCTCTCTCTCTCTCTCTCTCTCTCTCTCTCTCTCTCTCTCTCTCTCTCTTTCTCTCTTTCTCTCTTTCTCTCTCTCCCTCTCTCCCTCTCTTCCCTCTCTCTCTCTCTCTCTCTCTCTCTCTCTCTCTCTCTCTCTCTCTCTCTCTCTCTCTCTCTCTCTCTCTCTCTCTCTCTCTCTTCCCCCTTCCATTTCATTAGTTCCGTCATCCACCGCTGGCCAACAAGTAGCGCTGTTCTCCCATGTCCTCAGCTTGCAGAAAAGCTTACTGGTATCTTTAAGCCGCCTGGAATATCTAAAAGCTTCGCCTCACTGGAGATATATGAAGGCAATTTTGCTTGGGTTGCGAGACTGCTTGTTTGTGTATGCTGGGCGGGGCCCTGTGTTTCACGGATGCTGGGCGGGGCCCTGTGTTTCACGGATGCTGGGCGGGGTCCTGTGTTTCACGGATGCTGGGCGGGGCCCTGTGTTTCACGGATGCTGGGCGGGGTCCTGTGTTTCACGGATGCTGGGCGGGGCCCTGTGTTTCACGGATCCTGGGCGGGGTCCTGTGTTTCACGGATCCTGGGCGGGGTCCTGTGTTTCACGGATCCTGGGCGGGGCCCTGTGTTTCACGGATCCTGGGCGGGGTCCTGTGTTTCACGGATGCTGGGCGGGGCCCTGTGTTTCACGGATGCTGGGCGGGGTCCTGTGTTTCACGGATTCTGGGCGGGGTCCTGTGTTTCACGGATTCTGGGCGGGGTCCTGTGTTTCACGGATGCTGGGCGGGGTCCTGTGTTTCACGGATCCTGGGCGGGGCCCTGTGTTTCACGGATGCTGGGCGGGGTCCTGTGTTTCACGGATGCTGGGCGGGGTCCTGTGTTTCACGGATGTATGTGCGCGCGAGCGCGTCTGTCTCCGTTCAACTCTTAGGAAACTCCAGTACAAAAAGATATACTCACCTATAAGTGGCTGCAGGGAGTCGAATCGCAGCTCCTGGCCCCACCTCTTCGATGGTCGCTACCTGATCAGCTCTCTCCAGGCTCCAAGAGGTATAAGTGTATGTGTACTCACCTATTTTTGGATGCAGGGGTCGATTCATAGCTCCTGGCCTAGTCGTTTCGCTGGTCGCTAGTTGTGGTTGCGGGTGTCGAGTTATAACCAGTTTGTTTGGTGGTGCTGCAACGGAGAATAATGATAGACGTTTTCGGAGGCTTCTTTACTTTATTTGCGAAGTCGTGGTGGGTACACAGGCTTGTGTGTTGAGTGCCCATGGCCCAGGAGGGCCATGCCCACGAGGGTGAGAGCTAGTAGGACTGTTGACTGCTTCTAGGCCACTGAGTGAGTGAGCTAGTGCGAGTGGGACCAGCGTCCCACTGACCTGGGCAGGCCGAGAGAGGGCAGCACCTGAGTGCAGCGAAATATGAACTAAGCTGGCAGACAGCATAGGCTGTCTGTGCAGACAGTACAGGCTGTCTACATTTGCTCGGCCACCTACCTCGCATTGGGACAATACTGGTGGTAAAAAAAACTCGGTCTCTCTCATAGGAACAGGGCACAGAACACAAAAAACATATATATACATATGGACATGGAAAAAAAAATTTCCTACAGGAAGGGAAGAAAAAAACATGTGGGGAGTGTTAAACATCGTGGTCATAGGCAGTGAGCGTCGAAAGGCATTACTGCACGCCTTCCTGTGTCTGGACAGATACTGCAACACAGGAGACATCGCTGCGGCTGAACTGTGACATAACGGCATAACGGGGTACAGTCTCCTCTAGAACGGTGAAGCAGACATCATAGGAGTCACTGCAGGTTTCACTCAACCTGGGGCATGACATGCTGGTGCCCTCGAGTGAGGCGTCATCAAAACTCGGCAACTGAGCAGGACTTCTGGCAGGGGACTCAGGACACTTCTCGACTGGTACTGTCGCTGGGCTGTCACTGCTGGCGAGCGTGGAGTAAGTCGTGGAGCGAGTCGTGGCAGAGACGACTGGGCGAAACATCTGGGAGTCGTAACATCATACACCAGACTGCAGTGAGTGAGCTAGCAGTCAAAGTGACATCTTCTTTGTGCAGGCTGCTCACTGAAGCTTATGACACGAGGCTGACACAGCGCCTGCCAACAGGGCTAAATGCGGTTTGACGAGTGTCATTCTCTCGGTAGTTGGAGTTACAGCAGAGGTTAGTCTAAGCATCCCCAGACTTGTTTCTCTACATATAACTGCACTCTTAAGGTCTGGAGGTGAAGTGAAACAAATCTCGATGGGAATCGTAGCAGGTACAATTCTGCAGAACATCTATGAGCGACGAGCATAAGAGCTTTCTGTACAAAGGGGCTCATACGCTCAGGCTGACTAATATCAGCTGTCAAACACGCTGGTCACACCGGGCGACAGGCAACAAAGAGCTACACAGGGGTCTGGCCGCAGACCTGTGGTCGACACACAGCTGGGCTCAAGACCACACAGGACAAACGGAAAACTGCACACACACCCACGGTATATGCGGTACAACATGGCTTAAACTAGCAAATAATGCTTTTCTGTGCACAAAATTGACACTAAGCCATACACTAACATGTGAGAACACTGACTGAGAGAAATTAATTAACATGACATATATCTTCTCTCAATCTTCTCGACAATACTGACATAATTACTGAAACACTTGATGTGACATCATGTGATGTCAGGCATGACGTCGCGAGGTGACGTCAGCAGCACTGTGACGTCAGCAGACATCTCGAGGTGACGTCAGGCAGACATCATGACGTCATGAAGTCAGGCAGCAGCATCTGTAACTCACGTGGTTCGTAGATCCACTTGACTTCGTCCACACCCCCACATGGTGTCGTGATCCACGTGGTGTCATGATCTACGTGGCATGCTCATACACATGGCTTGCTGATCCACGTGGCTTGCTGATCCATGTGGCTTTGTGATCCATGTGGCTTAGTGATCTACGTGACTTCGAGTGGCCTCGGGCACTCGGATACACAGCTCTGGCAATGAATTCACATGGGAAACAGCAGAAAACACAGCAGAGGGAGTGATGGCATGGTGGTGTATGGTAGGCTGGTGAGGTGTGAGTGTACAGCAGGGAGGAATGGCCACTTCCTCCTCCACATACACAGAGACACGCACACTGGACGTAGAAATCACCATAAAACTCACCTCTGGCTTGCTGAAATAGCTGTGCTGAGCTGAACAGCAACAGCAGAAGATACAAGTGACGCTGAACACATGACTTGAGAAACAGCGTGGGACGCTGTAGCGTGGGGTCAATGGGACACCACTTATATTTCTCGAAGAAATTTGGGAAACGTCGGCCAAATCCTGCTTGTACCTGTGTCTGGATGCTAAAACGTGCAGACACATCAGGATAACTAGTTGAGAGACGGATGCTTGTTGTGTAGGGGGATGAAGTGAACAACTTCATTCCTTCCTCTCTCCAGGCAAACACAACTGCTGGACCACCGCTTCCCACCATTTATAACCAGTTTGTTTGGTGACTCGTGCAGAGCAGGGTTCAATGATAGACGTCTTTGGAGGCTTCTTTACTTTATTTGCAAAGTCGTGGTGGGTACACAGGCTTGTGTGTTGAGTGCCCATGGCCCAGGAGGGCCATGCCCACGAGGGAGAGAGCTAGTAGGACTGTTGACTGCTTCTAGACCTCTGAGTGAGTGAGCGAGTGCGAGTGGAACCAGCGTCCCACTGACCTGGGAAGGCCGAGAGAGGGCAGCACCTGAGTGCAGCGAAATATGAACTAAGCTGGCAGACAGCATAGGCTGTCTGTGCAGACAGCACAGGCTGTCTACAGAGTCACAGCTCCTGAACCCGGAGTGTGTGTGTGTGTGTGTGTGTGTGCTTGATTTGGCATTTTGTAATAATTTGTAGTTACAATAGGAGATTTGTGCTCTTGGTGTCTCGTCTTCAGCAATTTTTTTCATCATAAAACTTTGAAACATTTCCAATGGCTGTTGAACTTACTATTACTATTTTCAAATAATTCCTTTGGTCTGTCATTGTCTTCAGAAAACTTTTCTCCACATCATTTTTTTCCTTAATTTGCAACAGCAGCATCTGGTTGTCCCTGTGTCAGGTTGTCTGTCTTCTCATCCTATCAACCGTCGTGGTCACTAAAATAATATGTAGTTAATTATCAGGGATAATTAATCACACAGTCAGTGGCACGGGAATTGTGAATGTAACTAAAAGACTATAAATGTTCTTTGCTCCTAAATGAGAGGCCTGGTTAGTTAAGATTCCAAAATAAAACGAATATAAAAGTTGTGGGTTAGCAACCGGTTAGAAGAGAAAATATCAGAGGGAGAAAGATATAAGGAAAAAGTAATGAGAGAAAACTCTCTGTAGAAGTTCACCGAAAATGGTATCCCAGGGAAGTTATATCACTGAGGAAGCTCACAGCGACGGTATGCAAGTGACCTATTACAAAACTTCTCTCAGAGAGAAAGCTTTTAAGATGGCTGACAGACAGGAAGATAACACTAAAAAAAATTTCATATAAAGAAGGGATGGTAAAATAAAAAAAATCCGATCTGCTAAGTATCTAAGAAAAGGTAAACTGCAATTAGAAAAAAGGCCATTTGTGGTGAATTAGAAGCAAAGGCCAGGAGCTGATATAATACATTTGCAGTATCTAAGCGAGTACAACTACCTAAAGAGACGGTTCTTGCTCTCCATAATTCGGGGAGATAAAGGACTTGGCTCATTCGTTGGACACATAAAAGATGAGCGGAACGGCGCGGGAGGGACGAAAGGAGCCGGAGAAGAAAAATTGGAGGAAAGGTGTCAGAGGTTAATCTTGACTGACGGCAAATTTTGGGAGGATGCTGGAAAAATCTTGTGGAAGAGGAGATTAAAGGATTCACAATCTTTCGATAGTTTGATCCCATGGCATGAGTAAGACTTGATTCCTCTATTTTTCTTCATTTTTTCCCTTTTTATTTTCTAGCGACCCATAGCGAAAGGGTGGCCGATTTTCCTTTGCCTTGCAATATATATCTGAAAATCTGGGAAATACATGTTACCATGACGGTTTAAGGAAAGGAGTTGATGAAAGCAGCTCAAAGCGTGTGGGCTTGGCACCAGCCCAGAGCAAACTCGAAGCCACGTTAACTTTCACAGAGGTGGCACCAAACTTTTAACTTTTAGGAACTTCAGAATTGAAAGATTCACATCAGGCAGGTCAGTACTTTGGTCTCACTCTCTCCATTCAAGCATTTTCTACCAACAATTGCCAGGAATAAGACGTTTAATGTGGAAAATAGTGCAAAATTAGAAGAAATCCGTGACGAATGAAAAATTAAATTTTATAGAAGTGAGGTTAAATGACCCCTGGAAAATTAAGTAGCGCAGTGTGCATCTGAGAATTAACATTGGGATGGGAGATAGCGATGTCACTGAGCTTACAATAAAGTTAGAGATAACTTTATGCCAGAAAGAAATAAGTGTGTGATGGCAAGAAATCAGACAAAATTTCATCTGTAGCCGCAGTAGAAGTTTGAGGCGAAGGTGACTGGAAGTAAGAGATGGGTGAGAGGGAAGTGAGAAAAAAAAAAGTGGGTGAAGTGGTGATGGAGCCACTGTGGAAGAGGAAGGACATAAAGGTACTGTAACTGCCGTGGGAGGAGTAGACATCGTGCTGCTAAAGAATATTGTTTAAGGAAAGGGCGAAAAGGAGGTACTGGTAATGCTGTGGAAGAAAGTATTTGGGGAATTGGAATCGTTGTATAATGAGAGCCCATAAAGGATACGCCCGAGTCTGTGGAAGAAATGTTGGAACAATGTTGGAACAATGTTGGAACACTGCCTCTTGGGTGCGGGTAGACAACACAAGTTGTGTGTACACTGACCTCGAGTGCCGAGTAGTTTTAAGAGTGACAATATATAGTGAGTACGAGTAGCTACGTGGAAGGCTTCTTCTGAGACAACATAAGGAAGATAACGGATGACGCCACGGAAAGTGGCGGAAGGAAGGAAGGAGGGAAGGAGAGCGGTGAGAAGAATTTTTTTTTTTTCGTAAATCTCCATTTTCCATGGTGAGAGGAGCTTGGGAAAACTAAAAAAATGGAATATCTTATTCCAGGAACACACGAAAAGTTCACAAACAAAGAATATTTCATTGACCTTTTTACTCTAGATCAGATAAACACACACACACGCACACACACACACACACACACACACACACACACACACACACACACACACACACACACACACACACACACACACACACACACACACACACACACACAAATGCACACATAGCGAAAAGACGGATCTAGGAGCTGTGACTCGACCAATGCAACCACATACAGGTGAGTACACACACTTTATAATGCACACAGACACACTCACACACTTTGGTAAAAAACTGCACTTATATATATATATATATATATATATATATATATATATATATATATATATATATATATATATATATATATATATATATATATATATATATATATATATATATATATATATATATATATATATATATATATATATATATATGTATATATTATATATATATATATGTATATATATATATTCAACAAGTCGGCCGTCTCCCACCGAGGCAGGGTGACCCAAAAAAGAAAGAAAATCCCCAAGAAGAAAATACTTTCATCATCATTCGACAGTTTTACCTCACACATAATCACTGTTTTTGCAGAGGTGCTCAGAACACAACAGTTTAGAAGCATATACGTATAAAGATACACAACATATCCCTCCAAACTGCTAATATCCCGAAACCCTCCTTTAGAGTGCAGGCACTGTACTTCCCATTTGCAGGACTCAAGTCCGGCTATGTAAAAATAACGGGTTTCCCTGAATCCCTTCACTAAATATTACCCTGCTCACACTCCAACAGATCGTCAGGTCCCAAATACCATTTGTTTCCATTCACTCCTATCAAACACGCTCATGCTGGAAGTCCAAGCCCCTCGCCCACAAAACCTCCCTTACCCCTTCCTTCCAACCTTTTCGAGGACGATCCCTACCCCGCCTTCCTTCCCCTACAGATTTAAATGCTCTCCATGTCATTCTACTTTCATCCACTCTCTCTAAATGACCAAACCACCTCAACAACCCCTCTTCAGCCCTCTGACTAATACTTTTATTAACTCCACACCTTCTCCTAATTTCCACACTCCGAATTTTCTGCATAATATTTTCACCACACATTGCCCTTAGACAGGACATCTCCACTGCCTCCAACCACCTCCTCGCTGCTGCATTCACAACCCAAGCTTCACACCCATATAAGAGTGTTGGTACTACTATACTTTTACATTCCCTTCTTTGCCTCCATAGACAACGTTTTTTGACTCCATGTATACCTCAACGCACCACTCACCTTTTTTCCCTGATCAATTCTATAATTAACCTAATCCTTCATAAATCCATCCGCCGACACGTCAACTCCCAAGTATCTGAAAACATTCATTTCTTCCATACTCCTCCTCCCCAATTTGATATCCAATTTTTCTTTATCTAAATCATTTGATACCCTCATCACCTTACTCTTTTCTCTGTTCACTTTCAACTTTCTACCTTTACACACACTCCCAAACTCATTTACTAACCTTTGCGATTTTTCTTTAGAATCTCCCATAAGCACAGTATCATCAGCAAAAAGTAACTGTGTCAATTCCCATTTTGCATGTGATTCCCCATAATTTAATCCCACCCCTCTCCCGAACACCCTAGCATTTACTTCCTTTACAACCCCATCTATAAATATATTAAACAACCATGGTGACATTACACATCCCTGTCTAAGACCTACTTTTACCGGGAAGTAGTCTCCCTCTCTTCTACACACCCTAACCTGAGCCTCACTATCCTCATAAAAACGGTTTACAGCATTTAGTAACTTACCACCTATTCCATATATATATATATATATATATATATATATATATATATATATATATATATATATATATATATATATATATATATATATATATATATATATATGTATGTATATATATATATATATATATATATATATATATATATATATATATATATATATATATATATATATATATATATATATATATATATATATATATATATATATATAGAAAGCAAAGAAAATTCATTCCTGTTCTGGGAAGGCCTACAAAGACAGGTTATTGAAAAGAGGGAAGACCCACTCCTCTCCTGCAGTGGAGTGGGAGGAGGACGGGGACCCCTGCCTTCATTCCTCCATGGAGCAGTGACCAGCGTGGGAGGGGGCGGGGTCTCCTACCTCCACTCCTCCATAGAGAAGCACCCAGGAATGGAAGGGGGGAGAATGCGGGCACCCATGACTAGGATGTAGCAATGGAGTCGAAAAATTGATGATGTCCTATTTGAGGTGAATGGCGACGGGACATTCACCTGGCGAGGGAGGGATGGTAGGGGGAGGGTGGAAGGTATATGCAGAAGGAGAATGAGAGAGAAAAGGAAGATAGGAAAAAAAATTCTTGGCTTTTGACTTATCAAAACTGGATGCTAGACAGGTCTACCTCACAGACAGCCACACCAGCTCATGCAGCTGTCTAACACAGTGTTTAAAGCTATCTAGTGATCTCGCCTAAGTGACGCTACTCGGGAATTTGTTCCAGTGATTACTATGTTTATTGCCAAACCACTAATTCCCTAAATTAATTTTAAATCTAGATTTGTCCATCACAAATGATGGTAGTTGCAGTGGGAGCAGCAGCCAGCTATGTTTCCCTGTCATATTACAAGAAGGATTTCATACATATTATTGAAAATCTACCAGCCTGACCTAGGAGACTTCAATGAGGTAATAAGGACATTGTCAAATATTAAATTGGAGGTTTATCAACTAAAAGAACTTCAAAGGCTTCGTTCCAGCATAATTGAAGTTAATATTACTTGGGAATTACCATCTCTCAGGATGGATTAATGGTAGGGAGAAACAGGGGCGTCGCTAGAGCTGGTGTCACCCGGGGCAGCATCTTTGGTGTCACCCCCATGAAATTCAAGGGCTGGGGTAGTAAACTCCAGTTACACCACTGCTGCATGACCAGTTACATCACTGCTGCATGACCAGTTACATCACTGCTGCATGACCAGTTACATCACTGCTGCATGACCAGTTACATCACTGCTGCATGACCAGTTACATCACTGCTGCATGACCAGTTACATCACTGCTGCATGACCAGTTACATCACTGCTGCATGACCAGTTACATCACTGCTGCATGACCAGTTACATCACTACTGCATGACCAGTTACATCACTGCTGCATGACCAGTTACATCACTGCTGCATGACCAGTTACATCACTGCTGCATGACCAGTTACATCACTGCTGCATGACCAGTTACATCACTGCTGCATGACCAGTTACATCACTACTGCATGACCAGTTACATCACTGCTGCATGACCAGTTACATCACTGCTGCATGACCAGTTACATCACTACTGCATGACCAGTTACATCACTGCTGCATGACCAGTTACATCACTGCTGCATGACCAGTTACATCACTGCTGCATGACCAGTTACATCACTGCTGCATGACCAGTTACATCACTACTGCATGACCAGTTACATCACTGCTGCATGACCAGTTACATCACTACTGCATGACCAGTTACATCACTGCTGCATGACCAGTTACATCACTACTGCATGACCAGTTACATCACTGCTGCATGACCAGTTACATCACTACTGCATGACCAGTTACATCACTGCTGCATGACCAGTTACATCACTGCTGCATGACCAGTTACATCACTGCTGCATGACCAGTTACATCACTGCTGCATGACCAGTTACATCACTACTGCATGACCAGTTACATCACTGCTGCATGACCAGTTACATCACTACTGCATGACCAGTTACATCACTGCTGCATGACCAGTTACATCACTACTGCATGACCAGTTACATCACTGCTGCATGACCAGTTACATCACTGCTGCATGACCAGTTACATCACTGCTGCATGACCAGTTACATCACTGCTGCATGACCAGTTACATCACTGCTGCATGACCAGTTACATCACTGCTGCATGACCAGTTACATCACTACTGCATGACCAGTTACATCACTACTGCATGACCAGTTACATCACTGCTGCATGACCAGTTACATCACTACTGCATGACCAGTTACATCACTGCTGCATGACCAGTTACATCACTGCTGCATGACCAGTTACATCACTGCTGCATGACCAGTTACATTACTGCTGCATGACCAGTTACATCACTGCTGCATGACCAGTTACATCACTGCTGCATGACCAGTTACATCACTGCTGCATGACCAGTTACATCACTGCTGCATGACCAGTTACATCACTGCTGCATGACCAGTTACATCACTGCTGCATGACCAGTTACATCACTGCTGCATGACCAGTTACATCACTGCTGCATGACCAGTTACATCACTACTGCATGACCAGTTACATCACCGCTGCATGACCAGTTACATCACTGCTGCATGACCAGTTACATCACTGCTGCATGACCAGTTACATCACTGCTGCATGACCAGTTACATCACTGCTGCATGACCAGTTACATCACTGCTGCATGACCAGTAACTAATGTTTAGCAATGAGAACGTTTAAAGGCCATACTCCGAACTTTGTTAATGATAAAATAAATAATCGTAGTAATATTGAGGAAACAAACTCAAATACCACTTTGAGTACAGCAACAGATCCTACATTATTCATCTTCAACAATGAAAAAAAAAAGTTGAAAAATAAAGAAAAATATTAGTTCCGATTTAACCTTGAGTACAGGTAACATCTCAAATAATCTGATATTTCATTTCCTTGCCTTTACTCCTGGAAAATCATCTATCACATCAAAATCAATGATTTTCTCAATATAGGCCTACCTGTACTGTGTAATCCTATAATAGGCTATATAGAAACGAAGAATTTTTCTCTTAGGTTGCTGCAGCACTGTTTTGGTCATTAATTAATGTCACCTCCTTTAGAGGCTCTATGGTGTCACCCCTAAATGGTGTCACATTATACCTAACACGCTGTTCGTATGAGCTGTATAATTCCCTCCGTTGTCTGTGTCAACAAACATTGACAGCCTCGGCGTACTGCGTCTAGCTTCCAGTTCTTGGATACCTAGGTAGAAATATACCATTTTTTTCCTTTGCTTTGTTTTATATATATATATAAAATAGGTGTCTGCTTCCATGCTCTTTCTTTTAATATTTTCTAGTTGTCTGGGAAAGGTTTATTGGGCTTCACGTCACAAACACAGCTGGAAATCATCGGACGCCTTTTTTTTTTTCTGCGAATGAAATGTTGACGTCCTTGATGCTGTCACTTTTTCCATGGGTGGAGAGTTTTCCGTTTCTTGCCTGTCATGTGTCTCAACGCGGTCTATCGGCTCCTTGACAAGTTGGAAATTCTTTAACACTTTGATCTGAAAATATGATGTTTTTGCCTCTTCGTTTGTCCCAGAATAGTATGTCCAGTTCTGTATCTTCACTGCGCATGACAAACACAGTAGGAGATTCCACATCCCATATCGAGGCTATCTGCCGAGACTGCAACTACCTTTGCTTCGGTCTATAGAGTGTAGGTGGTAGTAGTTCTAGCATTAATGAAATTAAACTATTACTGTCACCACCACCACCACTGTCTCTGCCTTCTACCATTGTACTCTGGGTACCTCAGCGTCTGAAGATCATCTGGAGTAGTTGCCGAATTACGTCAGGATTCCCGACTACCGGCAGTCCTGTGCAGTCTCTAGAACTCAGAGGTAGGCGAACTTTTTTTTAGGATATTGCCCCAAAATAAATTTGTGTACAACGAAATTACCCACTACACTAAAAATTATTTGCTTGAAAAAAATATAACTTTCAAAATTTACCTTGCTTATTAAATAATAAATTTTGTGCAATTTTATTTAATATTTATTGAGGCTTCATTACCTCCGAGATTTTCATTTTTACTCCATTTAGGGTAATTTATCCCGGTTCCCCGATCTCTGCAGAGTGCTCGTCCAGTTTGTTTTTAAGTTTGATATATTGATTATGCTCCTGGACACCCATGTTGTGGGCAAGAGTCACTGGAGTAGAAGCACATTATAGCTCTGGAGACTGGGCTCCTGCTTTTTTAAATGTCTTTTTTTTTTTGCACTTGCTGCTTCAGTTTGCAGTCTATTCGTTATTTGTTACCCAGTTCGCAAAACTTTTTTGTTAAATTTGCATTGGTGTTAGCGCTGCATGTCGGAGGGAGCGAGCGAACTTACTTGCACGGGTGTGTACTCAAATATTTGTACTCACCTATTTATGCTTGCAGGGGTCGATTCATAGCTCCTGGCCCCGTCTCTTCACTGATTGCAACTAGATCCTCTGTCTCCCTGCTCCATGAGCTATATCAAACCTCGTCTTAAAACTGTGTATGGTTCCTGCCTCCACTGCGTCACTTCATAGGCTATTCCACTTCTGACAACTCTGTGACTGAAAAAATATTTCCTAACATCCCTTTGACTCATAGGAGTCTTCAACTTACAATTGTGACCCCTTGTTTCTGTGTCCCATCTCTGGAACATCCTGTATTTGTTCACTTTGTCAATTCCTCGCAGTAATTTATATGCTGTTATCATGTCTCCCTTGACCCTCCTGTCCTCCAGTGTCGTCAGGCCGATTTTCCTTAACCTTTCTTCGTAGGACTATCCCTATAGCTCTGGAACTATTCTTGTTGCACTTTCTTTAATTTCTCTTTGCACTTTCTTTAATTTCTTGACGTGTTTGACCAGGTGTGGATTCCAAACTGGCGCTGCATACTCCAGTATGGGCCTGATGTATATGATGTACTGAGTCTTGGAATCCTTACTGAGCTATCGGAACGCTATTCTTAGGTTTGCCAGACGCCCGTATGCTGCAGCAGTTATCTGATTGATGTGTGTCTCAGATGTGCTCGGTATTATACTAGCTCCAAGATCTTTTTCCTTGAGTGAGATTTGCAGTCTTTAGCCACCTAGACTACACTCTGTCTGCAGTCTTCTTTGTCCTTCCCTGATCCTCTTGATTTTGCATTCGGCGGGGTTAAATTCAAGGAGCCAGTTGCTGGACCAGGTTTGTTGCCTGTCCAGGTCTTTGTATTCCTGCCTGATTCTCGACCGATTTAATTCTCCTCATTAACTTCACATCATCTTGTCTTATTTCTGTCACATTGTCATAAAACTCCAGTAGGTTTGTGACACAGGATTTTCCTTCCCTGAATGCGTGCTGGTTGTCGTTTATAAGCTTGTATATTTCTATGTGCTCCACCACTCTCCTGCTGATAATCCTCTAGATGACTTTGCATACTATACACGTCAGTGACACTGGTCTGTAGTTTCATGCCTCGTGTCTGTCTCCTCTCTTAAAAATTGGGACTATATATGCCATCTTCAGCACCTCAGGTAGTTGCCCAGTTTCAATGGATGTGTTAAAGATTTTTGTTAGTGGCACACACAGCATCTCTGCTCCATCTCTATGGACTCACGGAGAGATGTCTGGTCTCACCGCCTTTGAGGTATCAAGTTTACATAGCAGCTTCTTCACCTCCTCTGTAGTGTGTATTTCATCCAACACTTGTTGGTGAACCTCCCTATTCTGAATTCCTGGAGTTCTTCCTGTCTCTACTGTAAATACTTCTTTAAATTTTATGTTGAGCTCCTCACATACTTCTTTGTAGTTTTTTGTGAGCTCCCCACCTTCCTTCCTCAGCCTGATTACCTGGTCCTTGACTGTTGTTTTCCTCCTGATGTGGCTATATTCAACAGCTTCGGGTCAGACTTGACTTTTGATGCTATGTCGTTTTCGTATTGTCACTGAGCCTCCCTTCTTATCTATGCATATTCGTTTCTGGCTCTTCGGATAATCTCTTTATTTTCCCGGGTCCTTTGTCTTCTGTACTTTTTCCATTCTCTAGCGCACTCAGTGTCTGCCTCCCTACACCTTCGTGTGAACCAAGGACTCGTTCTGGTCTTCCCATTGTTTCTGTTTTCCTTGGGAACAAACCTCTCCTCTGCCTCCTTGCATTTTGTTGTCACATAGTCCATCATTTCTTTTACTGGCGACCACCGGAGTCCCAGAAAGACTCCCCCCCCCCATCATCTCACCAAAAAAGACCTCCATCCTCACGAGTCCTTACTCTTACTACAACACTTCTTAGTGAGGCTTCCTAAAGATGTTCTCCGATAAAGCTTCTTTAATTACTTACTCTCCAGGGCACAACCTGGGGCACAACCTGGGGCACAACCTGGGGCACAACCTGGGGCACAGCCTGGGGCACAACCTGGGGCACAACCTGGGGCACAACCTGGGGGCACAACCTGGGGCACAGCCTGGGGCACAGCCTGGGGCACAGCCTGGGGCACAGCCTGGGGCACAGCCTTGGGCACAGCCTGGGGCACAGCCTAGGGCACAGCCTGGGGCACAGCCTGGGGCACAGCCTAGGGCACAGCCTGGGGCACAGCCTGGGGCACAGCCTTGGGCACAACCTGGGGCACAGCCTGGGGCACAGCCTGGGGCACAGCCTGGGGCACAGCCTGGGGCACTGATTGTTATTCCAACTTATTGCCTAAATTTGTTCGGAAACAAAATCTTAATCAAATAAGAAACAAAAGTCCAGAGGCGGTGAAAATATACCGACAAAGTTTAGGCGAAAAAAAAGACAATTCAAATTATACTCATGTTTTACGAGGGAAAATTTTCTTAGTTAAAGTGGAGTTTTATAGTTTTATCTTTGCACGCTTTTTTCTTGTTTATTTTCTTTCTCTCTCCCTCTCTATCTGTTTCTATCTCTGTCTCTGTCTCTGTCTCTATCTGTCTGTCTGTCTGTCTGTCTGTCTGTCTGTCTGTCTCTCTCTCTCTCTCTCTCTCTCTCTCTCTCTCTCTCTCTCTCTCTCTCTCTTCATTTTCCTACTTTCTCTCATTTCTACTTTTTCCCTTCTCTTCCCTCATTTTCTCATCTCCTCTTCTTACTCTTTCATTTCTTTCTCACCCTCATTTATTTTCTTTCACCCTCTACTTACATTTCTCTCTCCCTCTCTCTCGTTCTTCTCTCACTCTCTTCCCTCCACATTCTCACTCTCAAGCACTCCTCTTTCTCTTTCACACCCCTTGTCACATCCTCCCTTCCTTACACTCTCTCTTCCCTTGCTCCCTAACACACTCTTTTGTCACGCTCTCTGCTCTCCTTTCTCCCTCTCCCCAACATTCATTTTTCGCACTCTAACTCTCTTGCACTCCCCTTCTTCTCACAATCTTCCTCTCTCACATTCTCCTCTCTCTCACGCTCTACCTTCCTCTCTCAGAGACTTCCTTCTTTTTCTCTCTTTCCCGTTTCTCACCCTCTCGCTTCCTGTCATATTTAAACTCGAGCGTAATGGTGCAGGATTAAGAATCACAACTCCCACCAACTATTTTACAAGAGCAGTCATCACAATACCTCTCATTTCAAAGCCTGGCCTAAGCACTTGTTCAACTGTCTGATATATATATATATATATATATATATATATATATATATATATATATATATATATATATATATATATATATATATATATATATACATATATATATCTATATTTATATATATATATATATATATATATATATATATATATATATATATATATATATATATATATATATATATATATATATATATATATATATATATATTTTTTATTATCACACCGGCCGATTCCCACCAAGGCAGGGTGGCCCGAAAAAGAAAAACTTTCACCATCATTCACTCCATCACTGTCTTGCCAGAAGGGTGCTTTACACTACAGTTTTTAAACTGCAACATTAACACCCCTCCTTCAGAGTGCAGGCACTGTACTTCCCATCTCCAGGACTCAAGTCCGGCCTGCCGGTTTCCTTGAATCCCTTCATAAATGTTACTTTGCTCACACTCCAACAGCACGTCAAGTATTAAAAACCATTTGTCTCCATTCACTCCTATCAAACACGCTCACGCATGCCTGCTGGAAGTCCAAGCCCCTCGCACACAAAACCTCCTTTACCCCCTCCCTCCAACCCTTCCTAGGCCGACCCCTACCCCGCCTTCCTTCCACTACAGACTGATACACTCTTGAAGTCATTCTGTTTCGCCCCATTCTCTCTACATGTCCGAACCACCTCAACAACCCTTCCTCAGCCCTCTGGACAACAGTTTTGGTAATCCCGCACCTCCTCCTAACTTCCAAACTACGAATTCTCTGCATTATATTCACACCACACATTGCCCTCAGACATGACATCTCCACTGCCTCCAGCCTTCTCCTCGCTGCAACATTCATCACCCACGCTTCACACCCATATAAGAGCGTTGGTAAAACTATACTCTCATACATTCCCCTCTTTGCCTCCAAGGACAAAGTTCTTTGTCTCCACAGACTCCTAAGTGCACCACTCACTCTTTTTCCCTCATCAATTCTATGATTCACCTCATCTTTCATAGACCCATCCGCTGACACGTCCACTCCCAAATATCTGAATACGTTCACCTCCTCCATACTCTCTCCCTCCAATCTGATATTCAATCTTTCATCACCTAATCTTTTTGTTATCCTCATAACCTTACTCTTTCCTGTATTCACCTTTAATTTTCTTCTTTTGCACACCCTACCAAATTCATCCACCAATCTCTGCAACTTCTCTTCAGAATCTCCCAAGAGCACAGTGTCATCAGCAAAGAGCAGCTGTGACAACTCCCACTTTGTGTGTGATTCTTTATCTTTTAACTCCACGCCTCTTGCCAAGACCCTCGCATTTACTTCTCTTACAACCCCATCTATAAATATATTAAACAACCACGGTGACATCACACATCCTTGTCTAAGGCCTACTTTTACTGGGAAAAAAATTTCCCTCTTTCCTACATACTCTAACTTGAGCCTCACTATCCTCGTAAAAACTCTTCACTGCTTTCAGTAACCTACCTCCTACACCATACACTTGCAACATCTGCCACATTGCCCCCCTATCCACCCTGTCATATGCCTTTTCCAAATCCATAAATGCCACAAAGACCTCTTTAGCCTTATCTAAATACTGTTCACTTATATGTTTCACTGTAAACACCTGGTCCACACACCCCCTACCTTTCCTAAAGCCTCCTTGTTCATCTGCTATCCTATTCTCCGTCTTACTCTTAATTCTTTCAATTATAACTCTACCATACACTTTACCAGGTACACTCAACAGACTTATCCCCCTATAATTTTTGCACTCTCTTTTATCCCCTTTGCCTTTATACAAAGGAACTATGCATGCTCTCTGCCAATCCCTAGGTACCTTACCCTCTTCCATACATTTATTAAATAATTGCACCAACCACTCCAAAACTATATCCCCACCTGCTTTTAACATTTCTATCTTTATCCCATCAATCCCAGCTGCCTTACCCCCTTTCATTTTACCTACTGCCTCACGAACTTCCCCCACACTCACAACTGGCTCTTCCTCACTCCTACAAGATGTTATTCCTCCTTGCCCTATACACGAAATCACAGCTTCCCTATCTTCATCAACATTTAACAATTCCTCAAAATATTCCTTCCATCTTCCCAATACCTCTAACTCTCCATTTAATAACTCTCCTCTCCTGTTTTTAACTGACAAATTCATTTGTTCTCTAGGCTTTCTTAACTTGTTAATCTCACTCCAAAACTTTTTCTTATTTTCAACAAAATTTGTTGATAACATCTCACCCACTCTCTCATTTGCTCTCTTTTTACATTGCTTCACCACTCTCTTAACTTCTCTCTTTTTCTCCATATACTCTTCCCTCCTTGCATCACTTCTACTTTGTAAAAACTTCTCATATGCTAACTTTTTCTCCCTTACTACTCTCTTTACATCATCATTCCACCAATCGCTCCTCTTCCCTCCTGCACCCACTTTCCTGTAACCACAAACTTCTGCTGAACACTCTAACACTACATTTTTAAACCTACCCCATACCTCTTCGACCCCATTGCCTATGCTCTCATTAGCCCATCTATCCTCCAATAGCTGTTTATATCTTACCCTAACTGCCTCCTCTTTTAGTTTATAAACCTTCACCTCTCTCTTCCCTGATGCTTCTATTCTCCTTGTATCCCATCTACCTTTTACTCTCAGTGTAGCTACAACTAGAAAGTGATCTGATATATCTGTGGCCCCTCTATAAACATGTACATCCTGAAGTCTACTCAACAGTCTTTTATCTACCAATACATAATCCAACAAACTACTGTCATTTCGCCCTACATCATATCGTGTATACTTATTTATCCTCTTTTTCTTAAAATATGTATTACCTATAACTAAACCCCTTTCTATACAAAGTTCAATCAAAGGGCTCCCATTATCATTTACACCTGGCACCCCAAACTTACCTACCACACCCTCTATAAAAGTTTCTCCTACTTTAGCATTTAAGTCCCCTACCACAATTACTCTCTCACTTGGTTCAAAGGCTCCTATACATTCACTTAACATCTCCCAAAATCTCTCTCTCTCCTCTGCATTCCTCTCTTCTCCAGGTGCATACACGCTTATTATGACCCACTTCTCGCATCCAACCTTTACTTTAATCCACATAATTCTTGAATTTACACATTCATATTCTCTTTTCTCCTTCCATAACTGATCATTTAACATTACTGCTACCCCTTCCTTTGCTCTAACTCTCTCAGATACTCCAGATTTAATCCCATTTATTTCCCCCCACTGAAACTCTCCTACCCCCTTCAGCTTTGTTTCGCTTAGGGCCAGGACATCCAACTTCTTTTCATTCATAACATCAGCAATCATCTGTTTCTTGTCATCCGCACTACATCCACGCACATTTAAGCAACCCAGTTTTATAAAGTTTTTCTTCTTCTCTTTTTTAGTAATTGTATACAGGAGAAGGGGTTACTAGCCCATTGCTCCCGGCATTTTAGTCGCCTCATACGACACGCATGGCTTACGGAGGAAAGATTCTTTTCCACTTCCCCATGGACAATAGAAGAAATAAAAAAGAACAAGAGCTATTTAGAAAAAGGAGAAAAACCTAGATGTATGTATATATATATATGCATGTGCGTGTCTGTGAAGTGTGACCAAAGTGTAAGTAGGAGTAGCAAGATATCCCTGTTATCTTATATATATATATCTTATATATATATATATATATATATATATACATATATATATATACATATATATATACATATACATATATATATATATATATATATATATATATATGAGAAAGGTGGACGGGGTTGTACCAAGAGTGTGGTGTCCACTTAACACTGGAGTGAGTTCGTTTCGTATAGATTTTCAAACTCTGCTGGTAATCAAGTGTAATGTATGCCCAAATTCAGTGCTCTTTCTGTGTGCCGTCAGTCTTGAGGTCTCTTCTCTACCGAGTTGTAGATTTTTACTGTCGGTTCACACTGATCATCTGGTGCCTCTTGCATGACACTTCTCAGACTCAATGTTTTTGACTTGGCCTAGCAAGCAGCATTCCTTCATCCCCTGTTGTGACGATATCCAGTCTCTGCTGGTTTCTCCGTTTCCACCCGGTTTATCCAGTACCTTCTCTCCTGCATTTTGTCAGTGTCCTTGAAATTCTTCCCTAGTTCCTCACACACCTCCCCGTTCCACTCTTGTTTTCCTCTCTTCCCTTCCTCTTCTCTTCCGTCTCTTGTGAGGATTTAGTTGTTTTCGTTTTAACGTGTTTTGTTTTTATTATGCCATTCTTACATTGTTGTTCCGCCTTTCTTCTCGTCTCAACAATTCGTTTCTGGCTCTCCTGCTCGCTACATCGTTGTCAATCATCCACTGCTTACTGTAGTTCTAGTGCACGGTATGGAGTCTCATGCTTTCTTTCTCGTGCTTTCGTTCAAGGTACAATCTGCGACTGTACCTTGAACGAGTCTGTTTAGGTGCTCCATCTCTTCCATTATTCTTCCTTTTAGTTTCTCTTCCCACCGGGGCATATCAAGGAAGTCTCACATGAGCACAAAGTCTCCACTTGTGTAGCTTGGTGTGTGTGTGTGTGGGTATGTATGTATTTTCATGTGAACACACTCACGTTTACACACACACATCCACAAGCAAACGCAAAGACACACACACATCCACAAGCAAACGCAAAGATACACACACACACACACACACACACACACACACACACACACACACACACACACACACACACACACACACACACACACACACACACACACACACACACACACACACACACACACACACACACACACACACACACACACACACACACACACACACACTATATTTCAGTTAAGAGGGGAAAGAGGTGTGCTAAGACTGTTGGATTTCAGCCAGATGGAAAGGGATGAGGGTGTGAGGGAAGCTGGGGGAAGCGAACGAGAAGTATGGAGGGAATGGGAGGGAAGGGGGAAGGGAGAGAGGAATGGCGGAGAGGAAGGAGGGCCTCGAGGAGGGCATTCGACAAGCAGATCAGTATATTAGTGCTTGGCCAGGGAGGAAATGTTGGATACAGGCAGTGGGCGTGAAGGAAGGAAGGAAGGAAGGAAGGAAGGAAGGAAGGAAGGAGGAAGGGAAGGAAGGAATGATCACTGAAGCCTACACAGGATCCTTCTCCTAGTACGGGGAATTTTTCTGATGTCTGACCAATGAAAAACATGGTAAAAGTTTCTTCTGTACTCCGCAGTGCCTCGCTGCGGGTAGACTTCCTGAGTGCCTCGCTGCGGGTAGACTTCCTGAGTGCCTCGCTGCGGGTAGACTTCCTGAGTGCCTCGCTGCGGGTAGACTTCCTGAGTGCCTCGCTGAGGGTAAACTTCCTGAGTGCCTCGCTGCGGGTAGACTTCCTGAGTGCCTCGCTGAGGGTAGACTTCCTGAGTGCCTCGCTGAGGGTAGACTTCCTGAGTGCCTCGCTGCGGGTAGACTTCCTGAGTGCCTCGCTGAGGTTAGACTTCCTGAGTGCCTCGCTGAGGGTAGACTTCCTGAGTGCCTTGCTGAGTGTAGACTTCCTGAGTGCCTCGCTGCGGGTAGACTTCCTGAGTGCCTCGCTGAGGGTAGACTTCCTGAGTGCCTCGCTGAGGGTAGACTTCCTGAGTGCCTCGCTGAGGGTAGACTTCCTGAGTGCCTCGCTGCGGGTAGACTTCCTGAGTGCCTCGCTGAGGGTAGACTTCCTGAGTGCCTCGCTGAGGGTAGACTTCCTGAGTGCCTCGCTGAAGGTAGACTTCCTGAGTGCCTCGCTGTGGGTAGACTTCCTGAGTGCCTCGCTGAGGGTAGACTTCCTGAGTGCCTCGCTGAAGGTAGACTTCCTGAGTGCCTCGCTGAAGGTAGACTTCCTGAGTGCCTCGCTGCGGGTAGACTTCCTGAGTGCCTCGCTGAGTGTAGACCTCCTGAGTGCCTCGCTGAGTGTAGACTTCCTGAGTGCCTCGCTGCGGGTAGACTTCCTGAGTGCCTCGCTGAGGGTAGACTTCCTGAGTGCCTCGCTGAGGGTAGACTTCCTGAGTGCCTCGCTGAGGGTAGACTTCCTGAGTGCCTCGCTGAGGGTAGACTTCCTGAGTGCCTCGCTGAGGGTAGACTTCCTGAGTGCCTCGCTGAGGGTAGACTTCCTGAGTGCCTCGCTGAGGGTAGACTTCCTGAGTGCCTCGCTGCGGGTAGACTTCCTGAGTGCCTCGCTGAGGGTAGACTTCCTGAGTACCTCGCTGCGGGTAGACTTCCTGAGTGCCTCGCTGAGTGTAGACTTCCTGAGTGCCTCGCTGAGGGTAGACTTCCTGAGTGCCTCGCTGCGGGTAGACTTCCTGAGTGCCTCGCTGAGTGTAGACTTCCTGAGTGCCTCGCTGAGGGTAGACTTCCTGAGTGCCTCGCTGTGGGTAGACTTCCTGAGTGCCTCGCTGAGGGTAGACTTCCTGAGTGCCTCGATGAGGGTAGACTTCCTGAGTGCCTCGCTGAGGGTAGACTTCCTGAGTGCCTCGCTGAAGGTAGACTTCCTGAGTGCCTCGCTGAGGGTAGACTTCCTGAGTGCCTCGCTGAGGGTAGACTTCCTGAGTACCTCGCTGCGGGTAGACTTCCTGAGTGCCTCGCTGAGTGTAGACTTCCTGAGTGCCTCGCTGAGGGTAGACTTCCTGAGTGCTTCGCTGCGGGTAGACTTCCTGAGTGCCTCGCTGAGTGTAGACTTCCTGAGTGCCTCGCTGAGGGTAGACTTCCTGAGTGCCTCGCTGTGGGTAGACTTCCTGAGTGCCTCGCTGAGGGTAGACTTCCTGAGTGCCTCGATGAGGGTAGACTTCCTGAGTGCCTCGCTGAGGGTAGACTTCCTGAGTGCCTCGCTGAAGGTAGACTTCCTGAGTGCCTCGCTGAGGGTAGACTTCCTGAGTGCCTCGCTGTGGGTAGACTTCCTGAGTGCCTCGCTGAGTGTAGACTTCCTGAGTGCCTCGCTGCGGTTAGACTGTTGCTGAGTGCCTCGCTGAGGGTAGACTTCCTGAGTGCCTCGCTGAGGGTAGACTTCCTGAGTGCCTCGCTGAGTGTAGACTTCCTGAGTGCCTCGCTGAGTGTAGACTTCCTGAGTGCCTCACTGAGGGTAGACTTCCTGAGTGCCTCGCTGAAGGTAGACTTCCTGAGTGCCTCGCTGAGGGTAGACTTCCTGAGTGCCTCGCTGCGGGTAGACTTCCTGAGTGCCTCGCTGAGTGTAGACTTTCTGAGTGCCTCGCTGAGTGTAGACTTCCTGAGTGCCTCGCTGCGGGTAGACTTCCTGAGTGCCTCGTTGAGGGTAGACTTCCTGAGTGCCTCGCTGAAGGTAGACTTCCTGAGTGCCTCGCTGAGGGTAGACTTCCTGAGTGCCTCGCTGAGGGTAGACTTCCTGAGTGCCTCGCTGAGGGTAGACTTCCTGAGTGCCTCGCTGAGGGTAGACTTCCTGAGTGCCTCGCTGAGGGTAGACTTCCTGAGTGCCTCGCTGAGGGTAGACTTCCTGAGTGCCTCGCTGAGGGTAGACTTCCTGAGTGCCTCGCTGAGGGTAGACTTCCTGAGTGCCTCGCTGAGGGTAGACTTCCTGAGTGCCTCGCTGAGGGTAGACTTCCTGAGTGCCTCGCTGAGGGTAGACTTCCTGAGTGCCTCGCTGAGGGTAGACTTCCTGAGTGCCTCGCTGAGGGTAGACTTCCTGAGTGCCTCGCTGAGGGTAGACTTCCTGAGTGCCTCGCTGAGGGTAGACTTCCTGAGTGCCTCGCTGAGGGTAGACTTCCTGAATGCCTCGCTGAGGGTAGACTTCCTGAGTGCCTCGCTGAGGGTAGACTTCCTGAGTGCCTCGCTGAGGGTAGACTTCCTGAGTGCCTCGCTGAGGGTAGACTTCCTGAGTGCCTCGCTGCGGGTAGACTTCCTGAGTGCCTCGCTGAGTGTAGACTTCCTGAGTGCCTCGCTGAGTGTAGACTTCCTGAGTGCCTCGCTGAGGGTAGACTTCCTGAGTGCCTCGCTGAGGGTAGACTTCCTGAGTGCCTCGCTGAGTGTAGACTTCCTGAGTGCCTCGCTGAGTGTAGACTTCCTGAGTGCCTCGCTGAGTGTAGACTTCCTGAGTGCCTCGCTGAGGGTAGACTTCCTGAGTGCCTCGCTTAGGGTAGACTTCCTGAGTGCCTCGCTGAGTGTAGACTTCCTGAGTGCCTCGCTGAGTGTAGACTTCCTGAGTGCCTCGCTGAGTGTAGACTTCCTGAGTGCCTCGCTGAGGGTAGACTTCCTGAGTGCCTCGCTGAGGGTAGACTTCCTGAGTGCCTCGCTGAGTGTAGACTTCCTGAGTGCCTCGCTGAGGGTAGACTTCCTGAGTGCCTCGCTGTGGGTAGACTTCCTGAGTGCCTCGCTGAGTGTAGACTTCCTGAGTGCCTCGCTGAGTGTAGACTTCCTGAGTGCCTCGCTGAGGGTAGACTTCCTGAGTGCCTCGCTGAGGGTAGACTTCCTGAGTGCCTCACTGAGGGTAGACTTCCTGAGTGCCTCGCTGAGTGTAGACTTCCTGAGTGCCTCGCTGAGGGTAGACTTCCTGAGTGCCTCGCTGCGGGTAGACTTCCTGAGTGCCTCGCTGAGTGTAGACTTTCTGAGTGCCTCGCTGAGTGTAGACTTCCTGAGTGCCTCGCTGCGGGTAGACTTCCTGAGTGCCTCGCTGAGTGTAGACTTCCTGAGTGCCTCGCTGCGGGTAGACTTCCTGAGTGCCTCGCTGAGGGTAGACTTCCTGAGTGCCTCGCTGAGGGTAGACTTCCTGAGTGCCTCGCTGAGGGTAGACTTCCTGAGTGCCTCGCTGAGGGTAGACTTCCTGAGTGCCTCGCTGAGGGTAGACTTCCTGAGTGCCTCGCTGAGGGTAGACTTCCTGAGTGCCTCGCTGAGGGTAGACTTCCTGAGTGCCTCGCTGAGGGTAGACTTCCTGAGTGCCTCGCTGAGGGTAGACTTCCTGAGTGCCTCGCTGAGGGTAGACTTCCTGAGTGCCTCGCTGAGGGTAGACTTCCTGAGTGCCTCGCTGAGGGTAGACTTCCTGAGTGCCTCGCTGAGGGTAGACTTCCTGAGTGCCTCGCTGAGGGTAGACTTCCTGAGTGCCTCGCTGAGGGTAGACTTCCTGAGTGCCTCGCTGAGGGTAGACTTCCTGAGTGCCTCGCTGAGGGTAGACTTCCTGAGTGCCTCGCTGAGGGTAGACTTCCTGAGTGCCTCGCTGAGGGTAGACTTCCTGAGTGCCTCGCTGAGGGTAGACTTCCTGAGTGCCTCGCTGAGGGTAGACTTCCTGAGTGCCTCGCTGAGGGTAGACTTCCTGAGTGCCTCGCTGCGGGTAGACTTCCTGAGTGCCTCGCTGAGTGTAGACTTCCTGAGTGCCTCGCTGAGGGTAGACTTCCTGAGTGCCTCGCTGAGTGTAGACTTCCTGAGTGCCTCGCTGAGGGTAGACTTCCTGAGTGCCTCGCTGAGTGTAGACTTCCTGAGTGCCTCGCTGAGTGTAGACTTCCTGAGTGCCTCGCTGAGTGTAGACTTCCTGAGTGCCTCGCTGAGGGTAGACTTCCTGAGTGCCTCGCTTAGGGTAGACTTCCTGAGTGCCTCGCTGAGTGTAGACTTCCTGAGTGCCTCGCTGAGTGTAGACTTCCTGAGTGCCTCGCTGAGTGTAGACTTCCTGAGTGCCTCGCTGAGGGTAGACTTCCTGAGTGCCTCGCTGAGGGTAGACTTCCTGAGTGCCTCGCTGAGTGTAGACTTCCTGAGTGCCTCGCTGAGGGTAGACTTCCTGAGTGCCTTGCTGAGGGTAGACTTCCTGAGTGCCTCGCTGAAGGTAGACTTCCTGAGTGCCTCGCTGAAGGTAGACTTCCTGAGTGCCTCGCTGAGTGTAGACTTCCTGAGTGCCTCGCTGCGGGTAGACTTCCTGAGTGCCTCGCTGAGGGTAGACTTCCTGAGTGCCTCGCTGAGGGTAGACTTCCTGAGTGCCTCGCTGCGGGTAGACTTCCTGAGTGCCTCGCTGAGGGTAGACTTCCTGAGTGCCTCGCTGAGTGTAGACTTCCTGAGTGCCTCGCTGAGTGTAGACTTCCTGAGTGCCTCGCTGCGGGTAGACTTCCTGAGTGCCTCGCTGAGGGTAGACTTCCTGAGTGCCTCGCTGAGGGTAGACTTCCTGAGTGCCTCGCTGAGGGTAGACTTCCTGAGTGCCTCGCTGCGGGTAGACTTCCTGAGTGCCTCGCTGAGGGTAGACTTCCTGAGTGCCTCGCTGAGGGTAGACTTCCTGAGTGCCTCGCTGAAGGTAGACTTCCTGAGTGCCTCGCTGTGGGTAGACTTCCTGAGTGCCTCGCTGAGGGTAGACTTCCTGAGTGCCTCGCTGAGGGTAGACTTCCTGAGTGCCTCGCTGCGGGTAGACTTCCTGAGTGCCTCGCTGAGTGTAGACTTCCTGAGTGCCACGCTGAGGGTAGACTTCCTGAGTGCCTCGCTGTGGGTAGACTTCCTGAGTGCCTCGCTGAGGGTAGACTTCCTGAGTGCCTCGATGAGGGTAGACTTCCTGAGTGCCTCGCTGAGGGTAGACTTCCTGAGTGCCTCGCTGAAGGTAGACTTCCTGAGTGCCTCGCTGAGGGTAGACTTCCTGAGTGCCTCGCTGAGTGTAGACTTCCTGAGTGCCTCGCTGAGGGTAGACTTCCTGAGTGCCTCGCTGAGGGTAGACTTCCTGAGTGCCTCGCTGAGTGTAGACTTCCTGAGTGCCTCGCTGAGTGTAGACTTCCTGAGTGCCTCACTGAGGGTAGACTTCCTGAGTGCCTCGCTGAAGGTAGACTTCCTGAGTGCCTCGCTGAGGGTAGACTTCCTGAGTGCCTCGCTGCGGGTAGACTTCCTGAGTGCCTCGCTGAGTGTAGACTTTCTGAGTGCCTCGCTGAGTGTAGACTTCCTGAGTGCCTCGCTGCGGGTAGACTTCCTGAGTGCCTCGTTGAGGGTAGACTTCCTGAGTGCCTCGCTGAGGGTAGACTTCCTGAGTGCCTCGCTGAGGGTAGACTTCCTGAGTGCCTCGCTGAGTGTAGACTTCCTGAGTGCCTCGCTGAGGGTAGACTTCCTGAGTGCCTTGCTGAGGGTAGACTTCCTGAGTGCCTCGCTGAAGGTAGACTTCCTGAGTGCCTCGCTGAAGGTAGACTTCCTGAGTGCCTCGCTGAGTGTAGACTTCCTGAGTGCCTCGCTGCGGGTAGACTTCCTGAGTGCCTCGCTGAGGGTAGACTTCCTGAGGGCCTCGCTGAGGGTAGACTTCCTGAGTGCCTCGCTGCGGGTAGACTTCCTGAGTGCCTCGCTGAGGGTAGACTTCCTGAGTGCCTCGCTGAGTGTAGACTTCCTGAGTGCCTCGCTGAGTGTAGACTTCCTGAGTGCCTCGCTGCGGGTAGACTTCCTGAGTGCCTCGCTGAGGGTAGACTTCCTGAGTGCCTCGCTGAGGGTAGACTTCCTGAGTGCCTCGCTGAGGGTAGACTTCCTGAGTGCCTCGCTGCGGGTAGACTTCCTGAGTGCCTCGCTGAGGGTAGACTTCCTGAGTGCCTCGCTGAGGGTAGACTTCCTGAGTGCCTCGCTGAAGGTAGACTTCCTGAGTGCCTCGCTGTGGGTAGACTTCCTGAGTGCCTCGCTGAGGGTAGACTTCCTGAGTGCCTCGCTGAGGGTAGACTTCCTGAGTGCCTCGCTGCGGGTAGACTTCCTGAGTGCCTCGCTGAGTGTAGACTTCCTGAGTGCCTCGCTGAGGGTAGACTTCCTGAGTGCCTCGCTGTGGGTAGACTTCCTGAGTGCCTCGCTGAGGGTAGACTTCCTGAGTGCCTCGATGAGGGTAGACTTCCTGAGTGCCTCGCTGAGGGTAGACTTCCTGAGTGCCTCGCTGAAGGTAGACTTCCTGAGTGCCTCGCTGAGGGTAGACTTCCTGAGTGCCTCGCTGAGTGTAGACTTCCTGAGTGCCTCGCTGAGTGTAGACTTCCTGAGTGCCTCGCTGAGGGTAGACTTCCTGAGTGCCTCGCTGAGGGTAGACTTCCTGAGTGCCTCGCTGAGTGTAGACTTCCTGAGTGCCTCGCTGAGTGTAGACTTCCTGAGTGCCTCACTGAGGGTAGACTTCCTGAGTGCCTCGCTGAAGGTAGACTTCCTGAGTGCCTCGCTGAGGGTAGACTTCCTGAGTGCCTCGCTGCGGGTAGACTTCCTGAGTGCCTCGCTGAGTGTAGACTTTCTGAGTGCCTCGCTGAGTGTAGACTTCCTGAGTGCCTCGCTGCGGGTAGACTTCCTGAGTGCCTCGTTGAGGGTAGACTTCCTGAGTGCCTCGCTGAAGGTAGACTTCCTGAGTGCCTCGCTGAGGGTAGACTTCCTGAGTGCCTCGCTGAGGGTAGACTTCCTGAGTGCCTCGCTGAGGGTAGACTTCCTGAGTGCCTCGCTGAGGGTAGACTTCCTGAGTGCCTCGCTGAGGGTAGACTTCCTGAGTGCCTCGCTGAGGGTAGACTTCCTGAGTGCCTCGCTGAGGGTAGACTTCCTGAGTGCCTCGCTGAGGGTAGACTTCCTGAGTGCCTCGCTGAGGGTAGACTTCCTGAGTGCCTCGCTGAGGGTAGACTTCCTGAGTGCCTCGCTGAGGGTAGACTTCCTGAGTGCCTCGCTGAGGGTAGACTTCCTGAGTGCCTCGCTGAGGGTAGACTTCCTGAGTGCCTCGCTGAGGGTAGACTTCCTGAGTGCCTCGCTGAGGGTAGACTTCCTGAGTGCCTCGCTGAGGGTAGACTTCCTGAGTGCCTCGCTGAGGGTAGACTTCCTGAGTGCCTCGCTGAGGGTAGACTTCCTGAGTGCCTCGCTGAGGGTAGACTTCCTGAGTGCCTCGCTGCGGGTAGACTTCCTGAGTGCCTCGCTGAGTGTAGACTTCCTGAGTGCCTCGCTGAGTGCAGACTTCCTGAGTGCCTCGCTGAGGGTAGACTTCCTGAGTGCCTCGCTGCGGGTAGACTTCCTGAGTGCCTCGCTGAGTGTAGACTTCCTGAGTGCCTCGCTGAGTGTAGACTTCCTGAGTGCCTCGCTGAGTGTAGACTTCCTGAGTGCCTCGCTGAGGGTAGACTTCCTGAGTGCGTCGCTGAGGGTAGACTTCCTGAGTGCCTCGCTGAGTGTAGACTTCCTGAGTGCCTCGCTGAGTGTAGACTTCCTGAGTGCCTCGCTGAGTGTAGACTTCCTGAGTGCCTCGCTGAGGGTAGACTTCCTGAGTGCCTCGCTGAGGGTAGACTTCCTGAGTGCCTCGCTGAGTGTAGACTTCCTGAGTGCCTCGCTGAGGGTAGACTTCCTGAGTGCCTTGCTGAGGGTAGACTTCCTGAGTGCCTCGCTGAAGGTAGACTTCCTGAGTGCCTCGCTGAAGGTAGACTTCCTGAGTGCCTCGCTGAGGGTAGACTTCCTGAGTGCCTCGCTGAGGGTAGACTTCCTGAGTGCCTCGCTGCGGGTAGACTTCCTGAGTGCCTCGCTGAGGGTAGACTTCCTGAGTGCCTCGCTGAGGGTAGACTTCCTGAGTGCCTCGCTGAGGTTAGACTTCCTGAGTGCCTCGCTGAGGGTAGACTTCCTGAGTGCCTCGCTGCGGGTGGACTTCCTGAGTGCCTCGCTGAGGGTAGACTTCCTGAGTGCCTCGCTGCGGGTAGACTTCCTGAGTGCCTCGCTGAGGGTAGACTTCCTGAGTGCCTCGCTGCGGGTAGACTTCCTGAGTGCCTCGCTGAGGGTAGACTTCCTGAGTGCCTCGCTGAGGGTAGACTTCCTGAGTGCCTTGCTGAGGGTAGACTTCCTGAGTGCCTTGCTGAGGGTAGACTTCCTGAGTGCCTCGCTGCGGGTAGACTTCCTGAGTGCCTCGCTGCGGGTAGACTTCCTGAGTGCCTCGCTGCGGGTAGACTTCCTGAGTGCCTCGCTGCGGGTAGACTTCCTGAGTGCCTCGCTGATTGTAGACTTCCTGAGTGCCTCGCTGAGGGTAGACTTCCTGAGTGCCTCGCTGAGGGTAGACTTCCTGAGTGCCTCGCTGCGGGTAGACTTCCTGAGTGCCTCGCTGCGGGTAGACTTCCTGAGTGCCTCGCTGAGGGTAGACTTCCTGAGTGCCTCGCTGCGGGTAGACTTCCTGAGTGCCTCGCTGCGGGTAGACTTCCTGAGTGCCTCGCTGAGGGTAGACTTCCTGAGTGCCTCGCTGCGGGTAGACTTCCTGAGTGCCTCGCTGCGGGTAGACTTCCTGAGTGCCTCGCTGAGGGTAGACTTCCTGAGTGCCTCGCTGCGGGTAGACTTCCTGAGTGCCTCGCTGCGGGTAGACTTCCTGAGTGCCTCGCTGAGGGTAGACTTCCTGAGTGCTTCGCTGAGGGTAGACTTCCTGAGTGCCTCGCTGAGGGTAGACTTCCTGAGTGCCTTGCTGAGGGTAGACTTCCTGAGTGCCTCGCTGCGGTTAGACTGTTGCTGAGTGCCTACCTGAGAAGTGACTGTTGCTGAGTGCCTCGCTGAGGAGTGACTGTTGCTGAGTGCCTCGCTGAGCTGTGACTGTTGCTGAGTGCCTCGCTGAGCTGTGACTGTTGCTGAGTGCCTCGCTGAGCTGTGACTGTTGCTGAGTGCCTCGCTGAGGAGTGACTGTTGCTGAGTGCCTCGCTGAGGAGTGACTGTTGCTGAGTGCCTCGCTGAGCTGTGACTGTTGCTGAGTGCCTCGCTGAGGAGTGACTGTTGCTGAGTGCCTCGCTGAGGAGTGACTGTTGCTGAGTGCCTCGCTGAGCTGTGACTGTTGCTGAGTGCCTCGCTGAGCTGTGACTGTTGCTGAGTGCCTCGCTGAGCTGTGACTGTTGCTGAGTGCCTCGCTGAGGAGTGACTGTTGCTGAGTGCCTCGCTGAGCTGTGTCTGTTGCTGAGTGCCTCGCTGAGCTGTGACTGTTGCTGAGTGCCTCGCTGAGCTGTGACTGTTGCTGAGTGCCTCGCTGAGCTGTGACTGTTGCTGAGTGCCTCGCTGAGCTGTGACTGTTGCTGAGTGCCTCGCTGAGCTGTGACTGTTGCTGAGTGCCTCGCTGAGCTGTGACTGTTGCTGAGTGCCTCTCTGAGATGTGACTGTTGCTGAGTGCCTCGCTGAGATGTGACTGTTGCTGAGTGCCTCGCTGAGCTGTGACTGTTGCTGAGTGCCTCGCTGAGATGTGACTGTTGCTGTGTGCCTCGCTGAGCTGTGACTGTTGCTGAGTGCCTCGCTGAGCTGTGACTGTTGCTGAGTGCCTCGCTGAGCTGTGACTGTTGCTGAGTGCCTCGCTGAGCTGTGACTGTTGCTGTGTGCCTCGCTGAGGAGTGACTGTTGCTGAGTGCCTCGCTGAGATGTGACTGTTGCTGAGTGCCTCGCTGAGATGTGACTGTTGCTGAGTGCCTCGCTGAGCTGTGACTGTTGCTGAGTGCCTCGCTGAGATGTGACTGTTGCTGAGTGCCTCGCTGAGCTGTGACTGTTGCTGAGTGCCTCGCTGAGCTGTGACTGTTGCTGAGTGCCTCGCTGAGCTGTGACTGTTGCTGAGTGCCTCGCTGAGATGTGACTGTTGCTGAGTGCCTCGCTGAGATGTGACTGTTGCTGAGTGCCTCGCTGAGATGTGACTGTTGCTGAGTGCCTCGCTGAGCTGTGACTGTTGCTGACTGCCTCGCTCAGGAGTGACTGTTGCTGAGTGCCTCGCTGAGCTGTGACTGTTGCTGAGTGCCTCGCTGAGCTGTGACTGTTGCTGAGTGCCTCGCTGAGATGTAACTGTTGCTGAGTGCCTCGCTGAGGAGTGACTGTTGCTGAGTGCCTCGCTGAGATGTGACTGTTGCTGAGTGCCTCGCTGAGGAGTGACTGTTGCTGAGTGCCTCGCTGAGGAGTGACTGTTGCTGAGTGCCTCGCTGAGGAGTGACTGTTGCTGAGTGCCTCTCTGAGCTGTGACTGTCGCTGAGTGCCTCGCTGAGATGTGACTGTTGCTGAGTGCCTCGCTGAGGAGTGACTGTTGCTGAGTGCCTCGCTGAGCTGTGACTGTTGCTGAGTGCCTCGCTGAGATGTGACTGTTGCTGAGTGCCTCGCTGAGATGTGACTGTTGCTGAGCGCCTCGCTGAGATGTGACTGTTGCTGAGTGCCTCGCTGAGATGTGACTGTTGCTGAGTGCCTCGCTGAGCTGTGACTGTTGCTGAGTGCCTCGCTGAGCTGTGACTGTTGCTGAGTGCCTCGCTGAGCTGTGACTGTTGCTGAGTGCCTCGCTGAGCTGTGACTGTTGCTGAGTGCCTCGCTGAGCTGTGACTGTTGCTGAGTGCCTCGCTGAGCTGTGACTGTTGCTGAGTGCCTCGCTGAGCTGTGACTGTTGCTGAGTGCCTCGCTGAGCTGCGACTGTTGCTGAGTGCCTCGCTGAGATGTGACTGTTGCTGAGTGCCTCGCTGAGATGTGACTGTTGCTGAGTGCCTCGCTGAGCTGTGACTGTTGCTGAGTGCCTCGCTGAGCTGTGACTGTTGCTGAGTGCCTCGCTGAGCTGTGACTGTTGCTGAGTGCCTCGCTGAGCTGTGACTGTTGCTGAGTGCCTCGCTGAGCTGTGACTGTTGCTGAGTGCCTCGCTGAGATGTGACTGTTGCTGAGTGCCTCGCTGAGCTGTGACTGTTGCTGAGTGCCTCGCTGAGCTGTGACTGTTGCTGAGTGCCTCGCTGAGCTGCGACTGTTGCTGAGTGCCTCGCTGAGCTGTGACTGTTGCTGAGTGCCTCGCTGAGCTGTGACTGTTGCTGAGTGCCTCGCTGAGCTGTGACTGTTGCTGAGTGCCTCGCTGAGCTGTGACTGTTGCTGAGTGCCTCGCTGAGATGTGACTGTTGCTGAGTGCCTCGCTGAGCTGTGACTGTTGCTGAGTGCCTCGCTGAGCTGTGACTGTTGCTGAGTGCCTCGCTGAGCTGTGACTGTTGCTGAGTGCCTCGCTGAGCTGTGACTGTTGCTGAGTGCCTCGCTGAGCTGTGACTGTTGCTGACTGCCTCGCTGAGCTGTGACTGTTGCTGACTGCCTCGCTGAGCTGTGACTGTTGCTGAGTGCCTCGCTGAGCTGTGACTGTTGCTGAGTGCCTCGCTGAGCTGTGACTGTTGCTGAGTGCCTCGCTGAGCTGTGACTGTTGCTGAGTGCCTCGCTGAAGGGTGACGCCAGTTCCTATAACATACTTCCCACTCTGTCATAATCTAGCGAGACTCAGTGTCTGCCAATAATCCTGAAGGTTAGTAATGAAATGCAAACAAGACACCAAATATAACGGACATATTTCCTTGGCCCCGTAGCGATTAAACTGCTGGTGTGGGTAGGGTGAGTCTCCTCGGACCGTTTCTCCCCTTTCCCGAGGTGAGTCAGGCAGTTGAGTCATTTTTCTTCATGGATCTGATACTTGATTCAGTGACCTTCTTGTGGCTTCCATGTCCTAAGACGAGGTTTATATTGATGCGGTCATAGTCAAGGGCATCACGGGCATCTGCGTAAACGATAAAAAATATGAATTAAGTATTTTTTACCCTGTGATTCCATTGTGTTATGAGGCTCGAGCGCCAGACCGTCGTGAAAACTGTCTCTTCATAGTACTTCTCATAACCTCAAGATAAGTTGTATTGAATAACTGTTAGTGAACTAACACAGGAATAGATAAGGGGAATAGAACAGCGGCCCTGGCATGCAGCAGACCCAACCTTGTAGCACTGAGCCATGAAGCCAATATTTCCTATATTTCCATATTTTTGGAACATTCTGCGTTTCCTTCATGGATATAACACATGGAAATTGATAAGTTCCGTGTTGCCGACTCCCGTAACCATCATGATGCTTCTCATGTGTCAGCATCTAAAGCTGTTCTTGGAAGGCTACCCCTCTTCTTCCTCGAGTCAAACCTGATTGCCTCCTGTACCCTCAGGACCCTTTTGGATAAGTCAAAGTTCGGTATAATGAAGGAACTCGACCGATTGGATGTGCAACTCACACCAATGTCACCTCATAAGTTTCACCAGGAAACTCTCCTCATTATGCCTCAGAGAAACACTAGACAACACAGACTATTGTATTCTGTGTGTGTGTGTGTGTGTGTGTGTGTGTGTGTGTGTGTGTGTGTGTGTCCCAGCATGGGGTAGTGACTGCAGGTAGTTCACCAAGGAAAGTCATGGGCCGCCTCACCAGCGAGGGGCTGGACACTTCTTCCCCAGTGACTGTATCACCTGCCAGGGCTAAGAGCTCTGAATCACCCAGTGGGAACGACACATTTCACACTAATCTTACATACTGGGATTTTGGCCTCCACTTCCATCTCTTCTGTGTGTATCGTCGAAGCATCACTGAGGAGAGCTGATCTGAAATTGGCGGTCACATCCAGGGCGATCTGCAGATACTGGCCAGGATCCGCCTGCCAAATTGTGCGTCCATTCTCTGTTGAAATCCAAGATGAAGCCTCGGATTTTCTTGACGGAGGTCCTTGCTTCCCTCCGCCCATACTGCTGTTATTTTCTGTCACTGTCTGTCTATTTGTCTCTGTCTGTCTATCTATCTATCTATCCTATCTGTCTGACGATCGATCTATTTATCTCTCTATCTATATATCTACTTATCTATTTATTTATCATAGTATCTACCTTTACACACACACACACACACACACACACACACACACACACACACACACACACACTGTACACTGTGTATGTTAGGCCCATACTGGAGTATGCAGCACCAGTCTGGAACCCACACCTGGTCAAGCACGTCAAGAAGTTAGAGAAAGTACAAAGGTTTGCAACAAGGCTAGTCCCAGAGCTCAGGGGAATGTCGTACGAGGAAAGGTTGAGGGAATTCGGACTGACGACACTGGAGGACAGAAGGGTCAGGGGAGACATGATAACGACATACAAGATACTGCGGGGAATAGGCAAGGTGGATAGAGACAGAATATTCCAGAGAGGGGACACAGAAACAAGGAGTCACAATTGGAAGCTGAAGACTCAGACGAGTCACAGGGACGTTAGGAAGTATTTCTTCAGTCATAGACTCGTCAGGAAGTGGAATAGCCTAGCAAGTGAAGTAGTGGAGGCAGGAACCATACATAGTTTTAAGAAGAGGTATGACAAAGCTCAGGAAGCAGAGTGGGAGAGGACCTAGTAGCGATCAGTGAAGAGGCGGGGCCAGGAGCTGAGTATCGACCCCTGCAACCACAATTAGGTGAGTACAATTAGGTAAGTACACACACACACACATACACATACACACACACACACACACACACACACACACACACACATATATATATATATATATATATATATATATATATATATATATATATATATATATATATATATATATATATATATATATATATATATATATATATAAATATATATATATATGTCGTGCCGAATATGTAAAACTGGTTAATTAGCAAGAACTCATTTAAAATTAAGTCCTTTCTAAAATTTTCTCTTATACGTTTAAAGATATATTTTTTCATTAATGTTAATGTAAAAAAATTTAATTTTGCACCAAAAGAATCTTAGAAAACTTACCTAACCTTATTATAACAAGAACAATTTATTTTAGCCTAACCCAACTAAATATATTTTAGATTTGTTTACAGTAATTTAATACTAAACAAACACAGTGAAATATATTTTTTTCGTTAGGTTCAGAATGATTTTGGCGAAATCATTGCATACACAAATTTTCACTTGTCCTGTATGGCAAGATGAGCGTTGCTATTTAAGCCAAGATAGCAAATTCTGCCTATTCGGCACGATATATATATATATATATATATATATATATATATATATATATATATATATATATATATATATATATATATATATATATATATATATATATATATATATATATATATATATATTAGATTCTTGGCCTGTGTAATTTGTTTTTATTTTCTGAAGACCACTCGTTCGTGGATGCATTTATATGTAAACTACTCGTGTAACTGGTACTTAACAGAATTCTTGGCTTCATATCAAGAAGCATAAATAACAGAAGTCCTCAGGTTGTTCTTCAACTCTATATATCCTTGGTTAGGCCTCATTTAGACTATGCTGCTCAGTTCTGGTCACCGTATTACAGAATGGATATAAATGCTCTGGAAAACGTATAAAGGAGGATAACAAAGTTGATCCCATGTATCAGAAATCTTCCCTATGAGGATAGACTGAGGGCCCTGAATCTGCACTCTCTAGAAAGGCGTAGAATTAGGGGGGATATGATTGAGGTGTATAAATGGAAAACAGGAATAAATAAAGAGGATGTAAATAACGCGGTAAAAAATTTCCATCCGAGACAGGACTGGCAGCAATGGTTTCAAGTTTGAAAAGTTCAGATTCAGGAAAGATATAGGAAAGTACTGGTTTGGTAATAGAGTTGTGGATGAGTGGAACAAACTCTCCAGTACCGTCATTGAAGCTAAAACGTTGTGTAGTTTTAAAAATAGGTTAAATACACGAGTGGGTGTGGGTGGGTGTGAGTTGGACCTGACAAGCTTGTACTAGTAAGTCTGATGCCGCGCTCCTTCCTTAAGTAAATGTGACCTGGACCTGACTAGGTTGGGCCAGTGGTATACGCCGGGAGGTAACTTGGACCTGCCTCGCATGGGCCAGTACACCTGCAATGTGCCTTCTTTCTTATGTTCTTATGTTCTTACTTCACATGAGAGAAGAATTAAATTAATCCTGTATCTGCCCCAGCCATATATATGTCTGCATCAGGAGTAATATGTCCAGTGCTACTGGGCACCTCATGTATGTGACATTGATGGTTAAATGGTTTAGGGTGTTTGGAAATTTTGGCGTGCTACTAGGGTGGAGTGTTAACATATCGAAGATTCGATTCCCGTCAGTGAAGTTTATTTACTTTAAACCAGACACACACACACACACACACACACACACACACACACCCACACACACACACACATATATATATATATATATATATATATATATATATATATATATATATATATATATATATATATATATATATATATATATATATATATATATATATATATATATATATATATATATATATATATATATATATATATATATATATATATATATATATATATATATATATATATATATATATATATATATATATATATATATATATTAAAATCTCTCTCGTTTCCCATCTACTCCTCCCTTTCCTTGTCCATTTTCTCCATCATTATCCCTCCATCCCTTACATGGTCGTAACGTTTTAACCTCTCTGGTCCTCCACCAGTGTCTGAGTCACTCTACATAACCCTCCACCAAATTACTCTCTCTGAGAAAGGAGAAAAAGGAAGATGACGATGAGAAAGACCGGATAAAACGAGGGGGAAGAACAGGAAAAGAAGGAGGATGAGGAGGAAGAAGTGGAGAAACGGAGGAAGGAGAAAATAAGTATATTTAGGATTACTTAGTAATACACGTGTTTAAACAGGACAATTTAAGATGAGTATGAAAAAAAAACATTAAAAACGTATCTGCCCTTGAGTGTTTAGCGCAGGGTAAGTGGGCTTGTTAGTGGACGCTGATGTACTTCCAGTTGACAGAAGGAAGAGTCAGCATAAACCAGAAGCTGTGGATCAGTGCTGATCTTGGTCATTTAAAAAATAAATTACTCGAAACTAATGACAGCAATTTTAGATTTTATTTTCTACTGTGTGATTGTTAGTGTAGTTTGAGGTATAATGTCTGTCTTCTTCACTTTGTGACTCTGGTCAGTGGATGAATGGAGAGTCAGTTTGGATGGAACACTTAGCATGATACCCTTTGCCAGGCGCAGCGAATAATGGAAGCTTTCTACTCCGTACTCAGATTGTGAGCAGAAGGCGAAGAAGTCAGGTGACTTAGAGAGGGTTTAACGCTTCCCAGTGAATATAACGATGATTCTTGGTGACTCAGCACAGAGTTGGACTAGTTTGGTGGTGCTCCCGCACTGTTCACATACCAGTCTCCAGCACTTGTTTCTCTGAAGCTTCCTAAGAACTTTGATGCGCCAGAAATACCGTACTGCAACCCTGGACACATCACTTGAGTTGACCTGTTCCGTACAGGTCTCATGCACGTGGAACATCAAGTTGATAACAACTAGATTTGTCAGACATTCCTTGTTACCACTTAGTGAGTCTTTCTCTGGTTCTCCTCTCTCTGTCTCCCCCGTTTCTCCCCCTCCTATATCTTCCACTCCCTTCTTTCCCCTCCCATCTTTCCCCTCCTCCCTCTCGGCTAAAATTATGAGAAGATTTTAGCTTTCATCAAATTTTACTGTGACTTACAGTCTATGACTCTGAACGAAATATGGTTTGGACTGTGACTAATGGACTCGAAATTGCTTTCATTGTTCCATTTTTTAATATAATGTCAGTACATTAGGAAAGATAGCAGAAAATTGGTATTGATAGTAGCTAAGTGCTGGAATAGTCGACAATTAGTGATGGCAGCGAATTAATAATGATGTTAAAATTTTTTTTTGTGTTTAAAGCACAAAATAACCAAACAGTTCGAGTGTGTTATCCATCATGCAAATCCCCACTCACTTTGACCCCCATCCCTCTGACTCTGACCCCCCATCCCTCTCATTCTGACCCCTCTCTCTCTCTCTCTCTCACTCTGATCCCCTCCCTCTGACTCTGACACCCATCCCTCTCACTCTGACCCCCCTCTCTCTCTCACTCTGATCCTCTCCCTCTCACTGACCCCTTCCCTCTCTGACCCCCTTCCCTCTCACTCTACCCTCTTCTACCACTTCTCTTTCCCTCCTGTATCTCCAATTTTCCTACTTCTTCCTTAGTCTTAAGGTTTTGCCTTATTCCATACCTTCTACTCCCTTCTCCTTTCCCTTGTACACTCTACGGCCCTCTCCCTCCTACTCCAATCTTCTCTCGCGTCTTCTCTCCCTCAAACTCACCCCCTTCCCTTCCCACATATAATGTTCTGTCGTAAAACGAACGTTTCTTCACAGCCATGATATTTGAGTCGGTGTTTGGTAAAAATCTTCACGCTCAGTGTCAGCGAGAACCTTACCCAGTGTGTGAGACGTATTTTTGAGTAGGTAGGAGCCGCTGCTGGGAGAGACGTTGCTGGGGAAGTCATCTGGTGGAGGCAAGAGAAACTGAGAGATTGAATAAAAATCTCTATGCTAGGTGTTGTTAAAGGTCAGTAAGATAAAGTTACGTCACCTAGGGCAGGAACACTCAAATAGGGAGTTTGATATTGTAAACAGATATTTCAGCAGAGTCTGGAAAGGTTCGTTTGTTTACGTTTTCACTCACAAGTAAGACATGCATATTTTTCCGAGAGGAAGGAGGGCGTGGGGAGAGGTAGTAAGTTACATGTATATATATATCTATATATATATATATATATATATATATATATATATATATATATATATATATATATATATAAATATTTCGCCTGCTCTTGCGAATTCCTTGCATAGTTAATATCTCTAGTAAAGCTGATGCATGCAGGGGATGAGATGAAAAGCAGTAAGCCTTCTCCCTGAAAGCTGGCTGCCTTGGATCAAAGTCTAGCGCAAGCTGGACTCCAAGGTATTGGTCCAGTGTGGGTAGATTGGTAAAGCACTGCGTACCTTGTTCCAAGGTGCGTAGGTTCGAGTCTCCTTCAGCCAGAGATCAGTGTTTGTGTATATTTCGCCTGCTCTTGCGAATTCCTTTGCATATATATATATATATATATATATATATATATATATATATATATATATATATATATATATATATATATATATAATAAATGTTAGATATATATATATATATGTTATATATATATATATATATATATATATATATATATATATATATATATATAATAAATGTTAGATATATATATATATATATATATATATATATATATATATATATATATATGTTAGATACATATATATGTTATATATATATATATATATATATATATATATATATATATATATATATATATATATATATATATATATATATATATATATATATATATATATATATATATATATATATATATATATAATAATAATAATAAATGTTCTTGAATTTCAAGCCTCTTAGTAAAAACAAGTAATAAACTGGAAGAGGGTGGTAGGAGAGAGAGGAAACAGAGTATCTCAGGGACAGGGAAAAGAACACGTTCAAAAACAAAACATGAACAATACAGACCTGGGTACAACCATTACCTCTACACCTCTCTGAAGAGCAACAGACATTCACGGGCGGTACACCTCTCATACACAACACTAGTGAGTGTAACGGTAGGCAATGATGGAATTTCCTAGGGATGAAAAGTATAACGTGTCATTGACTGGAAACAGGACAGCCTATACGATTCACATGGCTGTGAGAAAGCCTTTCTTGTTTGTAAGAGTTGTAATATAGAACAGTGGAAATGGATTTTTTTTCAGGCTGACTTTTCCACCTATTCGTCTCTCCACCAATTCTGTTTTTTTCCCCTTACATATTTTACAGCTTTCTGTCTAAACTCCACAGCTATCACAGCTTGTACTGTTAACATAATAACTTTCGTCTCCCAACTCTACCTCGCCTCACAATAAGTCTCTGGAATCTTATGCACAAATGATAATGCGATCATAGAAAAAGGCAAACAAGTTAAAAAAGAAAAAAAACTGAAATACGAGAACTCATCTTGTTTACTGCCTCAGTACACTGCGTATATGGCTTGTTTACCGCCTCGTTACACTGCATATTTAGCTTGTTTACCGCCTCAGTACACTGCCTACATGACTTTTCTGCCTCAGTACACTGCTTACATGGCTTGTTTACTGCTTCAGTACATTGCCTATTGTTTACCGTCTCAGTTCTCTAAAGTAGTAAAAGTAGGCAGTATAATGCCTAGCAGTCAGCGCAGGTGGGCGCCTTCTATTTAGCTAAATCCCTGACCCACACTGTACTAGTGTACACTGTACTAGTGTACACTGTACTAGTGTACACTGTACTAGTGTACACTGTACTAGTGTACACAGTACTAGTGTACACTGTACTAGTGTACACTGTACTAGTGTACACTGTACTAGTGTACTACAGAAACAGTAACTCGTGCAGAGCCAGTAGACACTTTAGCACAAATGGCCAGTAGTTTTGCAGATCCCAGCTACTGACATCACAGTCCACCCTCCTCTACGCTACAGTGACCTCAACCTGCAGAGATCTTACCTGCTCACACAGTATCCTTCCATAAGTGTAAATGCGTGTTATAAAGTTCAACACTGAGTAAAACGTTGCCATAATAAAACCTTACTCTGCACCATGTGTTTGTTCATTAATACTGTCAGCAGGAAGCTTTTGTATTCACTTTGTGAGAAAAGTGACTACAGCAAAGTGATTCAAACTGTTGCACAGTCATGTGACATTTTTTAGCTGAAGCCAAGTGATCAGGCCGAAAAAATAAGGTCCTACTAATGGATAAAAATGAGAAGTTTTAATTAGTAAGCGAGGCCAATCACTGGAAGTGCGTGGAATGAATCTAAAGCACATGCTACTGTAGCAAAGTGTAGTAACAGAAGAAATGAGAGAGGATGTGGGAGTATTGGACTGGAAAAAAAACTACGTGACAGGCCAGGATATCACTGGACTCTGAAGGAAGGGACTGATACCTTAAGCCACTACCTGGAGTTTACCTGGAGGTTATTCCGGGGATCAACGCCCCTGTGGCCCGGTCCATGACCAGGCCTCCCGGTGGATCAGGGCCTGATCAACTAGAGAACAATTACACCACACAAATAGGGATAGAAGAGATGAGACAGTTACAGCAAATATGATACTGTTATATAAAAAGAAGAGACAGAAATATCAAAATACAAAGCGGTACACGTGATATATACACATCATGATTGCAAAATTTAATGGGAGCCCTTTGATTGAACTTTGTATAGAAAGGGGTTTAGTTATAGGTAATACATATTTTAAGAAAAAGAGGATAAATAAGTATACACGATATGATGTCGGCGAAATGACAGTAGTTTGTTGGATTATGTATTGGTAGATAAAAGACTGTTGAGTAGACTTCAGGATGTACATGTTTATAGAGGGGCCACAGATATATCAGATCACTTTCTAGTTGTAGCTACACTGAGAGTAAAAGGTAGATGGGATACAAGGAGAATAGAAGCATCAGGGAAGAGAGAGGTGAAGGTTTATAAACTAAAAGAGGAGGCAGTTAGGGTAAGATATAAACAGCTATTGGAGGATAGATGGGCTAATGAGAGCATAGGCAATGGGGTCGAAGAGGTATGGGGTAGGTTTAAAAATGTAGTGTTAGAGTGTTCAGCAGGAGTTTGTGGTTACAGGAAAGTGGGTGCAGGAGGGAAGAGGAGCGATTGGTGGAATGATGATGTAAAGAGAGTAGTAAGGGAGAAAAAGTTAGCATATGAGAAGTTTTTACAAAGTAGAAGTGATGCAAGGAGGGAAGAGTATATGGAGAAAAAGAGAGAAGTTAAGAGAGTGGTGAAGCAATGTAAAAAGAGAGCAAATGAGAGAGTGGGTGAGATGTTATCAACAAATTTTGTTGAAAATAAGAAAAAGTTTTGGAGTGAGATTAACAAGTTAAGAAAGCCTAGAGAACAAATGGATTTGTCAGTTAAAAATAGGAGAGGAGAGTTATTAAATGGAGAGTTAGAGGTATTGGGAAGATGGAAGGAATATTTTGAGGAATTGTTAAATGTTGATGAAGATAGGGAAGCTGTGATTTCGTGTATAGGGCAAGGAGGAATAACATCTTGTAGGAGTGAGGAAGAGCCAGTTGTGAGTGTGGGGGAAGTTCGTGAGGCAGTAGGTAAAATGAAAGGGGGTAAGGCAGCCGGGATTGATGGGATAAAGATAGAAATGTTAAAAGCAGGTGGGGATATAGTTTTGGAGTGGTTGGTGCAATTATTTAATAAATGTATGGAAGAGGGTAAGGTACCTAGGGATTGGCAGAGAGCATGCATAGTTCCTTTGTATAAAGGCAAAGGGGATAAAAGAGAGTGCAAAAATTATAGGGGGATAAGTCTGTTGAGTGTACCTGGTAAAGTGTATGGTAGAGTTATAATTGAAAGAATTAAGAGTAAGACGGAGAATAGGATAGCAGATGAACAAGGAGGCTTTAGGAAAGGTAGGGGGTGTGTGGACCAGGTGTTTACAGTGAAACATATAAGTGAACAGTATTTAGATAAGGCTAAAGAGGTCTTTGTGGCATTTATGGATTTGGAAAAGGCGTATGACAGGGTGGATAGGGGGGCAATGTGGCAGATGTTGCAAGTGTATGGTGTAGGAGGTAGGTTACTGAAAGCAGTGAAGAGTTTTTACGAGGATAGTGAGGCTCAAGTTAGAGTATGTAGGAAAGAGGGAAATTTTTTCCCAGTAAAAGTAGGCCTTAGACAAGGATGTGTGATGTCACCGTGGTTGTTTAATATATTTATAGATGGGGTTGTAAGAGAAGTAAATGCGAGGGTCTTGGCAAGAGGCGTGGAGTTAAAAGATAAAGAATCACACACAAAGTGGGAGTTGTCACAGCTGCTCTTTGCTGATGACACTGTGCTCTTGGGAGATTCTGAAGAGAAGTTGCAGAGATTGGTGGATGAATTTGGTAGGGTGTGCAAAAGAAGAAAATTAAAGGTGAATACAGGAAAGAGTAAGGTTATGAGGATAACAAAAAGATTAGGTGATGAAAGATTGAATATCAGATTGGAGGGAGAGAGTATGGAGGAGGTGAACGTATTCAGATATTTGGGAGTGGACGTGTCAGCGGATGGGTCTATGAAAGATGAGGTGAATCATAGAATTGATGAGGGAAAAAGAGTGAGTGGTGCACTTAGGAGTCTGTGGAAACAAAGAACTTTGTCCTTGGAGGCAAAGAGGGGAATGTATGAGAGTATAGTTTTACCAACGCTCTTATATGGGTGTGAAGCGTGGGTGATGAATGTTGCAGCGAGGAGAAGGCTGGAGGCAGTGGAGATGTCATGTCTGAGGGCAATGTGTGGTGTGAATGTAATGCAGAGAATTCGTAGTTTGGAAGTTAGGAGGAGGTGCGGGATTACCAAAACTGTTGTCCAGAGGGCTGAGGAAGGGTTGTTGAGGTGGTTCGGACATGTAGAGAGAATGGAGCGAAACAGAATGACTTCAAGAGTGTATCAGTCTGTAGTGGAAGGAAGGCGGGGTAGGGGTCGGCCTAGGAAGGGTTGGAGGGAGGGGGTAAAGGAGGTTTTGTGTGCGAGGGGCTTGGACTTCCAGCAGGCATGCGTGAGCGTGTTTGATAGGAGTGAATGGAGACAAATGGTTTTTAATACTTGACGTGCTGTTGGAGTGTGAGCAAAGTAACATTTATGAAGGGATTCAGGGAAACCGGCAGGCCGGACTTGAGTCCTGGAGATGGGAAGTACAGTGCCTGCACTCTGAAGGAGGGGTGTTAATGTTGCAGTTTAAAAACTGTAGTGTAAAGCACCCTTCTGGCAAGACAGTGATGGAGTGAATGATGGTGAAAGTTTTTCTTTTTCGGGCCACCCTGCCTTGGTGGGAATCGGCCGGTGTGATAATAAAAAATAATAAACTTTGAAGCATCAATCTGATCACAGAATGTCAGTTCCCTTTGAGAGTAATGCAATCACGACTCGGTAAAACAATATTTATGTGTCCAAGAATGGTATATAATACCGACAAGATGAAATTAAGATACAGGTGCAACATCTGGGTATCTTTATTGTAGACGTTTCGCCATCCAGTGGCTTTATCAATACAAGTTATGTCCTAGAATTTGTATCGATAAAGCCACTGGATGGCGAAACGTCTACAATCAAGATACCCAGATGTTGCACCTGTGTCTTAATTTCAACATTTATATGAGCACTTACATGGGTATTTAATAAAATGGCACAGTGATATTTAGCAGAATGCCAGAAAGGCATTTAATATGATACAAAGATTACAGTATATTATGTAATCAAGCAACAATACATTTCAGGCGTCACCATGGATGAGATAAGAAATTTTGACTGTAGTATGGTAAAAGACACATTCTTCAATAAAGTTGTGTGCATAATACAATAAATGTGATAAAAGTAGGGTATATGAATATAAATAATGCAAATAAAGATTTAGCTTATACAAAATTGTTGTAATGTAAACGTGTCAGCACTGTTTTAATTTTTGTGAGAAGAAAGTGAACCGTGGTTGTGGAATTTTAATAGCTGATGACCTTTTGAAATTGGGGTCATTGTCAGTAATTTGACGGTCATGAGCTTAACAGACTTTGTTGCTGAGAGAGACACCTCGGCTTGAAGTGTTGCTGCCTTCATTGTGGCAGCTTTGGTGGCAGTTTTGGCAGCAGCTTTAGTGGCAGCTTTAGTTATCTGAATTCCACTCTAGGGTTGGTGACTTTCAGGCTCCGGAAGTGGATGCTTGGAGGCCATGATGATGCTGTCCCGGAACACCAGATGAAGAGGAACTTGTCAAGATGATGTCAGTGAGTGCTGAGTTGGAAGAATGTCGAGTGACTTCTCCTTACCTCATCTCCTCCTCCTCCTCCTCCTCCTCCTCCTCCTCATCTTATCGCTTTCTTCACCTCCTCCTCCTCTAATTATTTCATCTTTTCCTTATTTGATGCTGGTGCTAGTGAAGGCTATTCATCCAAGGAATTGGAGCCAACTTACCCTTACATCATACTTTGTTACCTCCCCATTCCCTAATCAAAACCTATACCGAGTCTTCCTTTGGGTTGGATGCATCAGTATTACAACCCAGGAGTTCCAAAGGCCTGTTATCCTGGGTGTAAAGGGAGCAAAATAAACACAGCTGAAAAACTTTTGACTTGTATTATCCTTCACCAATTTAGAACAGAAGTATGTACACTATATACAATATGTTTTTAAATAAAGTTAATAGATTGGCACAAATATAATCCAACAGCAATTCGAAGCTTTCTCTAAGAGAAATACGCCGGAGTTGAAAGTTAGAAGCTGATAGAAAAAAGTATTCTTCAGGTGTGGCACGGATACTTAGAAGCAAAAAAAATTTTATAGGTATCCCTCCGTTAATACCCAGTAACCCATGGTGTAAAAAGAGCGTATTGATGTAAGTAAAGTAAGGTAACAGAAAGATTGATTCAAGACTTGATACTCAAAGCCCACTAACCCAACAGGTTAATTTCCCCTCCCCCCACACACAGTGAAGAGGTTGCTAAGCGAGCTAGATGCCTCAAAGGCGATGGGGCCGGATAACATCTCACCATGGGTCCTGAGAGAGGCAGCAGAGGCGCTATGTGTACCGCTAACAACAATATTCAATACATCTATCGAAACAGGGCGACTACCTGAGGTATGGAAGACAGCAAATGTAGTCCCAATTTTTAAAAAAGAGAGACAGACACGAAGCATTAACTACAGACCAGTGTCACTGACATGTACAGTACGCAAAAAGTCATGAAGAAGATTATCAGGAGAAAAGTGGTGGAGCACCTAGAAAGGAATGAATGAACTTATCAGCGACAGTAAGCAAGGTTTCAGGGACGGGAAATCCTGTGTCGCAAACCTGCTGGAATTCTATGACAGGGTAACAGCAATAAGACAAGAGATAGAGAGAGAGAGGGCTGCGTAGATTGCGTTTTCTTGGACTGCAAGAAGGCGTTTGACACAGTTCCACACTAGAGATTAGTGCAAAAACTGGAGGACCAAGCAGGGATAACAGGGAAGGCACTACAATGGGTCAGGGAATACTTGTCAGGAAGACAGCAGCGAGTCATGGTACGTGGCGAGGTGTCAGAGTGGGCACCTGTGACGAGCGAGGCTCCACAAGGGTCACTCCTAGGACC
>NC_091305.1:18931500-18939000 GCF_038502225.1 Cherax quadricarinatus | reverse complement strand
CACGACATATATATGTTTATATATATACATATATATATATATATATATATATATATATATATATATATATATATATATATATATCTTGGTATTCTTTAACTTTACCTTAAGGGCAATACCCAGGGTAATTACACAGCTTGGAATTTAACACATTAATTAATAATTTTCTTAGAGATGTGACTGAAGAGCGTAGTACTTTGGAACATATAAAATTATTGCTGTAATTGCACAGAAAATAATATTTGAAATTATGTATACTTCTGGAGAAAAAATTTAGTACTACAAAACATGTAAAAAAAAAAGTGTAGGAAATTTTACGTCCTGAAACCCGAGGCGAAAGTGACATAATTTATGTACAATTAAATTAACATGCAATTATTTAAATCATTCGTACCATGGCGCCATGGTCTGGAAGTTGACCTGTGCCTCGGTCTCTCTCTCACTCTCTGGTCTATCTGGTCTCTTGCACTGGTCTCTCTGTTTCTTTCTGGTTTCGCCCTCTGGTCTCTATCTATCTTTCTCTGGTTTCGCCCTCTGGTCTCTATCTATCTTTCTCTCTCTGGTTTCGCCCTCTGGTCTCTATCTATCTTTCTCTCTCTGGTTTCGCCCTCTGGTCTCAATTTCTGGCACATTTATTCACTTACCGCAGACGTCCAAGTCTCCTGCTCCCTCTCTACCTGGAAGGTGCTCCGGGACACCGACGCCCTGGCGGCCTGGTCCACCACTAAGCCTCACGTTGCTTCTAATTCGTCTCAGTTGAAGCCTTGTCTTCAGGGATACTAGTTACCTGGTCGTAACTACTGGTCAGGATGACGCAAGACGTATGGGCAGGTCTCTTGACACACTCTGCCTCTCCTCACCTCTCCTTACTTTCGCCTTCTGTGAGAGATGATCCAAGGCTCATAATGGGAATAAAATACAGAATCCTAAGGGGAATAAAATACAGGATCCTATCAGGAATGAAATACAGCATCCTAACGGGAATATTATAATGTACAGGATAGTGATCAGGATAATAGGGAAAGTAATAGCGATGGTGGTGGTATAGGTTATAATGAATGGTAATAGTGTTGGGGGAATGATTATATAGCAATGGTGATCACGGAGATAATGATAGTGATGGAGATGATGGTGGTGGTGACTATAATTTCCAAAACGAGGACAAAGAGAGAACAACAATAATTAAGTTAAAAAAAAAACAATTCAACACTGCCACACCGTCAACACTTCCACCCACTACTTTCCCATCTCTGAAAAAAAGGAGTGAAATACTACTCGAATTTGTGACACCGACATAGGCAAGCCGAAACTGCTGCTGTTGTTTCCGGCTCGCAAAAGCGACTCATGAAAACTGCATTAAAACCGCTCCTTCACCCTTATTGCAAACTCGCCTGCATTGTAAACTTTTAAACCGTGACACCAGGATGATGCTCGCGTCACAACAATGGGCAATATTGCACCAGAGCACCAGAAGGAAATGGCTTAATCTCGTTATTGCAATCCATATGAATATTTATACATTATACACAGCCTGCGCGAGGGAGGACTCGCTTACACGGTGATATTTTTGTTATTTAGTGTATTTTACGACCAGGTAAACACCGCTTTCCGGGGATGATTTTCGTGAGCGTTTGTAGCTGACCGTTGCAAACGTTGCTAATGCAACGTAATAGAAAGTATATTGAATTTTTTGTTAGTCGTTGCTCGTATTATTATTATTATTATTATTATTATTATTATTATTATTATTATTATTATTATTATTATTATTATTATTATTATTATTATTATGTTAACTGCTGAACCCCCCCCCTCACATAGGTCATTCAGGTAATGGAGTGTTTCAGACTCGATTCTCCGTTCGCTGCCATCACACTAGTGCCCTGGGGAATCTACATAAATTTCTCCACTTCCTGAGTTAAATATTTACTCGCATTTATCAGTTACAGGAGAACAATCCTCCAGTATCATTAATTTAATATTTTTATTACGACCATGGACTAATGTTCGTGTCTTTCACATTATTTTATCTAACGTAAATTTTGATATTGTTATTATTCTTACTGGTTCTTACGTGTCTTCCTTCACTTTTATTTATACATGTTTTTCTGAAGCAATATATGGGAGGAGGCTGCCACAGTTTTGTGTAGGATACTCCCACAAGTGTGTGTGGGAGGAGGCTGCCACAGCAATGTGTAAGATGCTCCCACAGCTGTGTGTTGGAGGTGGCTACCACAGCACTGTGTAAGATATTCTCACAGCTGTGTGGAAGGAGGCTGCCATAGCGTTGTGTAAGATACTCCCACAGCTGTGTGGAAGGAGGCTGCCACAGCGTTGTGTAAGATACTCCCACAGCTGTGTGTGGGAGGAGGCTACCATAACACTGTGTAGGATACTCCCACAGCTGTGTGGGAGGAGGCTACAACAGTACTGTGTAAGATACTCTCACAACTGTGTGGGAGGAGGCGGGATTCGCTAGATATTCTGACCTTTCTCAGCTCTCTCGAGGTCAGGATATGTACACTGACAGGTGTTACTCAGCGTACACTTGATATGTACACTGACAGGTGTTACTCAGCGTACACTTGATACGTACACTGACAGGTGTTACCCAGCGTACACTTGATATGTACACTGACAGGTGTTTCCCAGCGTACACTTGATATGTACACTGACAGGTGTTTCCCAGCATACACTTGATATGTACACTGACAGGTGTTTCTCAGCGTACACTTGATATGTACACTGACAGGTGTTACCCAGCGTACACTTGATATATACACTGACAGGTGTTTCCCAACGTACACTTGATATGTACACTGGCAGGTATTTCCCAACGTACACTTGATATGTACACTGACAGATGTTACCCAGCGCACCCTTGATATGTACACTGACAGGCGTTTCCCAGGGTACACTTGATATGTACACTGACAGGTGTTACCCAGCGTACACTTGATATGCACACTGACAGGTGTTACCCAGCGTACACTTGATATGTACACTGACAGGTGTTACCCAGCGTACACTTGATATGTTCACTGACAGGTGTTACCCAGCGTACACTTGATATGTACACTGACAGGTGTTACCCAGCGTACACTTGATATGTACACTGACAGGTGTTACCCAGCGTACACTTGATATGTACACTGACAGGTGTTACCCAGCGTACACTTGATATGTACACTAGTAAGGTACACTCCTTAAATGTATATTCTAGTACATGTAGTGTGATCAGTGATTGTATTACGTTGACTGGTTGTGTATGGTGCTCAGTGACTGTGTATGGTGCTCAGTGACTGTGTATGGTGCTCAGTGACTGTGTATGGTGCTCAGTGACTGTGTATGGTGCTCAGTGACTGTGTATGGTGCTCAGTGAATGTATTGTGGTCATTGACTGTGTATGGTGCTCATTGACTGTGTATGGTGCTCATTGGCTGTGAATGGCTCTCACTGACTGTGTATAGTGCTCACTGTGTATGATGCTCCTGTGCGTGGTGCTCACTGACTATGTATGGTGCTTATTGAGTATGTATGGTGCTCAGTAACTATATATGGCGCTCGGTTACTGTGTATCGTGCTCATTGACTGTGTATGGTGCTCAGTGACTGTTTGGGGTGCTCACTGACTGTGTATGGTGCTCAGTGACTGTGTATGATGCTCGTGTGCGTGGTGCTCACTGAGTATGTATGGTACTCAGTGACCATATATGGTGCTCGGTTACTGTGTATGGTGCTCAGTGACTGTGTATGGTGCTCAATGACTTTGTATGGTGCTCAGTGACTGTGTATGGTGCTCAGTGACTGTGTATGGTGCTCACTGACTGTATGGTGCTTACTGACTGTGTGTGGTGCTCACTGACTGAGTATGATGCTCACTGCGTATGGTGCTCACTGACTGAATATGGTGCTCAGTGACTGCATGGTGCTCACTAACTGTGTATGGTGCTCACTGGCTGTGTATGGTGCTCATTGAATATGTATGGTGCTCAGTGACTATATATGGTGCTCGGTCACTGTGTATGGTGCTCAGTGACTCTGTATGGTACTCAGTGACTGTGTATGGTGCTCATTGACTGTATGGTGCTCACTGACTGTGCATGATGCTCAGTCACTGTGTATGGTGCTCAGTCACTGTGTATGATGCTCAGTCACTGTATGGTGCTCAGTCACTGTGTATGATGTTCAGTCACTGTATGGTGCTCACTGACTGTGTATGGTGTTCACTAATTGTGTATGGTGCTCAGTCACTATGTATGGTGCTCAGTCACTGTGTATGGTGCTCAGCCACTGTGAATGGTGCTCAGTCACTGTGTATGGTGCTCAGTCACTCTGTATGTTGCTCAGTCACTGTGTATGGTGCTCAGTCACTATGTATGGTGCTCAGTCACTGTGTATGGTGCTCAGCCACTGTGAATGGTGCTCAGTCACTGTGTATGGTCCTCAGTCACTGTGTATGGTGCTCAGTCACTCTGTATGGTGCTCAGTCACTATGTATGGTGCTCAGTCACTGTGTATGGTGCTCAGTTACTGTGAATGGTGCTCAGCCACTGTGAATGGTGCTCAGTCACTGTGTATGGTCCTCAGTCACTGTGTATGGTGCTCAGTCACTCTGTATGGTGCTCAGTCACTATGTATGGTGCTCAGTCACTGTGTATGGTGCTCAGCCACTATGAATGGTGCTCAGTCACTGTGTATGGTGCTCAGTCACTGTGTATGGTGCTCAGTCACTCTGTATGGTGCTCTATCACTGTGTATGGTCCTCAGTCACTCTGTATGGTGCTCAGTCACTGTGTATGGTGCTCAGTCACTGTGTATGGTGCTCTATCACTGTGTATGGTCCTCAGTCACTCTGTATGGTGCTCAGTCACTGTGTATGGTGCTCAGTCACTGTGTATGGTCCTCAGTCACTGTGTATGGTGCTCAGTCACTCTGTATGGTGCTCAGTCACTGTGTATGGTGCTCAGCCACTGTGTATGGTGCTAAGTCACTATGCAAGGTGCTCAGTCACTGTGTATGGTGCTCAGTCACTATGTATGGTGCTCAGTCACTGTGTATGGTGCTCAGTCACTGTGTATGGTGCTCAGTTACTGTGAATGGTGCTCAGCCACTGTGAATGGTGTTCAGTCACTGTGTATGGTCCTCAGTCACTGTGTATGGTGCTCAGTCACTGTGTATGGTGCTCAGTCACTGTGTATGGTGCTCAGTCACTATGTATGGTGCTCAGTCACTGTGTATGGTGCTCAGTCACTGTGTATGGTGCTCAGTCACTGTGTATGGTGCTCAGTCACTGTGTATGGTGCTCAGTCACTATATATGGTGCTCAGTCACTGTGTATGGTGCTCAGTCACTATGTATGGTGCTCAGTTACTGTGTATGGTGCTCAGTCACTATGTATGGTGCTCAGTCACTATGTATGGTGCTCAGTCACTATGTATGGTGCTCAGTCACTGTGTATGGTGCTCAGTCACTGTGTATGGTGCTCAGTCACTATGTATGGTGCTCAGTCACTGTGCATGGTGCTCAGTCACTATGTATGGTGCTCAGTCACTATGTATGGTGCTCAGTCACTGTGTATGGTGCCCAGTCACTATGTCTGGTGATCAGTCACTGTGTATTGTGCTCAGTCACTATGTATGGTGCTCAGTCACTGTGTATGGTGCTCAGTCACTATGTATGGTGCTCAGTCATTATGTATGGTGCTCAGTCACTATGTATGGTGCTCAGTCACTGTGTATGGTCCTCAGTCACTATGTATGGTGCTCAGTCACTATGTATGGTGCTCAGTCACTGTGTATGGTGCTCAGTCACTATGTATGGTGCTCAGTCACTGTGTATGGTGCTCAGTCACTATGTATGGTGCTCAGTCACTATGTATGGTGCTCAGTCACTATGTATGGTGCTCGATCACTATGTATGGTGCTCAGTCACTATGTATGGTGCTCAGTCACTATGTATGGTGCTCAGTCACTGTGTATGGTGCTCAGTCACTGTGTATGGTGCTCAGTCACTGTGTATGGTGCTCAGTCACTATGTATGGTGCTCAGTCACTGTGTATGGTGCTCAGTCACTATGTATGGTGCTCAGTCACTATGTATGGTGCTCAGTCACTGTGTATGGTGCTCAGTCACTGTGTATGGTGCTCAGTCACTATGTATGGTGCTCAGTCACTGTGTATTCATACTCTGCGCTAAAACACAATGCCTAACAAAGATGGGTAAAGTGATGTATTCATGTGAGAAGGATCCAGACTCATTAATATACAAACTCGTCAATGATTCATTCATTGTCCTAATTGTATTAGCGCACTTTGTTGCCCGTTACTTTTTTTCTGTTAAAATAATTCTGCTGCAAGATTTCATAGACGAGTTGATCATGAAATCCTCCAGGTAGTTAACTGTTATTATTATTATTATTATTATAATTATTATTATTATTATTATTATTATTATTATTATTATTATTATTATTATTATTATTATTATTATTATTATTATCATCATCATTATTTTTGTTATTATCATTATTATTATTATTATTATTATTATTATTATTATTATTATTATTATTATTATTATTATTATTATTATTATTATTATTGTTATTATTATTATTATTATTATTATTATTATTATTATTATTATTATTATTAGTAGTAGTAGTAGTATTATTAGTATTATTATTATTATCATCATTTTTGTTATTATAATTATTATTATTATTATTATTATTATTATTATTATTATTAGTAGTAGTAGTAGTAGTAGTAGTAGTAGTAGTAGTAGTAGTAGTATTATTAGTATTATTATTATTATCATCATTTTTGTTATTATCATTATTATTATTATTATTATTATTATTATTATTATTATTATTATTATTATTATTATTATAGTTCTTATACTTTTTATTTTTTATTTTTATTATAATTGACGGTTGTGGTTCATCTCAGCTGTCTGTTGCTACTGTTGTTCTGCAAGTGTTGTTCCTCCTCCTGTGGTCTCAGCTGAGTGTTTTCCTTTCTGGTTCTTCGGGTCACGTTTGTTTTCTGTTGTCCGGAAGAATCCCCGGCACCCAGAGCTGTCCAGAGTCGCCCAGAGCTGTCCAGAGTCGCCCAGGGTCGTCCAGAGTCGCCCAGGGTCGTCCAGAGTCACCCAGGGTGGTCCAGAGTCGCCCAGGGTCGTTCAGAGTCGCCCAGGGTGGTCCAGAGTCGCCCAGGGTCGTCCAGAGTCACCCAGGGTCGACCAGAGTCTCCCAGGGTGGTCCAGAGTCGCCCAGGGTCGTCCAGAGTCACCCAGGGTCGTCCAGAGTCGCCCAGGGTCGTCCAGAGTCACCCAGGGTGGTCCAGAGTCGCCCAGGGTCGTTCAGAGTCGCCCAGGGTGGTCCAGAGTCGCCCAGGGTCGTCCAGAGTCACCCAGGGTCGACCAGAGTCTCCCAGGGTGGTCCAGAGTCGCCCAGGGTCGTCCAGAGTCACCCAGGGTCGTCCAGAGTCGCCCAG